>NW_004524629.1:12723307-12762699 GCF_000260255.1 Octodon degus
TATTTTATATTCAGATAATTTTACCTCTTGAGGAAAGAAAATTCTTTAAGTTTTCCTCTTGGCTCAAGAGGAAATTTTTTTTTTTTTTTTTTTTTTGAGACAGGGTCTCACTGTACATCACACTGTGTCCATTGACCTTAGTAAATCATGATAACACGTTTTGAAAGTCTAAAATGACTCTAAAATTTCTATCAAAGTCAGCAAATTCAATCTCAGGATGCATCTGACTGAGTAATTTTCTTTTCAGATTCTCCAGGGTGGGTCCCTGGGACAGTGTTGCTTACGTTTCTGCCAGGTGAATGTCTCCGACACTTCTGTGTTTCCATACTTGACGAGGCACTGGAAGCTGTGGTTGCTCGTCATGTTGAAGTGCAGCTCACTGCTGACAGTGAACAACTCTGTCTGGGGATCCTGTGAAACTGCCGGGTAGTCAGTGTTTATCTCTTTTCCATCTTCCAACCAAGAGAGGTGAGGCTTAGGAAAACCCCCCGAAGTTGAGCATAGTATCCTTTTAGTGTCCGTGGATATATTTCCAAGGTCAGTTATACTGGGAGTAAGGAAGTCAGCTAGAGGAAAAAAAGACATATGATTACATTTGGTGATAAGTCTGTGTGTATGGGTTTATATTTTGTTCATTATTTATTATTTTTTATTATTCTTGTTTCTTGTTTATTTTATTTTATTCCTTCAATTTTGTTTTTTCAAGACAGGGTCTTACTATGCAGTTCACTCTGGCCTTGACCTCCCTATGTAACTCAGTCTGAACTCAAACTCACAGCAATCCTCCTGCTTTAGTCTCCCAATCCTGGGATTATAGCAATGTGCCATCATGCCCAGAGGATTTATATTTTAATATACTAGCTAGTTTTGAATAAGAATAATAAAATGAGTTTAATTTGCAACTCCCATAAATTATTCATAGTTACATATAATTTAAAACTTTTTGATTTGTTTTTATTTATTTATCTGGTACAGGGTCTTGCTATGCAGCTCAGACTTGTAGTGATCCTCCTATCTTGGCCTCCCCAGTGCTGGGATTACAGGGATGCACCACCACTCCTGGTTTCATTCTGGTAGCTGGCTTGGTGAGGGGCTGGCACAGCATGTGGTACTGGGGATCGAACCTGGGTCTTTGTGCTTTTCGGGCAGGCACTTAGACCATTGAACTATTTTCCCAGCCCCTTAAAGGTTTTGATTTGAATTGATCATATGGATTCTTCACCACTTTTTATTGAGATTGGAGGTGCTTAGAAAAGGGAAAAGTAGATTTGTGTGAATAAATATTGACATAGTACTTGTGATTTTAGGAGGTGGAGAGAAAAATATTTATGGGCTTCTTTTAATTGTGTCTGAACATTATCTTATTGTCTTTACAATAACCCCATGAAGTGGAATTTAGATCAACAAAGGTCAGATATAAAGCTGAGTGTGGTGGTCCATGTCTATAGGCTGATGTAGGAGGATCGCTGGATCCAGGAATTCAGGACCACTCTGACAGTCTTCGTTTTTGGTACTAGAAACTAAATCCAGGGGCACTCTACTACTGAGCTACAGACCCAACCTTTTCAGTTTTATTTTGAAACAGGGTCTAAGCTTCCCAGGCTTGTTTTGAATTTTTGATCTTCCTGCCTCAACCTCCCTGGTAACTGGGATTATAAGTGTGTGCTGCTGCAACTGGTGAATATCTGTAATTCCATAGCATTTAACCTAAAACCATTTGTTTTATAAATAATCTAAGGTTTAGAAGTCATAGCTGTTACATGGCAGAACTGGGATTTGCTCTTGAGATTTTTGACATTAGAGAATGTATCCTTCCCTCTCTCCCTCCTTCCTGCCTGCCTTCTCTTCCTTTCTCCCTCCCTCCCTCCTTCCTTCCTTCCCTTTCTGTCTTCCTTCCTTCCTTCCTTCCTTCCTTCCTTCCTTCCTTCCTTCCTTCCTTCCTTCCTTCTTTCCTGCTTTATCAAGTGCCCAGTGGTTCTCTTGTACTCTATTTATTTGATAAACTTTAGCAAGCACTTTGGGAGTCATCCTCCAACTTGAGAAGAACACTGACAGGAACTTCTGTGAATCTACCTGGGGTCTCACCTCTCCTGTCCTTCTGTTTCCCTAGACCTACAATAACTGGTACCCTAAATGTTTAGCATCCCCTTGCTTCCTATAAAGTTGCTTTTACCAAATAAACCTGTCCAGCTGTGCCATCCTGAGCCTATAATCTTGACTGCTAATCTTTACTGCTTGCTCCTCAGATGTGGCGTAAACAAACAGGACTTGCTAGCATTTCTCTGAGACAGCCGAGCCACCCTTTCATGTGTGTATTTGACCCCCAATAAGATATAAAAACCCATAAACCAAAGGAGGGAAATGATAAAACCTGTAAAACAAGGAAAACCTCCTGTAACCTCTTCCTATTCATTGGCTTAAAATCTTTACTCTCAGAGTGAATGTGGGGATTTGATCCTCCATACTTAAGTGCCTAGGACTTAGCTTTCTACTCAGAAGTTTGGGTGCTCAGAGAGGCCACAAACCCAGATATTCTTGGTGACCTTGGGCCAGTTTAACTACCTTTATCTTGCTCTTCTGACATGATCAAAGTTTTGGAAAAGGACAGCTTCTTAGAGCTTATGTCATGCCATCCTAGAATAAATATGTTTTAACCATGAGTAGAGAATACAGACAGCAAGGGGTAAGAGTTCCGTGGAGCTGTGGTGTACCCCCAAGCTCTCCTGTGATCTGTGACCACAGGATTCACTGCTAATAACTGAAGCAGGGACAGAGTGGGGAATTCACTAATCTGCTGAAATTATTTATTTCAAAGATGAATCATTACGTTTTACTCAGCATAAGTTTGGTTTTCACTAAAACTGCAAGTGCCCAGGAAGAAGCAACACACATTGCCTTTTAAGTGTGAGAGAATGGCCTGAGCTCTCATTCCTGAGCAAGGGCTCCAGGCTTCACCAGTCAGCTCCAGGACTGTCCCCTGCTAGGCTAGTGAAGAAGCAGGGCTGTGATTTGGGAATTTATCTTTTTCCTTCTGGCAAGTATGAATGATTCCTCCAATTCTCTAACAGCTAATTTTGCAGGAGATTTTAGATGAGAACTTTAAACATGCAATAAGTACATACAAATATGCAATATGCACACACAAATATTAGAATATAATAGTAGAACAGTTATAGATATTCAAACACTACTTGAAAAATATGTATGCCTGCCTTGCTCTTCAGTCTTCCTAGATGCTTTCATGGGCTCAAGTGCAGCTAACAGTACAGCTACAACAAATCAAAGATCTTCTTGTGAGTCAGAAGGCATCCCAGGTCACTTAGTGCCAGGATGATGGTCATGAACTTGCATTCTCAAAGTTGACGAAGTGCACATTAACAAATATTTCCACCTTAAGAAATCACTTACGGTTTACTGAAAAACTGGAGACTTAACCCTAAGAAATGAAGCAAGGTACAGCTCTACTTAAGTCCACAGAGTGTTTTCTAAAGGTGTTAAGAATGTAGCAACCTTGAGTAAACCAGAAAATCCCACCCACCTGTGAGGGAGAGCGTGACTGAAGACAGGTGTTGCAATTTGAACATCCCTTTTTCAGGCTGCTGAACGACACAGGTGTAGGTGCCCCTGTCTGACAGGCGCAGGGTCAGGATCACCAGGGAAAGCTTATTAGGGATGTCAAGGATGGTCCGGTTTTTGTACTCATCCCACACTTTTACTGTCCCAGCTACGATACTCAGCACCATTTGCTTATCCTTTTGCCAGTAGACTCGAGCTCTGTCCAGCTCATTCACAGAAATGTTGTACTCACAGGACAGCGTCACCACTTCTCTCACTCCCTTGGTCACCTGCCTGCCTGAGGAGAGGCAAATAGAACAAGATCTCATTTTTATCAAACATAGATTCCCAAAAGCACAGGCAGCCACAGCACTGTAGTACCTAGGAGGTAAGGTAATGGGAGAATCCAGCTTGATTTTCTTTCCCCTTCATTGTTTGTGCAGCTAAGCAAACCACATGCCATAAAATTTGCCATCTTGGCCATTTTAAGTGTGTAGCCAAGGAGTGTTAGGAGATGGATTTCCAGGTCTTGCAGATCCAAAACTCTGTGCAACAAACGGGGCAGTGCCCTTTGTTCCTTCCTCTCAGCCTCTGGTGGTGACTGGTGTATTTTGTTTTCCTATGAATTTGGCTACTTTAGATACCTCCTATAAATAGTATCATAGAATATCTTTTTGTGATTGGCTCATTTCACTTATGATGTTTTATCATGTGATATGGTTTCCTTCCCTTTTAAGAAAAGAAAGAAAGAAATGACACAATGAAGGCAAGGAGCAGTATCTTTCTGGGCTGTTCCATTTCTCTGTGGATGTGGGCTGTTCCATTTCTCTGTGGATGTATATTTGAATTCTTTCCTGACTTTGCTATTTGGTGTGAATACAGATGAACAAATATCTCTTCAAGATTCTGAATTCAGCTCCTCTAGATACAGAGCCATGGGCTTGCTGGATCGGATGACAGTTCTAGTTTTAAGGTTTGGTTTGGTTTGTTTGTTTGCTACACCAGGAACTGGACCCAAGGCTTTCACACTGTGCTGCATCTCCAGTCCTCCTCCTCCTCCTTTTTTTTTTTTTTTTTTTCCTTCTTTTTTTTTTTAATTTTGAGACAGGCTCTTACTAAGTCACTAAGTTACCAAGGCTGGGCTTGAATTTGTGATCCTCCTGCCTCAGGCTCCCTCCCAGAGGGCTGGGATCACAGGTATGGGCTGCCCTACCCAGCTCTACCTTTTAGTTTCTAGAGGAATTGACATACTGTTTTCTATAGAGATGTTGTGTCACCAATGCTTTTGAATATTTTTCAAAATGTATTGTTTAGAAAAGTAAATAAGTTGGATAAAATGAAATTAGTTTAAAATCATTACAGTGTATCACTAAGATCAGACTTAAGAATCAAACATAATATAACCTGTCCTGTACTTTTTCTTAGGGCTTTTATTTTTTTGGTAGCAGGGATTGAACTCAGGCCCTTGTGCTTGCCAGGCAAGCACTTATTCTACTGAGCTCTCTACCCGGCCCTCTTAGGGCTTTTCTAATGGCCTGCAGGAATAAGGATCAATAGGAGCCATCTCTGAAACAGGGAATCTTCAGTCCTATTATTTCCTATTTATTTTATGTAACATAATGCCAGCCCAAGAAGTCAGCTCTGGTCAAGGTCCTGGATGAGCAGTGGTAGAAGGTCAGGAAGCTGGAAACAGCAGGTTGTGCCTTTGGGGGAAGAATGGAAATGGGAAATAAGAGACAGCAAGAAGAAAACAGGGTCATATTTTAAACAGCAACCTAATCAATCCTTGCTATCCATGGATCTATCTTGCAAGACTGTGCTGTGCCCTATGGAGAAAAATAAGTGTTGGATAAACTTCCTTCAGTCTTGAGTTGTTGACTAGACAGCCACACTATGCAGTGTGGCTGAAGGTTTCCGTCAACAGAATCACCTAAACCAGAGATATGAACTCTTAGCTTCTCCCAGAGCTCACAGGCGCCCATCTGCATGGTCCCTGGGAGCAATGGTTCAATACTCAGTGATTCAGCAGTTGTGGCAACTTCATAGAATATAACTATTTCAATAATGAGATGAAACTCTACTTGCGTTGCCTCTGCACCATTTCTAAGGTTCTCAGCTATCCTAAATGGGTCCTCTATCCTGTTTTTACCTGTTGGTTCTCTGAATCCATACAGTTACCCAGAAGCTTGGATTTGCTAAGAGTGTTCCATTTTATATAGACCACCCAGGCTCTCATCAGTAGCCTTGGACACACCAACATGTCAGCACCCAAATGCTGCCTCCTTGCTAGCTTCTAGCACTGATTAGCAGCACACAATTCCTTAGAAGACTGTGCTTGTAATTCTTGGTTCTGAAGGTCTGGACACTCTTCCCACATTGTGTGGGGCCTAAAACCTCTGTCCCTCTGAGGCCCAAGCCCCCCTGAGTAGTTGCCACTGCCTGGAGATGTCAGGTCGTGCCTCCCTTGCCTGTGGATCTTGCTGGACCATGGGGCACTAGCACATTCCCCCACCAGCAAGTCTCAGGCCTCTGTCAGATTGCAGTGCTCTGCCATAGTGTTGAGAAAAGGGTGTTAGGACTGTATTTGCACAGCAATGAGGGCTAGCCTAACATGGTCCTGGTTACCACTTCTTGCAGGGACACTGAACACCACCAGTCCTTGCTTTAAGAGATATAAATAAAAGGGAGAATAAATGAAAAGATAAGCACAAAGGCAGCATATTTTAGAGTGAAACTGTAATAGCTAAAAGGCAAGCTTTGCAACCTGGCTGCTCTTAGGGACACAAGGGAAGCAAAACGAGCTATACCGGGGCCAGGGAGATGGCTCAGTAGGATAAGCACTTGACTGGCAAACGCAAGGATCTGAGTTCAATCCCCGGTTCTGCAAAAACAAACAAACAAACAAACAAACAAACAAACAAACACCGAGCTGTACCAAGTAATCTAGCTGACTGGGCTCTAGTCCCAGCCCAGCAACTTGCTGATTAATTTGTTTCCTCATCTGTAAAACAGGTACGATGCCTATCCCTCAAGATCACTATGAAATTAAATTCAATTGGTGATATAAATAGAAATGTCCGGGGCAGGTCTTCCGTAAGAGTTCTCTTCCCATCTGCCTGCCCCACTTTCTGCTTCTGCTTCCTTTTCTCTTACTCCAGGGCCACTTGCTATAGAGAACTAGTCTTGCTGTAGGCCAGGCAGACACCATGGCACATAGCAGTCCACTCAGCAGAGGTTTCTTTCCTCACAGTGCTTGCTCCCACCCAAGGAAGGACAATCTGATTTTGAGATGTGACAACATGAGCAAAACAGAAATCATAACTGTAAAGGAGCCAACTAATTTCAATAACACTTCCCAAGGAGTTTTTGCCCAGCCTTCTGAGGGGAAGCGTGGGAGTCTCTCTGAAGGTCATGGCACACCATGAATGAGCTGCTCGACATTCCCATCTGAGCTCCTCCTGTCACCAGACATTGGTGCTGAGGAAGAACCAGACTCAAAAGAGGAACCAAAAATCTCTTGGGCAATTTGGAAATTCCCACAGGAACCTGGCTCCTGTCTTGGGGACCCCACTACATGCAGAGTAATGGAAAAACAGTTCGGACATCCCTGGGGGCTCTGGTCTGCGTCAGTGACTTTGAAGAGAAAGCAGGTGCCTGAAACCTCGGCCTGAACCTTGTAGAATTTCTGTTGTTTTCAAGCCATTTCACAAAGAAGCGTTGCAGTACCACCAAACAAAGCACACATGAGGATTCAGAAGTCTGCATATAAAACACACAGTGCCTGGGACCTTAGAGCCAGTGGTACCTTCTCTAGATGTCCTCACAGCTTGCTGAGGGCTGGTTCCATATCCCTGGTCAGAAAGTCCTCCTCGGGCTCCTCCTAAGCAATCTATCTATCTATCTATCTATCTATCTATCTATCTATATCTAGGACCATAAGTATTTTCTTTTTTTTTTCATAATTTTATTGATAAACAGATAGCAATGAGACAGTTTCAAATCAAATAGGTAGGACAGTTTCAATAACTAACACACTGCATATATTCTTCTTAGTGGTTAATTGCTGTACAAGATGCGGACTTGAGATCCTATTTACAAACACCATTAGAACAAATCATTCCATTCATTAAGAGAATGTAACTATATATCTATCCTAACCACTTTGAATACACAGATACAAAATGGACATTCATCTGTATATCCCTTTTTTTTTTCTAAGTTCCATTATTTGAATATTATAGGTGTGTAAACTCAGCAAAGTATTCTAAAAGAGTCCAGCAGCCCACAATAGCATTGGGTCTTCTAAGTATTCTCATAGCATAGTATTTTCATGGTCCGCAGGAACAATGGTTCAATACTCAGTGATTCAGCAGTTGTGGCAACTTCATAAAACATAAGATAGATATATAGGTATAGATAGATATGTAATTTCCTACAGGGCCATGAGAGCAGGGATTTGCTTCTTTGATTCCTTGCCACATTTACAGTGTCTAGAGCAGAGTCTGGTCTAGGAGTACTCAGTAAATACCACGTGGATACATGGCTATGTATTGGGAGAGGAGGTTTAACTGCATTGCTGTGAATTAAAGTTATAACCTTGAACAAGCTGATCAATTTCTGTGGGCTGCAGGTACCATTTCTGCAAAAAGGGCACAGTGCCTTCTCCACTTCTCCTGCCTATCACAGCAAGCATGGAGCACCAGCTGCACAGGGCTTCGTTCTCAGTGCAGTACTATGAAGGTCTCAGTGGGCTGTTCTTCCTTGGCACAGTAGCCTGAGCTGTTGAACCACACCCAGGAAGGAACCATGTTAACTGTGGGACCCATGGTCTGAGATGAGTACTCACCCATAGCCTGGGGTGCCTGAGACACTTGTGATTAGTGAGAGTCAGGGACGGAGGTTGTGAGAGGAGGGGAGGAGAGGAGGCAGAAGTGGAAGGTGACTCCACCAAGCTCTCCCATGTGTATGGGCACTACCACCTGCACAGCCTGCTCAGGACACTCAGCAGTGTGAGCTCCCAGCTTTTGCCTTCCTCGGTCCTTTTGCCACCTTCCTGCCATGAATACTTTGAATCCTGACTGTTATCCCCTCAAGAGAGGAGACTATTGGTCAAAGCATAAAGACCTCTAGCTCTAGACAAGCACTGAACGACTCAAGAATTCAGGCTGTGTTAGAATATTGTTGGCCATAGAAATGAATGGGGTGCTGATAGACAAAATCCTCATAAGCTACAACATGGATGAACTGTGAACACATAATGTTAAGAAGCTGGACGCTATAACTCCATATGTTGTGTGATGCTATTTACAAAAAAATGTAAATTCGGAGATGGAAAGTAGCTTCCTGATTCCCAAGAGATGAGGGGAGGGGACATGGGGAGGGAGTAGTAGGTACAAGGTTTCTTTTGAGGCCACTGAAAAAGGTGGCATAGCATCATGGCCTGGGTGCCACCAGCACAAGGAGGACAGGGTGCAGCTGGCAGCTGGCAGATTAAGGACTAGCATGATTTGTACATTGCTTCTGATGTCTCTCCAAATCTGTTCCTTGCCTTTGTTTCTTTCTCCTTTCTTTAAATTGTATTTATATCCTAAAAGTCCTCAGAGACATGAACAGTTGTTTGTATGGTTATGGTGGTCAAAACCATAGCCTGTGAGTGTGCTGGCCAACAGCATTCTGACAGGAGTGGAAGACATGGGGCATTCTGTTAGAGGGGGCACTGATTTTATCTTGCTGGGTGCTCTTATGCCTAGGCTTCCACATGGATGCTTTTCCTGCACTCCTGGCCCACTCCCGCAGGCCTTGGAGCTGACCTTGAAGAACCCCAGCTCTGGAGGAAAGGCTTCCCACACTGGGCTCTCTGATAGCTGCCTAGCTACACCTCTGCCACAGAGCCACCAGTTTCTGGAGTCCACTGTTAGATGTTTCTACCTCCGGGGGTAGCCTGGAGATGGATGGGAGCCCGACTGGGTCCCTCTCTGTGCAGAAACATTCAACTGCCCTGGGCATCAATGGCTGAGGAGGAGCCGAGAGGGACATGGCTTCCATGGTGTGGTTTCCTGACCAGGGCGGGAGAAAAAGGCCTGTGTGGCTCACACCTTGCCCTTCAGCGAGGCCCTTTATAATTCGGCTCCATGCTGCATGCCAGTTTCACCTCTGACAGGCCATGGACAATTAACTCATACCAGACGCTAATCTGCCAAGTCCTTGGCACTTCAAATTACGCTTATCGCAATCCATCTAGTTCCCCCCAACTCCACTTCACACACACACCAAAGCCATTATTGTACACTGTCAGCTGCTAAAACCACCTTCTGACAGGTTTGGCAAAATCACTGTGGCTGTCCCATAAACCACTGTGTATGCTTTGGTAACCCCAAGATTTTTTTTCAACATAATTTACAAATTCATTTCTCATACTACAGATGTGGGCTCCAGTACAGTGTTGGCCGAGTTATTAGAAATCCAGAACCTCAGCCTCAACCCTAAGCTGAAAGAACATTTAAAACTTTTAAAACCTTAAAAGTGGGCTTTACTTTTTGGAGCAGTTTCGGTTTCCCATCAAAGGTGGGTGAAAGTAGAAAGGATCCCTACCGACACTGTCTGCAGAGGTTCATGGCCTCTGCTCCCTTCAACATTCTGCACAGGTGGGAGGACTTGTCTCAGTCGATGAGCCTGCGCTGACACATCATTATCACCCAAAGCCCAGAATTCATGGGCCACTCTTGGTGGTGTCTGTTCTATGAGTTTGAAAAATTTATAATGACTTATATCCAGCATTATAGTATTATGCAAAATAGTTTCACTTCTTTGAAAAAATCCCCAGTGCTAGAAACTGTATTTCTACAAAACTCCCAGGTGATTGGTATGCAGTTACAGTATGCACAGCTTGGGGATAGGCCAGCCCACTCTCCTGCCTAGAGCTCTTCCAGGGCCTCTCAGGGCTCTTGAACACAACTCAGACTCTTAGAAAGCTGTAATACCTGGGGGCACCAGGCCACCTCCCTCCAAGCCCCTACCCCATTCTCCCATGGAGAAGACAGCGCCTCCTCTGGCAGTGCCGGTTCCTTGCCTTCAAAGGGTTTCTCTCTGTATTGGTCACAGTCATTGCAGTGATTACTAGATTTCTTTTCTTCTTCCTCCAATGACTACAAATTCCATGAGAGCAAGAGCTATGTCCATTTTGCTCACAGTTTGTCCCCAAGACCAAGAAAAATGTCCTCCACATAGGACATGCTCAATGCTTGTTGAATTCAATGATCAAAAAAAAGAATAAACATTCCCACCAGTGTTCTTCACCTTAGGCTTTTGTCCTGGCAGCAGCATAGCCCATAAACCTCTGTCCATCACCCACCTACCTCCATCTAGCCAGCTCTGGCTGCTCTGCTACCTTGGCCCCTCTTTCCCCAGATCCTTGGCTTTTACAGTCCAGGACCTCACACATCATTGCCCTCTGCTTGTTTTATGTGGGACAATGCCCCTTTTCCCAACTGAGCTATGCAAACCTTCTTGAGGGCAAGAATTCCGGGATCAGCTTCTGGGGCCTGCCCAGCACAAGTAGGTGTTCAGGACTATGCAGCTCATGGGTGCTCTGTTGACCCAGCTGTAGCTGCAGGGCACCAGGCTTTCCTTAGCACCTTCCCAGCTCCACATCATCTCCTTCGGTTCACCTCTGGCTCTAATTTTCCTAATATAGTTATAAAATCTTCATTTAATGTTTTTAATGTTTTCTTTTCTCTTTTATAGCATCCCCCATTTCTGGGTTTATACTCAATGGTCAGTTTCCTTGTAACACTTCACTTTGAGAGACTTCCCAGAAGATAATTGTATTTTTATGATGGAGTCCAGTATAAAGTGGCTCTGAGTAGGATTTAAAATTAACCAACTGGCTTTCCATGTGTACTTGTGAGTTGTCCAAGGCCTAGGCCCCTTGCCTGGAGATGGATAGTGGACTCACAGTGAGTGAACCTGTGAGAGTTGCTGGTCCCTGCTGAGGCCTGTGAAGCTGTGATGCCCCAAGGACAAGATAAGGCCACAGCTGAGGTCACCTGGCTCCAACCCTAAATAACTAAAAGGAGACAGCAGTTTCAGGACCCACATTCCTACAGTAAATGTCAACCTAGAAATAAGGTAGTTCTTCTGATTGACAAAATTTACTACTTGGGAAACTATCTCCACAGGTCCTGCTATAGTCTGCTCAGATACCTGTGTTTTCTTCATACCTTCCTCCTTTGTTTGAAAACCAAATAAACATGGGCTGTCCAGAGAACTTCACTGCCTTCACTCCCAGAGAATCTTAAATTCCATTAGAGGATTTGAAACTTCCTAGAACCCTAAAACCATACCACTTGGCTCATTTATTTAAGTCTCCACAGTCCACTCATTTGGGAAATGACAGAGACATATGTAACCAATTCTAGAATATTACGTTATCTGCCTTTTTGTACTTCCTTGTGAAAACCTATATAAGGGATCAGTAACCTCAAGACAGAGCTAATGATTTAGAACTGAGATTCCCACTAGCCCACTAGTGGAATAAAGCTGCCTTCCAAAGTTCCTTTGGTGCTGTTGCCTTCCTTTAGTCTGGTCCTAAATTCCGCAGTGAGAACAAAAAACTTAAAATGGCCATCACTGCAGGCAATCTCCGTGTTTCTGCCCCCACTGCTCTTCCCTTCATCTCCCTGCCTCACAAATCTGGGCAGTTTTGAAGTGAGAAACTTTAAAATAGGATCTGCTTACAAAAGTTACATTTCTTATTATATAGGTCCTGCTTTACCTTGGTCTTAACCATCCAGCAGAAAGTATAAAAACAAAGTATAAAAAGTAAAGCCATATTAATATGCTGAGCTGTAAAAGGCTAAAGTCAACAACTTCTCACATTGCCAGTCTTATGGAAAACCCACTACTATTATGGACTGCTGGACTATATTGGAATATTTTGCTGAATTCATGCACCTACAGTATTTAAAGGACAATGGAATGCCCTTCTCTGACAAAACTAAACAAAAGGGATACAAATGAAAGACCATTTTGTATCTGTATACTCAAAATAGGATAGATATACAGCTGCATTCTCTTAATTCAATGAATAGAGAGATTTGTTCTAATAGTATTTGTGGACAGGCTATCATGTCTACATCTTATACAATGAATAACCACTAAGACAACAATATGCAACGTATTAATTATTGAAGCTGTGCTAGTAATGTTTTGAAACTGTCTTATTGCTATTTGTTTCTCAATAAAATTTTTTAAAAAATAAAATAGAATAGAATCTGCTATTTGAAACTTGACAAACCACCCTGGCCCCCTCTTCATGTTTGAGCAGCCAGGATAGAAACAACTGCATTGAGAGCAGATTTTTTTTTTTTACATTTTAAAAAATGAAAGCAAATCTTATCTGACCAATGGGGTGAGTCCTACCTTTCTTGACATTTCCCTAAATCCATCACCTTTAAGACCACCTGAGCTGGAATAAAATCTGTTAGAAGTCAAAGCACTCTGCTGGACACACAAGAAATACTTGTGTAGTCAATTAAAAAAATAACTAAAAATTTGTGCTAAATCCAATACCACTTAATGTTAGACACCGATGTTGACAATGTGTATCATTCTTTAAGACATAAGAATAAATATTAAGTGACTTAACATTAAAAATATGTTTCTCAGGTACTTCCCCCACACACACACCACTGTGCAATGAGAGAGGCAGAGCACCTTGCTGAGTTGTATCCTAGACACGCAGTTTGGTCATCAGACTACAGGGCCAATGAAGATCTCTGTCGCAACAAGGCACATAAAGAACATCTAGCATGCACAGGCAAGGCCACAGCTCTAAACTGGCCTTCAGAATCGGTTTCACTGACCTTACACCTTCCATGAAGGTCTGTGTTCTTCCGGGAACCTGGCTGACTTGCCGTCAGTCCAAGGTGGGTCCTTTAACCTCTAGGCCACAGTGTTATTAATTCTAAACTCTGCTGGGCACACAAGCACAGGTCTTTCCGGTTCACAGTGTGACTAGCGGTAGCACAGAAAAGAACAGCACCACCTTGCTTTTAGACCCAGGACCCAGGAAGGTTCCTGAAAGTTACTTACCTGCAATGAAGCACAAAAGGCCAGCCAGCACCAGCAGCCGAAAGAACGTGAGGACAGATGTTCCCTGCCTCAGTGTGTGACCCATGATTGGCAGATGCTTAGGACAGGAAAGGGAAACCAATAATGTAGAGCCAAATGGGGCTGCAGTGTCTCCTAGGACCATGAAAGGAGCTCCAACAAGGCAGCAGAGATGCCTCAGTGAAACACTCAAGGCAGAAGCAGAAGACAAATTAAATCGCTCCACTTAGGAAATTCTCTGATGCTAGTTAGAAAACATGCCAAGGAGAGAGTGGAGAGCATTCCTGGGTCTCCAAAAGTTGTAGATTTATTTTTACAATCTGAAAAAAGAAAAAGAAATATGTTAGCCCAAAAGGAAGGTCTGCCTGCCTAGCCCAGGAAAACTCTCTCATTGGTCACCTAAAATGAGTCAGGGTCTTACTTCAAATGACTTCTAAAGCAGGGCATGAGAGGGAAAAGCAAGGATGTGACTGTACCCAGTCACCTCGGCTTTTTTGAGAACCAACTGCAGCTCTTCCATGAAATGGTCACCTGTGATGGTGAATTTAGACAGAGTGTAGGGACCCTGAGGGTCCTCCATGTCAGTGGGCCTACCCAGGAAAGCTCAGACACTCTTGCGGACACACTGACAACACAGAGCAAGCAGCAAGGGTGTATTTTCCCAAGGTAGTTTTGAAAGCTTTCTTGGCATACATAACCTGGGAAAACCAAGGTCTTGCTTCTTAAATACCTCATCTCAAAGAGAGGGCACTAAATGGGGTAGAGGATGTCAAAGAAACAAGAAATTTATCAGTAAAAAGAGAGGAAAGGAAAGACACACCGAGACCATGCTTAGCTTACGGTTTAGTGTAGTGTGAAGAGGCTCTTCTTTTCCCCAGTACAGATATCAGTATTGAAAAATAAAAGTGAATACTATGCTCTACTGTCACCCCTTCCATCAGTCAGCCACCAGCCCAGAACTCACCAGGTGCATGGGTGTCCTCCCTGGGAGCTGCCCCAGAGGACAGGTGCCAGCCACACTGCATAGATGGTTTGCTTAGTCATAGTCCATCTTAACCAGGAAGAGCTCAGAAGGACTTCGCCACTGGAATTATATTGGTTTCAAAAACTCAAACTCAGTCTACAAAAAATATTTGCTACTATCTAGGAAATTTTAAAATAATGGGCCATGATTCTGCTGGTAATTCTCTACAAATATTGGGACAGTTGTAGCCTCCTGTGGGAATAAGAGAGCTCAGAGGACTCCTCTGAGGAGAAACATACCCTGTGGGTGGATGGTGTGTTGGTATAGAGGAGTTGCTGGGTGTGGTGGTGGACAGTGGTAATCCCAGCTCCCCAGAAGATGGAGGCAGGAGGATGGCAAATTTGAGCACAGCCAGTACAACTTAAGGAAACCCTGTCTGAAGGGGCTGAGGAAATAGCTCAGTGGTAGCGTGTTTGCCTAGTATGCTCAGCCCTAATACCAAAGCAGGGAGGAAAGCAGTTATTTTGTTAGTAACTAGTTCTATGAAGTTATCCCATAGTAAGGTAAGAGTAGAGGTACTTACTTGAAGAAAAATTCTTTTTTCTTTTGTGTTAAAAACCAGAGGCCGATGCTCCCCTTTGGGGATGTTCTCTGCTTGCTGTCTTCAGAGTAATGACCAGTCAGTCAGCAGAGAGGTGGCATTTCTCCCTTCTTACTTCCCCTTTACTTTGGATTTGAGGATTTGAGTTCACTCAGAAATATTTCCGTTGATTTCAGGGCCTGGGAGAATACTGTCATAGTTTGAGGAAGTTCTCTGCTCTGAGTCCTCTGTCACCTTGGAGGGTGTGGCCTGGGCAAGTCACAGCAAGCCCAGCCTGCTTTACCACTACCCAAGGAGCAAAGGAGGCTCTGGGTACAGTGGCACTGGGGAGGGGCCCTCTAGCTTGGCCTGGGCTGTGGCCTGTGAGTTTTATGGGCTGCCTGTTTCTGTGCTGGTCTCAAGTTTTTGTTTGTCTCCTTGTTTGATGCTGGTGTCTGAATTTGGGAAGCTCAGTGCTACACAGCTAGTCCTTTTCATTGTTTTTATTTAGGGACAAGGTCTCAGTAAGTTGCCCAGATTGGCCTCAAACTTGCAACGCTCTTGCTTCAGCCTCTCGAATAGCCTTGGATTATTACTACACTGCATGCACCAACATGCTGAGCTTTAAATTTTGTTTTCATAGCCATTGTTACCCCTTTGAGGTCACTGATAGGTCACCACAGGAGGGGGCATCTATTGCATATGTAGTGGACACTTTGGAGAATGCTGAGGTTCTAGACCACCCTTAACTGTACCACCATACCCTCCCTGCCATCTTCACAGAAGGGACACGGTTGAGTGCACTTTGGATGAACACAAATGATGGCACCCAAGGGTGGGGTGGGGAAGATTTTAGTCCCTGCACCAGCCCTTTCCAGCCAGCCCACCAGCCTCTGTGTAGATTTGGTGGGAGTCACAGACAAACAGGTCAGCCTGCTGGGCCAGTGTACATGTCAGCACAGGAAGAACTAGACAGCCCTCACTGGGCCTGCATCTCTCCTGTCCTCTGGATCCACCCACAGCTTCTTTGTTGTCTTGGCATGAGGAGATCCTTGGAAGTTCTGTAAGCAGATGGGACTCAGAAATTCAAAGAAGCCAGTGCAAGTGACTGTGAGCCAAGCTGGCTAAGAGTGGATGGATAACTGACTCCCCTTTTCATCACTAGGTGGAGCATTCTGAGATACCAGAGGGCAGGGTTGGTTACCCACTGCTGTTGGGAGCCACTAATGCTGGAAAGTGATCACATGTGGGAGGCAGGATGAGGCCTCATTGCCTAAAGCAGTCAAGCTACCTCAGTCTTGAGGAAAACATCCTGCCTGGTCAGTGTGGGCTATTTGTCACCAGGCAACCTTGTGTCTTAAAACTTTGCAAAGGTATAAATAAACACCCCTCCTGTGGTTCAGGGGTCCTTTGCCAATCATGCATGGTCCACCACCTGACCTGAGCTATTAGCTCTTGTCTTTGCTTTCTAAATCCTCTGGCTGTTTTCTCCTGGGGACTACCAAGGGATCACTGCACACTGCTGCAGCTGTCCACACAGTACAGCACCTACTATCAGCTCTCTCCCCTTCCCACTCTCACTTTTTCATCCTGGACCACTGGTCTCAAGTTGACAAATAAACAGTTTCACTTAGGTCTGTGTCCTATTCATGCTTTCCAGAAGATCCAGGGTGTGGCCTGGTGCTCAGTAAGGTCAGAGATATAGTACTTTCCCTTCTGCAGTACATTTGTAGAAGTAATAAGGTGAATTTGGAGAAGAAAAAAGAGAAAATAATAGTAGATAGAGCACATATACATAGTGCATATGGTATAGAAATATCTAAATTTTTTAACTTAAGCTATTAGCAAACAAATTTTCCTGGTGGGGTAGGGAATCACAATGGAAGCTGCTGTCCATCCAGCATTTCTCAGTGTTACTGAAAGACACTGAGATCTCCTCGGATGAAAATCTGACCAGAAGGAATGACAGGATTGAATGCCTGTGAGTATGCCTAGAGCAGGGAACAGTGCAAATCACCCTATTGGGAGGGAAGAGAAAATTAAAGGCATTCTCCTGGCGTGGCTGGCTGAGTCACTGATTAGGCTGAGATGCACAGTACGCCCCTACAACCACTGGCTGCAATTAAGATGAGTGGTATGCTCCGAGTAAGCTACAGCTTTCAGGATGTGGACAGATATATGTGGCAGGCCACCTTCCCAAGCAGCACTCCTTCTGCAGCCTGCAGGTGTGCCCTTCTTGTACCTTCAGGACGCAGCTGGGTACCTGAATCCCTGAAGGAACCTGGACATTTTCAAAAGGCATTTTGTACTGATCTTGTTAAAAGAATGAATTCCAGATTGACACCCTTTTTTTCTTTCCACATTCCTAAAACTTACAGAGAGAAGGATTTTGGCCTACTCCTTATTTAAAAAGAAAAGCTTATGTCTTACCTCACTTTATTGAGGGGCAGTGCTCTGGGAAGTAAAATGCTTCAACATGTCAAGTAAGGGGACAATTTGAAATCTTTTGGTCAATGCAGTCTCCCTAGAAAAGTGCCAGGTAGGCCTGGGGCCCTCCAGTTTTGTCCATAATTATTTAGTTGAAATATGGCATTAGAAAGAGATTGTTATGGTTTGTGTCTAGTTGTCCCGCGAGGGCCTCATGCAGTCACTGGGGTAGCTTCTAGAGTCTGTGGTTCATTCATGATCCAATACTGGGACTGTGGATGTGAGTGCTAGACCCCTGCTGGGGCAGATAATCTGCTTACAAATGTAAGGAGGGGAGAGAGGCTTGTTAGCGGCTACAGCTGCTGCTCCTTCTTTTGCTCTTTGCTGTTTTCCATCACCATGAATGGCTGGCTGCCCTCTGCCATGCCACTCTGCCTCGGAACCAGCCGAGTACAGACTGAAACCTCCACTAACTGTGAGCTAAATAAACCTTTCCTTCCTTAATTCTGTGTGTCAGGTATTTTGTCCCAGAAAATGAGAGAAAAAGTAACTGAGACAGAAATATATTGTAGAACGGAGCTATGGGAGTGGTGGCAGCTTTTATTTCCTGAATTTTGCTTCCTACTTCCTGGGATCTTGTTGCAGATATCATCCCTCTGATAGAAGCCAGAAAGAAAGTGAAGAGAGCAGAAGAGAGAACCCAAGTGCATGGCAGGGCACAGTGGGACACCACTCTGCCCACCTCAGGTTAGGCATATTTAATCTTTGAATGCAGACAGTCAAAACCCACTGGGACTGCAGTTCACTGACCCTTCACTTTCTCCCTTCTGAGAAGGGGCCTGGTTAGTATTGTCCTTCACCAATGACTTGGTCTGGCTCTCAGCTGCAGAACTTGAATAATCACAAGAAAAAAGGATATGACAACTGCAACCCTACCTCTAATAGGTCGACAGTGCATTTTCAAGTAAAGGGCATCAATATCCTAGATGAGGTTTGTTTTACATCTCCTTAAACCTTTATCCAACCTTGAAAGAAATGCTTTCTTTTATTTTCACCAGTGTATGCTACTTTCACTTCTAATGAGTACGTTTAAGAGTCATGTAACTTTTTTCAAACTCGACAATATTGTATTACATTGAAAATCACATCCTTTAAAAAAAAATCTTGTATTTATCTGGTATGGAGTCTTGCTACACGTTCAGACTCAGGGATCCTCCTGTCTCAGCCTCCCCAGGGCTAGGATTACAGGAGTGTGCTACCACACCTGGTTTTGGTGGCCGGCACAGTGAGCCAGGGGTCCCGGGGGTAAGCATGGCATGTGGTACCAGGGATCGAACCTAGGTCCTTGTGCTTGCCAGGCAGGCGCTTAGACTGCAGAGCTATCTCCCTAGCCCCCCCCCCCAATTACATCCTTTGAAGAAATTTAAAGTAATACAAAATTATAAATGTTCACTTAAAAACCAGCAAAGAAACACACAGTTTTATGAATTTCTTTTGTGGACAGATGAGCAAAAAATGTTGAACAATACAAGATCCACTCAAGTTTTAAGAGCTGCAGTGAAACTTTAACCTGCTTTGGAGAAGCACAGCTTAAACAAACTTTGCTGTCAGCATCTTGGTGTGAATGAACTAGAGAGACTGGAAGGAAAGGGCAGCAGCAGGAACTTCACAGCGGTGGCACACAGCCCACGACACTCTCCACAGGTGTCCAGTTATAAGGCAGGCTCCTGGTTGCAGTGCATGGGAGGCTTCTCTTCCAAGATGTGCCACTAAAAACATGTGTTTAATCCCTTTTCCTCCTGAGATTCCAATAAAGTAACATTTTAATAATTAAAGATGTGTCCTAGTTTATAAAGAGAACAGAATCATCTATGGAGCAAAGACTTCTGGAGTCTTCTCGCTTCCTGAGATTATAAAGTAGATGGTTGATGATGGGCGAGGTAGCACAAAGGGAGGCAGAGTCTGAAGTCCAACATTACCAGAGGGAGAAAGCAGGCCTGCGGCTAGAGAGGAACAGAGTGGATCTACTGATGTAGCTTCTCAGTGAAGCTTCTTCTGCCTCATAGACATTTTTATTTATTTATTTATGTACTTGTCACAGGGTCTCACTACGCAGCTCAGCCTCGCAGTGGTCCTCCTGTCTCAGCCTCCCCAGCACTGGAATTTGAGGCGTGCCTGGTTCTGGGGCCAGCACGGCCTGTGGTACCAGGGATCTAACTGGTGCTCTTGTGCTTTCCAGGCAGGCTGAGACTGCTGAGCCATTTCCCCAGCCCCTCATGGACATTTTAAATGCATTTACAGTTTTGCTTTAATGAAAAGCAAAAGAAATCATGCCTTAAAAATTTTACGGAAAAATTAAAGGTATATGTTTATGAGAGAATTTTTATAATTCTAGGGTAAGAGAGCAAGATACAAAACCTGGAAGCTGGAAAAAAGAAAGATGCCTAAGTTTGATTTCATCAACAGTAAAGCTACTTCACACAATGAAAGACACCAAAAATAAAACACAAAGTCTATCGCAGCCTGGGTGAATGGAGAGGACCTCTGGATGGCATGAAGAACGGGAGATGCGGCCCAGCCTCCCGGGAGCCTTGAGGTTCGATCTGCAGCGTAGCAATGCTGCAGATGACGCTTGACGTTTCGGGATTGCCCCTGCCCTTAGGATGCTCCACCTCCTCCCGCTGAGGAACCCAGGGGCCTCTGGACCCCTGTGGGTTGCACTTACTTGCACATTTAGTGCTCAGGGTCGCAGGTGCTGGGACTGAGAAGATGGGGCAGCCATTTTCCACAGGAAATCACTGTCGCCCAAGGAACAAAACTTGCCAGTTCACGGACAAGACATTTCAGGGGGGTTTTACTTTTCATTTTGAACACAGTCTTCTTGTGGTCTCTGCAAGTTCATCTGGGGGCATGACTGTGGCCGCAGTGGTGAAGTCACAAGAAGCTGTGGTCACAGTTGCCAGGCAAAACCCAGGGACACGGCCAGTGCTCTACAGCCCCTCGGAGGAGATTGAGCCCTGCACCTTTGCAGTCCTGGAGATTGAACCCAGGGCTTTCACACTGGGCTGCACTGTCCCTAGAGTTTCACTGCATTGCCCAGGCTGCGTTCCAATTTGCAACCCTCCTCCCCCTGCCTCCTAGAAGGCTGGGATTCCAGGCACGTGGAAATGTTCCCTTTTAGTCCACATATCTGTGAGGCTCACACCCAGAGCCAAGTGGCTCTGCTTTAAGGCCACAGTGCTTTTTGGTAGTGCCACACTGGACAAGAAGGCAGAGAGGACTGGTCACTCCTTTCTTCTCTCACAGTACTGCCACACACTTTCTGGTTTTATGAAATGGAAATCACCGAAATTCTTAAAATGAAAAGAGAAGTGGACATTCAGAGCTAACCCTGTTCCAACTGAGGATTCTCTTTATATGGCCTGGCACTCGATCCCCCTCTTAGAGTTGACCTTGCCTGTTCTTGCCACAAATCTTGACATACTGAGCTGCTTAGATGTCCTTTCTCCTTTCTTCCATCACACCTTCATCTTCCTTAAGGGATCAGACCTAGGGCCACCACTCCCTGAAACAGCTTTCCCAGATTCTTCTACTTCTTATCTGCCTGCTCTGAACTCTGAGCTTTTAACATACGTGCCACTACACTCAGCCCAAATTTACTGAGTGCTTCTGTGTGCCCAGAGCAGCGCTTAGCACTAGGGATGCAAAGAAGACTAGAGGAGAGACGAGACTAAGTGACTGATCTAAAGTAAAAGAAACGAGCAACAGCAGAAAAAGTTCTGGGCAACTAGCCAAATAGTAATTTGTAGTAAAACACCAGCAAGACATTTTGAGGTGGATATATGACTCTGTGTGGATTATTTCTAAATAATATTTAGAAATATTCTGAACCTAGATTCATATTGAAATATTACATCCAGTTTCAAACTAAACGTAGAAATGGCTCCAGAGAAAAGCAACAGACAGTAACAAAAAACATGCAGTTATGGTTTGTAACCAGATGTTTCCCTATCCGTGGCCTCATGTGGCCATGGGGACAGGACTTTTGGAGGCAGCTGAATCTAGAGACTGATTGATTCTTGATCCACTGCTGGGATTAAGGGTGTTCTACACCTTAACAAGAGAGGAGAGGAAAAAAAAAAAAAAAAAAGAAAGAAAAAGAAAAGATCATACATCTATAAGAACAGGGACTTCCTGCCTGCCCTGGAGCCCTGGCAAACCATGATACCCGGACTTGAGGTACCAAGAGTGATGACAGCCACTGGCTGCCTCCCCCCAACCTCCATCTACAAAAGTGGACAAAGCTACAAAAGTCATTCTTTTCCATTTTCTATTTCATTTGCACTGAGAAACAGAGAAGACAATTATCAGAAGGTAGGAGAAAGTCAGGGCTTTCTTCATGCTTTCAAGGCTTAATGGAACAGGCAAGATGGGTACAGGTGACTGTGTCCTGGGCACGGCCTCTTGGAGATTCAACCTCAGTCTGTGACCTGCTGTTCAGATTCACGAAGCTATGGATCCATTCTGAAAACGAAGTTTCTTCCCTATCTCAATATCTCCCCCATCCTCACACTAGAGGGGAAACAACCCCAGCCTTCAAGCATGCTAGGCAAATGCCCTTTGACTTAGGGCAAATGCCCTTACACTCCCAGCCCAGTGTCTCTTCTTTTCTTAAAGCATTAGAAGTGTCACACAACTTTTTCCTCTTTCCTTTCCAACTGTATACCTCCCTTGTCCTTCTCCCCTCCTTCCTTCTCATGCATTTTTTTCTGAAAAATAAATCAGACAGTTACCATTAGTTTCTAACCTGCAAAACAACTATCTTTAACAAAAGGTCACTGTTTCTAGGTTTCAAGAAAAGGAGAATTTAATTCTTTTCATTGAACTAAAGAGAAATGGTATGGCTTGAAGGGGAAGAGAATTTCTGCTTCTCCAGCTCTTCCTAGAAAGGGCAACATTTAAAGCATAGCTTGCATGAACACATCTAGAAACTGCTTGAATACGAGAAAGAAGCTGACCGTGTGAAGGCTTTGTAGAAGGTCCCCTGTCCACCACTACTACGCCATGAGGGAACTGCTGGAGCTGAAAGCCTTCTCCACTCTTGCTCACATTCAGTGTCTCCTGAGCCTTAAATTGAATTTTCCATGGCCATTTAGAGGAAGCTGAGTGACTCCTCCTGTGGTCCAGACACCACCAGGAAACTTGCCTGACCTGCTGCTGCTACCCATCACTGGTCATCCTGTGTTTAGATACCACACTAAGCTTCAGGGACTCTCCCCAAAGAGCAAATTTAGGAAGGTGTAGCAGAGACCACAGCATGGTCACTGACATCTCCAAGGGAGAAGGAGTTGGCTGGGAAGTCAAGATCAACTAAGTGTCCTTTGGGTCTATTTTCTATGCCTTGTCCCCAAGACTCTTCTGGAAACAGAAATGAGAACTGATTCAAATAGGTCATCCCAGGCTGACTGCACTGGAGGGACTGTGGGCAGAGATAACTCCAACAAGGCTCTCCACATTATTTGACTGGAAAAGTACTTTTCATTTCCTCAATGTGGTATTATTTCCATCCACTGCAAGCCTAGTGTGTAGAGTGAAGCCTTTTGGTTTAGGTCTGTGGATTGGAGCGCCTGAGGTCTTTCCTAAGCCCAGAGGGTCAGAGGGAGCCCTCTGAGCTTTTCTCCTTGTGAAAAATCCAAGCAAAACCAGGATGGAGTCAAGACCATTGGTTGGAAGTGAATCAAAGACTTCAATTCTACATGGAAGAAGGGAAGGCCTGATCTACTCAGTCCGACTACTGCCCTGGGGGAGGAGCGGGAGAGACAGACTGCCTCTAGGTCTCTATAGAAGGGCAGTAGCCACTCCTAGCTTCTCAAACACCAGTTTATACCCATGGAGTTCTGTGCCTCTCCATAAAGTGCCTCTCTTTTGATTACTACCTATTAGGATTACAGTGCCTATCTGAGATTTTTCTATAAATATTGCTTTCACACAGTCACCAGGCAAAGGTTTAAGTCTTTCAGGGAGACACAGGATACTTTAAAAATCAGGCTTCACATCTTTAATGAAATATACATTTAATCCACAAATTATTTGGTATGTTTTCAAGGTGGCAGTTTGGGGAGTGTAAGAAATCCTGTCTGGGAACATGGTTTCAGGTCAGCTTCTCTGTATGTAGCTGAGCTACACAAACTCTAAGGAACACACTGTACTGGCCTCAGTTTCCTCAGGAGAGAGTGACAGCCTATGCAATATGTATTGTATGGTTTTCGAAAGTGAACTTAGAGCTAGTGTCTCATTTTCTCTGTTGAGCCAATCTTTTGGTCCTTTTTTCAGTTTTTAAAATCTGTCTTTACAGATGGTTGGGGATGACTCAGTGAGAAAGAAAATGAGATGTACTCTTGAAACTCAACCCAACCCTCAGCTGAATATCATTCAAGGAGAAAATGCCAACCGAAATTTGCTAGTAACTGCTACTCCTGCATATCAGCTCCGGGGTTACTTCTGTGCTCTGGCAATTTTAGTTTCCTTTCCTAATAATCTTCAAAAACCAGCTCAATTATAATTTTCTCTGAGCACCTTGATGCTAGGGGTGGGGCCTCATTAAGGAATTGGCTTGCACAAGTATGGAGGCTGCCAAGTTCAGATTGTGCAAGGCCGGCCGGCAGCCTGAGACCCAGGGATGGCTGAATTCCCTCTTTGCTGGGCATACTCATCTTTTTAACTGAAGCTCCCAATTGACTGAATGAGGGCTCAGCACACTGCAGAGGGCAACCTGCTCTACACAAAAGTCTACTCATGTAAATGGTAATTTCATTTTTAAAATATTTTCAAAGACAATCTGCTATACCATCTGAACTAACATCTGGATACTGTGACCCAGCCAAAGCGATGTCTAGAATCAGCCATCCAGATGTTCTTGGCGTCTTTGAATAATCTCTGGATTTGGGTGTCCTGTTTTCTTCCTTTTTCCCCCACCTTCATTCATTTTAACAAATTCATATAAAAGTCCTATCTATGATAGGTTTTTCCTCGAACCTTGTTATTTTGTTGCTACTCTGGTCTCGGGCTGGAGGCTGAGGGGCCCTGCCTATTAACTGTTTCCTGTTTCTCCACCAACCTGCTCTTTTTTTAGTTCTCACTCTGCAGCCCTGATGTCAGGCACTCAGGCCTGTGAAGCTCAAAGGTTCTCCGATTTTAATTACCTGGGTTTTTAGCTCTCTGTGCTCGTGTTTTACCTCTTTTCAAAGAATTGTGTTCATGGTGTAGCAAGAAAGCAATTGAGCATCAGGGCCTCCTACACTTTTGTATCAAACTGGAATAGCGTTCATTCTAAAAATATTAGCTTATCTGAACATTCGGAGTTAACTATAGTAATTGATAAAGCTAAGTAAAGTAGTTTTTCGAAAGAATATAAAAATATATTTGCAGAATTACCCTCGTTTTTGCCCTCCAGCAAACATGTACATAGGACTGTAGGCCCTTGAAGCTGGTGATAGACTGCAGCTGCTTTCTGTGTTTTCTAAAGTTTTTTTTATGCAGATAATATAGAAAACACTATAAACGATCCGATATTTCTTTATTTCTCTCTATTCCAGCAAACGCTTGTGCTTCCATCCTATGAGGTAATCATAATCACGAACAAGGTGGTGTTTGCCCGTCTACCAGTTTACACACACATATGCAGAGAATGCTAATTCCATAAACACAAAACTATATCTATATATTCATCATCTAAATGACATTCATCATTCTAAACTTTTACTTTTCTTGGTAAAACGCCTCCAGGCTCCGTGTGAGAATGTCGATGTCTACTACCAGGCTTTCAACCCTCTCATAGTTAAAGCCGAGGGGAAGGAAACCGACACTTCTCCAAATTTTCTATTTTTGCCGTTGACACTGCTGCAAAGAAAATCCCAAAGGGCTGCCAAGCAGACAACAGTTACATCAACTAATTTGCTCTCAGAACCACCCTAAGACGCAGGCCCTCGTTCTGTTCCACCGGGCGGGACGCTCACACCCGGGGCTCTCGCTTCCGACCCGGGCGCACCCGGGTCACGGTGGTCACAGGCGAGGTCTGTGCGGCAGCTGGGCCCCGCCTGCTCACCCAAGGGCGTGGCGCGGCCGGCAGACTCGGGCGGAGGTCCGGAGCCTGTCCCGCCTCGCGCCGCCAGTGCGCGCTCCTCCGCGCCTGGACGCCGCCGCTCCACCCCGGCCCGCGCTGTCGTCCTCTCTGCGCAGAGCAGGTAACCTTCCCCGGCGCCAGGGCAGCTCTGCTCTCACCGCTCGAGCCTCCTCGGCCCCCGCGCCCGGAGTGTCCTGGCCGTCAGGATTTTCCAGGGCAGCTGCGGCCCATGGCGTGTCAGATGGAGGGTTTGTTTACAACCGCCGGTGGCTATGCATGCCTGCCTTCTTCGGACCTTAAGTTCAAGTCTAGCCAGGGCAATTCGGCGATTTAGGGAGACCCGGTCCCAAAATTTTAATTTTTTTTTAATTAAAGAATTAAGAGGAACAGGGATGTAGGTCAATAAGAAAACCTTGGGTTCAATTTCCAGTACCGGGGGTGGGCGGGGGAGTAGTGATATATGAAACTTTAGCCAAGTTTAAGGCATAATAGCTGAGGAAGGGAGGGCTAGAACACGAAGGATGTGTGTGAAACAAAATTTGTGTGCAAAAACAGAAACAAAAACACGCTTGTTCTTTTCCTGTACCCAACTTACAAACTCACAAAAGCACATTTTACACCATCTGATTTGCTCTCAGAACCAGCATAAGATGCAGGTCGTCGCTTCGGTCCATGGAGCTGGGTGTTCACACTTGGGACTCTCGCTTCCAGTCCGTGTGCACTCGGGTCATCGTGCCCACAGGCGATGTCTGTCTGGCAGCTGGGCCCCCGCACTGCACTGAGATGCAGCCAGAGAGGAAGCCGTGTGTGTGTGTGTGTGTGTGTGTGTGTGTGTGTGTGTGTGTGTGTTTGGGAGGTAGCAACAATTAACCCCCTCAGAGGCCAGCTAATTTTGGGCTCTGCAAATCTCAGCCCAGGGCCAAAATATTTGCTGACCTTGCAGCCCTTCTTTTTCTCCAAATTTTGGCCCTAGCCTTTCAAGGTCAGTGAAGACTGAGGACATGGAGAACCTGAACTGTAGCATCATGTAACTCAGTTGTGACCCAAATTTTCTAATCAAGGAGATTATGGAGCCACAGAGGAATGTGATAGATGATGTATAGTGTGCCTAAGGAGAGTCACATGGAGAGAAAACTTTTTCTCCAGCTTTCATAGAGAGCAAATTGGTCAAGCAATGGCCGTGACTCATCCACATAGCTGACACTGACAAAGGATCTATAAAGTGTGGTACAGGGTTACAGGATAACCTGAGGGGGTATGACTGACCTTATCAGATACAAAAGTTACATTTCTTGTTATATAGGTCTTGCTTTATCTTGGTCTTAACCATCCAGTAGAAAAGTGTAAAAACGGGGTGTATAAAGTAAAGCCATGTTAATATGCTGAGCTGTAAAAGGCTCTAGTCAACAACTTCTGTGGATAACCCACTACTATTGTGGACTGCTGGACTGTGTTGGATTATTTTGCTGAATTCAAGCACCTATAGTATTTAGATGCCAATAGAATACCCATCTCTGACAGGACTAAACAAAAAAGAGGGATACAAAAGAAGGATCATTTTGTATTTGCATATACAGAATAGTTGGGATAGATATACAGCTACTTTTGCTTAATTCAGTGAGAAGAAGAAAGATTTGCAGTAATAGTGTTTGGACGGAATATCCTGTCTGCTTCTTGTGCTGTGGATAACCACTAAGAAGATAACAATGTACAATGTATTAATTATTGAAAATGTCATATTAATCAACTTTGAAAATGTCTCATTGATATTTGTTTCTCAATAAAACAAAATATAAATATTAAAAAAAATCTCAGGGCTGGTGAGATGGCTCAGTGGTCTAAAGCACCTACTTAGAACAAGCTTAGCAAAGCACAGGGACCGCGGTTGAATCCCTCAGCACCACATGCAGCTAGCCCCGCCCCTAGGTGGGCTGAGCTGGCCACACACACACACACACACAAATAAATAAATTTTTAAAAAAATAAATAAAAAATAAAAAAAAATCTCAGCCCAGACAGGATCTAAGGAGAACCTGCACTTCCCCCTCTGCTAGTCAGTTGGCCAGTAGGAAAATAGAGCTCTAGTATGGGTGGCCCCTTTATTGTCACACGACTATATTGTGTGGCAGTCAGGTGTAGAGGTGGCCTAGTGTGGAGAGGCAGTTGCTGAATAATGTTGTACCTGTGTCCTTAAACTGGGCATGATCAGCACCTGGGTGGTGGAATGCAGAGTCCATCTTCGAGGGTTGCTGGTAGAGCTTGCCAGGCTGTGGGCTGAGAGTAGTCCAGCTGGAGAAAGACTCTGGAAGCCCTAGAAGGCACCAACCCTGAGAAAGGAGGGCTAAGGCGAGAGGGCAGGGGAGGGCAGTTGTTTGGGAGAGAACTTGAGCTGAGGGTAGAGTAAGCTGTTCCTCTGTCTTTGCAAGTGTGAGTAGAGGGTCTGAAACCTCAAGGAATAAGGCACACTGGGGAACTGGAGAAGGAGAGGATCTTGGGAAGCCAATACTTTACCAGGGAATTAATTCCAGGTTGATGTATTGGCCAAGATCACTATACTCTAGAGCTCTATTGTTTAAAAGAAAAGGCAGCTCTAAATGTTACAGTTGAAGGGAAGGATGTGGGGAGAAAGTATTCTAGTTCAATAATAGACCATTTGCCCTGATTGTATACGGATAATAAAAGTCATTACAAAAATAGTCCTCACTGTATACCTGCACTATTGTGTTTTATGAAAATTAATTTATTTATGTCTCATAACTACTCATTTTGAGCACTTGCCTAGTATGCATAAGGTCCTGGGTTCAAGCCCAAATGCTGCAAAAAGACAAAAAAAGAAAAAGAAAGAAAAAAAAAAAAAAAAGAGGGCATCATCACCATTTTATAGGTTGGAGGCTGAGGAACTAAGAGATTGCCCAAAAGCTGAGGCCAAGTGGAGTAACGCCAAACACTCTGGCCTGGGAATCAAGATTCAGATCCTAAGGCCTTCACTCTGGTTTTGTGAACATAGTGTGTTCCTGCACTTCTTTATTTATGAAATGCATACTGTAGGCCCTGCCCCTGACAGCAAGGGATATGCAGGTGCTTTGTAGACTGCATTGCGATGACCAGTAGGAAGCTTTACTATGGACACAACAGAGGGGTGCACTTCCAAGGCCAAACTTCAGCTACAGAGAACTGATGTGTTTGGATTGATTTGTAGAATTTAATGGGTTTGCCACATACTGAAAGGCAAAGACAAGGACATGCTTACAGTCATGGCCTTTGGAGTCCAGTAGACTTAGGTTGGACTCCTGCTCTACTACTTGTGAACTCTGTGTCTTAAGATGTGATTGAAAATGCAATACAGTGAAAGACACATTGTCATTAATACCCCTCAAAATATCCTTCCCCAACGTGTTTACTCCATTATTATTCTCCACCATTTTTGCCACTTTCTGAAGCAGTTCTGAAAGTCCTCTTTTGTGAATGTCTTTTGTTGTGCAGTCGTGGTTGCCTAGATGTTCTGAACTGATTTAAAATGTTTACCTTTAGTGGTCATTTTGCCTTTGGGAGAGAGCCGGAAGTTACATGGTGCCAGACCCAGCAAATAAGATAGATGACCCTGCAGTTTTTATAAGCCTGCCTTTCCATTGGAGAACATTTGTTAGCTGCGTTACTGTATTTTTTTAATCACACCTCATAAAGACATTCACAAAAGAGTACTTCCAGAACTGCTTGAGGAAGCGCAAGAACAATGGGGTAAGTATGGTAGAAGCTGTATTTTGAGGAAGATTAATGGCAATATGCCTTTAGTTGTAATAAAATTTTAAAAATCTAAACAACCTATTTTCCCATTACTCTGTGTATTTTTGACACTGCATTGTCTTCCTGATCCTCATTTTGCTCTGTATACGATAGACCTAATAATCCATTGGTGATAGAGCAGTTGTGAGGATTAAATGAGATTCACTAAGTACAATGCTTAACAGGAGTAGCGAGTGCTCAGTATGATGCACATGGTGCTCTTCTGCTTCTTCTTTTTTTTTTTTTTTTCTAATTCTTCTTCCTCCCTCTTTCTTAGCTGCCCCCAGACCACCCCTGTGGAGCCCAGCATGTGTGGGGGCCTGGTGGAGAGGTATGTGGCTGCCATGGTGCTGAGTGCAGCTGGAGATGCCTTGGGGTTCTTCAATAGGAAGTGGGAGTTCCTGCAGGATGGGGAGAGGATACACCAGCAGCTAGCAGAGCTGGGTGGCTTGGACGCCATTGATGTGGAGCAGTGGCGAGTCAGCGATGACACGGTGATGCACCTTGCCACAGCAGAGGCCCTCGTGCAAGCCGGGGAAGCCCCCCACTTGGCTCAGCTGTACCCACTTCTGGCTAAGCATTACCAAGACTGCATGGAAGACATGGCTGGCCGGGCACCAGGTGAGCACAGCCAGGGGAGGTCAGGCAGGTGGAGCGTGAATAGGCCCAAGGAAATCGTTAAGAATGGCGGTGGACCTTTAAATGTCAAGGAAACAGTATTGTTTGTAGTTGTGAAAGAAATAGAAGCAACCTAAAGCCTATAACTCCAGCGCTCCAGGAGGCTGAGGCAGGAAGATCACAAGACAAACCCAGCCTGGGCAACTTAGCAATTTAGTGAGACTTTGTCTCAAAATAAATTTTTTTTAAAAAAGCCTATAGATATATCTCAGTACAAAGGCCCTGAATTCAGTCTCCAGTACCAAAAACAAAAAACAAAGAATGGGAAGGAAGGAAGGAAGGAAGGAAGGAAGGAAGGAAGGAAGGAAGGAAGGAAGGAAGGACAGACGGGAGAAGGTCTGGTAGTTACTCCTTGTCTGGCCCTAGGTCTGCTTGCAAGTGCTTCTTGCCTACTGCGAAGTTCTTACTGTTCCTCAGGTCAGCCTTCCCTGCCCACTTGGCCAGCCTCTTCAGCTGTGTCAGTCTGTTACCGTACCAAAAAACATCATAAGCTGGATGGCTTAATCAATTGCCATTGATCTTCTCATGGCCCTGGTTTTTAGGAAGTCTAAGTCAGCATGTTAGCAGGCTTAGTTTATTCTGAAGCCTGTCTTCCTAGCACACAAGTGGCCACTTTCTAGCACTGTCATCACTGGGCTTGCGGGCATGCATGTGCACACATTCATGGGTTCATGGTGGCTTTCTGTCCCCAGCCCTCATATCAGCAGGGTACTAGTCAGATTGGGTGAGGCCTTTGTGTAGCTTCCTAACCTCCCAAGAGGTCATGTCTGAGGTACAGGGGTTAGGGCTTCCACATAGAAAGTTGGGAGAATACAGTTCATTCCAGAACACCTCCTGATGATGAGAACCCCATACCCATGATCTCTCATAACCTCAAGGAAGCCAATTTCTGTCCATCCTTTCTTATCCATCTCTTTCTCAGGTTATCTCCTCAGCTTGGAATCTAGGACATTTTCTCTACCTATGCCTATGGATGTTGTTAGGAATTACCTAGCCCAATCAGCGAACAATACTGCACCCTCCACTGCATGCTGTGTGGACTCACAGCTCCTGGTACCAGGCCTTCATGGGGTTCACATAAGAATAGCCCAGGTCCACTGCTCTTCACCTGAGTCCAGGACTTCGCTCTGGACTTTAGCCTCTTTCTAATATCCAAGAACTCCAATTGCCAGCTTCCTATCGGGCTCATAAATGGCTTGGATTTAGGTTTTATAGTCTCACTTATTTTTACCAAGCCACTAACTAGCTGGTTATGTGATCTTGAGTAAGTTTCATAGACTGTGAACCTTATCTTATTCATTTAAGAAAAAGAATAATATATTATGTGTACCTTTTTGAGTTGTTGTGATATCTCTAAAATAAGTGGTAGAGATTCCATGTCTCTCTCTTCTCTCCTTTAAATGAATATCATACTTTGGATGATACATGAAGGAAGGCATGGTGTTGGATGGAGGTTTGGAGTTTACAGGCATTATAATCAATATTTCCTTGACTTTCTATCGAGATAGAGTTTAGTTCTCCAAGTAGGGGCTTCTGCTTTGGTGACACTGATGCCTCACTCCCACCCTTCCCCACCTGACTCTTTCCCAGGTGAGACCTCAGTGTACAACACCATGAGGCTGGAGCCAGACAAGGCCAATGGCTGGAGGATTCCCTTTAACAAACACGAAGGTGGCTGTGGGGCTGCCATGCGGGCCATGTGCATTGGTCTCAGGTTTCCTCACCTAAGCCAGCAGGACACCCTGATCCAAGTGAGCATCGAGAGTGGCCGGATGACCCACCACCACCCAACAGGTTACCTGGGGGCCCTTGCGTCTGCTCTTTTCACAGCCTATGCAGTGAATGGCAGATCACCCTGGGAATGGGGAAAAGGACTGATGGAGATACTGCCGTTGGCTCAACAGTACGTTGTCCACTCAGGCTACTTTGTGGAGGAGAACCTTCAACACTGGTGAGTGTGCAGATGCTTGCCCTGCTGGGCTGTGCTGAATGTGTGTGTGGATTCAGAGACCACAGCAGCCACTTGGGTTTCACCGCCCAGCCTGTTCTTCGCCCCTCTGCTAAGGATTCCAGGTTCGCTCCAGCCCTCGCTACTCCAGGTGACCCAGAGGAGCCCAGTGAGTAGTGCAGCTGCAGTGCCTCCCTACCGTTTAGGGATCCTGTGTTGTGCTCTAGCCTTCCATAATTTCGTGGCCATGCTATGTCGTGTTTCCAGATGAACTTTCTCAGTTATTTCCTACTTCCGTAGAACTTACTTTTCCAGTATTGTCTTGACCCACAAATAGTATTTTGAGGGGCTGGGGAGATGACTCAGTAGAATAAGTGCTTGCTGACAAGTGAAAGGGCCTGAGTTCAATCCCTAGTTCCGCCAAAACAAAAAAGAAAAAAAAACACACACACACAAAAAAACCAACAGTATTTTGAAATCCTCCCTTAAAATGCCTTAGGGATAGGTTTTTTTTCCCCACTACTTACATAATAAGCATCAAGGCCACATCTTCTCCTTTTGGTGAGTTTGTTTCACATTCTCTTTCTCAAAATAAAAAGGTCCAGAGGAGTTCTGCTGAAGTCATTCTTGGCTGTGAGGTGCTAAACTTGGCCCTGGAAAGATAGAGCTAGGAAAACTAAACCTGTATTTCCTACCCTTTAACTTGATACATAGTTTCTTTTTTTTTTCCTGAGCAGAATATATTTATTGAGAGAAAGAAAGCTCCTGTCCAGAGAGAGGGACAAGAGGGGGGGCCCGAGCGGGTAGTTCCCCCCGATACATAGTTTTTTGAGTTAGCAACCAGATCATTGTGCATACACTTGGTAAATATTTATTAAATGAATAGAATTTATATTTAATGTTGATTTTTGTGTGTTCAATTTATGATACTCTTCTAAGAAGCTGAAGTCACTGTGAAATTTTCTCTTTTCCCACAGCTACCTGGTACTTTTTCCTTATGGGTTTTGGCTTTAATTTTTCAATTGACTATACATTTTTCTTTCTTGTAGGTCCTACTTCCAAGATCAGTGGGAAAAGTACCTGAGACTTAGAGGGATTTTGGATGGCAAGTCAGCGCCTGTCTTCCCACAGCCCTTTGATGTAAAGGAGAGAGATCAGTTCTACACCTCCCTGAGCTACTCTGGCTGGGGTGGCAGCAGTGGACACGATGCCCCCATGATTGCCTATGACGCCATCCTTGCTGCAGGGGACTCATGGAAAGAGCTCGCCCACCACGCCTTTTTCCATGGTGGGGACAGTGATTCCACAGCAGCCATCGCTGGCTGCTGGTGGGGGGTCATGCATGGCTTTAGAGGAGTGAGTCCTTCCAACTATGAGAAACTAGAATACAGACAGCGGCTGGAAAAGACCGCGAGGGATTTGTATTCTCTTGGGTCAAATAAAGATGCTGTAATCAGCCTTTAGGAAAAGGATTCATCTCTCTTGGTTTCTTCTCCCATGTAGTCCCTTTTCTGCTCAGTTTCTTTTCACTTTTTTCTAAAATGAAGAACCCTAACCATGTATGGAGGGAGTTTTGGAATAAAAAGTCCCCAGGCCTCGTGAGCTCAGTGTTTCCAGTACTCGTCCTATTCTCCCTGAACTGATCCCTCTTCGTGTAGTGAAGTCCTTTAGCTTTGTTGATGGGGCCCGCTTCTCCCAAGCTAGAAATCTCATAGCTTCATATTTGATGGTTCTGAAAGGTTTTTCCCCATTTACTATATTTGGGTCCCCCACCCCCACCCCACACGGACTCTGAGACAAGGATGTAAGGGCAAGGAGTGGATTTGAGAGGCAATTCCGGAAAGTGCCAGTAAGAGAAGGGGGAAGTGAGACCTCAAGGGAAGGGAACAGTACAGAGCACGTGGATGAACAAGTTTCCACCAGGGCAGCTGGGACTCGGCATCTCTGAGTCCCTTGCCTAAGACGGTCTTCAGATTTGTCCCACCTATTGGCAAGTGACCTGAAGAAAGTGACCACTGACTTCAATCTTATGTTGGTTGAAGACCATTCCTAAGGATGCTACCTTCCTGGTTCTTGGTTTGTGTTTTGTGAGAAACAAACCCAAATGTCTTCAGGCAAAAACTAAGAGATGCTTGCAAGAATAAGCTGTATGATGCCTGGGCACAGTGTAGGAGGGATACATGCAGCAGCTGCTAGGCTCTTCTGCCTCTTCCCATGCTTTAAGTCTGTCACTTCTTTCACTTTGTTGCACTGAGTATTTCTCATCTGAATTTCTGCAATTCAGGCTGTTCAAGCTAGGTGGATGTCGTTCCTGGCTGCTCTCAGGACTTTGCTTGTCATGACCCCTACCGTGTTGCCAGTTTTGTTATTGTCTGTTTGTCTTACTCTCCAGGCATGAATGTAGGGGAAGCCCCAGCACACAGTGGACTCTTAGTCACTCTGTACTAAGTGAATGCTGCCAACCACAGTCCTTTTGGTGCCTTCCTCAGAAGTGTCTTAATAAATAAAAAATTGGCATGTTCCAGTAAGCACACTGACCCCTTTCTTCACTTATTGTTGCTCCTTTCTCCCTTTTCTACCTGTTAAATTTTGATTTACCTTTCAAGACACAGTTCAGATAAAACCTGCCATGTGAACCTACTCTGATTGTCCAGGCTCTTGGCCACATCTTCGTCTCAGTGGCCCCGCCTTCTGTCCCAGCCCTGTCACCATACCCATCCTGGTGCACAGCAGTTGTGTGTCTTCTAGGTAAAACTCAGGAGCACACTAGCCAGTACATGTTCAGTTTGGGAACAAGATACCATCTTTACCTACATGTGCTCATCCTCCATCAGCCAGGACTGCCTTCCTGTGGCTTGTCTTTGGGGTGGAGATAAAGCCAAGCACTCTCCCCTTTCAATATAATCACAGAACTACAACTCCTTTAGCGCCCTGGTTTTCAGCAGGGGTGAGAGGAGGTCTAAAAGCGGTACACCAATGACTTCCTTGTTAGTCCTGTGGGGATTGTTTTCCCGGGTCTCTGTAAGATATAGTGCAGGAGGCATAGTGGGTTAGGTCTTGGGGAAAGGGTGTCTTAGCATCGGGTTTTCTCCTGTATTGCTAAATTCAGCCACATGGGAGATGATAGGAAAACTCTTTATAGATTTGATTATATTTGCTTGCTGATTTTTACTCTGCATCACAGGCACATTTTAGAAAGTTTAGGCTTTCAGGCTAATCTTGCTGAAACCTTGAAGTCTCCTCTTTAGGGAGGGTAGTAGGTAGATGTGATGAAAACTTGTGCATTGAACCCCACCCAGATGTGAACCTAGGGGGAGGACAGGCCAAGGGGTACTGGGTGCTGAATATGATCAAAGTATGTTACATACATATATGAATCTGTCACAGTGAAAGCTATTAACCTGTAGAACCAGTGTGTACTAGTAAAAAATGTGAAAGAAATCCTTTTTCCAAAACTTCACCCTCAAATGGTGACCAGTTATTAAAGAAAACAGAAGCCACTGAAGAGAACAATGGCTTCCCCCACTATCATAACTTTTGCCTGTATGCTAGAGGGTGATTATGTGTTTGTGTGTGTGTGTGTGTGTGTGTGTGTGTGTGTGTGTGCCTGTGTGTATGTGAGAGAGACAGACAGGCAGACAGGATGAGAATGAACAATGAAAGAGATAAACTTATTTATGTGCATAATGCTAGAATAAATCAGCACAAGTTGCTTCATAAATAGTACATGTTTGTCATGGTAATCAATTTAACATGTATGAAAAAGGATGGACAGCACGTGAATGTGAGGCATAGCCAGCATGGGGGAAGGGGAATGGAATCGGGCAGGCCACACCATCCAGGAACTTCTGGACGGTCAGTGATTTGGAAGCTCTCCCAAGCCAGTCCTAATTTTGTAGGCAGCTAGGTTAGATAGAAACCAATGTACAGGCAGAGAAGGACCAGGCTGAAACTAGTCAGTGAAAAAGACATCAAACTTGTAGCAAGAGGTACATCTAAAAGAGACAAGGTCCCCAAATAAAATCACACTGGTCAGAGCCACATACTTCTCTATGTGATAAGCAGAACTTGAGTCTGTGTTACAATTCATTCCACTCATTCCATTAAGTCCAAATACACATCACACACTCAAGTGGGTGGCCAGGGAATCCAGACCCACCCTTTCCCACAATGCCTTTGTTCTTACATGCACCCTTGCTGCATGACTTGCTTCCCTATTAGACCAACATAAGCAGCTAGACATGTAATCTTATAGTTTGGTTCTAGTTTGACCCATCTTGTACCTATGTTTTAACTTTGTTGTACAAATTACCCCTAAAGAAGGACCTCGATGGTAACCCACTCAGGACCTCTCTATCTCTCAGGAGCTATCCCTATTCTCCAGTAAGCCTTTCTTACTCTTGACCTGAGTTGTCACTTTAAAGTTCATTCTTTGGGATATTGTGACTTTCCTCACCATGTCTCACCCTGTACCCTCCAGGTTATATGTTATCTTGTTTTTTCCACTTTTACTCAGCCCAGTCTCACTTTGTAGAGCAAGTGTCTCCTTAATTTTTCACTATTACTTTTCAAAATAAACGTTGTCGCTCTTTTGCTCACTTCACTCAATTCTTTTTGTGAGATGAGAACTTGGAATCCATCTCCAGAAAGAGAGGCCGGGAAGCCAAAGCTAGATACAGTTTATTTGGCGAGCCAGTTTCTAGGAGCTGTAGGGTAACATTTTGGTGTAGCCAGCCAGGACTAAATATCAGGTCCTGGAGACCAAGGCAAGGTTCATGTTGGGTACAGTCTTTCTCTCTTTTTCATCTCCTTCTTTCACTCACACTCTCCCTTAAGCTGGGAATCAGAGGATTCTTCTCAAGCTGCCAGACAGTGGTTTCCTGGTTCTGCTGTGGAGATTGAGGAAGGAAATAATCAGCCTTTGCTTTTCTTTCTAGCTACTTGCATTCACTGTACGGGGCCTTGGTGTCTATGCATTTGTTTGTTGTACTTGCTAGTCTTTTGTGAAATTAACCTTGTCTTTGTTTACTACAGTTCTGTACGTGTGTGTGTGTGTGTGTGTGTGTGTGTGTGTGTGTTGGTGCAATACTGGGAGGAGGGGTGCCCCATGCTGAGTGTGGGTGCCAACAGCAAACAGGCTTAGAGCCTGCATGGGAGCCTGTGGCCAGAGGTGGTCTTAGTCAGCTGGAACCAGCTTTTTCTGGCCTTACGAGATGACGCTCTATGTTTGAAGAACAAGAGGGGTGAATCTCTTTTTAAAAAAATTAATGTTATTAGTACATTGTAGATATACATAATGATCACATTCATCATAGGGAACTTGTACATGTACATATCTTGATTCTTCCTTTTTCCTCTTCTTCCTCTCCTTTAACACCTCTCCTTATTTACAAAAATCTTTACTTCCATTTTTCTTTTTTTTTTCCATTCCTTCCTTTCTCCTCTCCCTCTCTAGTTTCTCTTCATATAATGTATTATTTTCCATCCTTTGACTTTCAGTCTGAATTTCTTTTTGAGTTCAAAGTGTTTCTTCTATGCAACCATCTTGGTGGATCTTGTTTCTTGATCTGTTCTCCCAGTCTGTTTCTTTTGATTGATGAATTGAGATAATTTATATTGATGATTTTAACTGATGTGCATTGACTTATCCTCATATTATTTTCTTGTTTTTAGTTCCATGTCTTTCTGTTCTCTTTAATACCTTTCCATAACTAGTGGGTTCTTTCTATTTGTGTTCATGGAGTTGTTATATTCCTTGTTTATTTTTAGAATATCCTTCAGAAAATTTTAGAGTACTGGTTTGGTGGTCATGAATTTGTTCAGTTTCTTGTCATAAAAGTGCTTTATTTCTCCCTTGATTTGAAGGATAATTTTGTGGGGTATATACATCTGGGCTGGAGGTTGTTTTCTTTTAAGAACTGAAATTCTTCACTCCAAGCTCTCCTTGAGTTAACAGATAGTGTTGAAAAATCTGCTGTGATTTTGATGGACTTTTCTTTATAGGTGATTTTTTTCTCTAATAGCTTTTATTTTATTTTTTCTTATAGCTTTTAATATTCTGTTCTTATGCTAAATTTATGAACTATTATATCCCTTCCTTCTGGCATCATTTTATGCCTTTATGTAGATTTATTTTGGTCATGGTTAATTGGAGTTCTATATGCCTCACCTAACTCTATGTCAAATTATTTTTCTATGCTTGGTAAGTTTTCTGCCCTGACATTTGTGAGCAGGTTTTTCATTTTTGATGTCTCCTGCTATTTTGTTGATGATAATCTATATTATATTGTTCTCCTTTGAATCATCATGCAGCTGCTGTATTCATTTTTCATGGTCTTTTGCTAATTTTGTGAAATACTTTCTTTTCATGATTGCTAAGTGCATTCCTGTCCTCTAGATCTGATATTCTGCCCTCACTTTGATTCATTCTGCTGCATACACTTTCAGTAGAATTTTTTAACTCCTGGATGTGTTTGAATCTATTTCATGGATTGCATTTTTTTCCTGTGTTGGGCATTCATGGTTTCCATCTTTGTACTGAGGTCCTCCATTTTTTAAAAAACTATATCTACTCTAGGTTTCTGATGAAGTGCTTTATTCTGATCATCATCTCTTTTCTCTTACCTGAGCAATTATTTCTGACCTGAGTTTTTCTCTGTAGCTTCATTCATCTGTTTTGTTACTTCCACTGCTACCATTTTAAAAAAATTCATGTGGTTGGCTTCTGACTTTGTCTACCCCATGGTTCCCTGGTCTTACCTGGTTAGACTGGAGGTCTGGGGTCACATTTTGCTGCTGTGTCTTGTCATTTCCTATTTTTAAAATATTGTTTTCTGTGTTGATGCTTGTAAATTGCTTATAGTAGATAGCTTTGTTACTAGCATCAAAGCCTCCTAACAAAATGACTATTTCTCAGAGATATCTTCTAGGTAGAGCTGGCTCTAGGCATTTGAGTCTGTCCCTGCCAATTTATTAGGGATGAGAAGTTGCTATCTATTTGGCCCATCACTCAGTCTTTTGGCACTGAACTATGGTAATGATTATGAACTAGACAATCACAGTGTTGTCATACAAGGGAGAACAACTGATTACAACAGGTTTAGCACCATTGTAAAGTAGTACAGTTAACAATAACAATATTGGGGTCGTGGAGATAGCTCAGTAGAATAAGCGCTTGCCTGGCCAGTGCAAGGGCCTGAGTTCAATCCCCTGTTCTGCCAAAAAA
>NW_004524629.1:12762799-12765643 GCF_000260255.1 Octodon degus
AAAAAAAAAAAAAAAAAAAAGAAAGAAAAAAAAAAAGAAAAGAAAAAGATAACAATAACAATATTATTAAGCACAGCCTAGAAGCTGACAAAGTATGGTGACTACTAATTTGATACCTTTCACCATAGCATGAGATCTACAGTTAAATAAACCAGAGATTTGTATTCAGTGTGTTTTCCATTAATACAGAGATTTTACCCTAATGTGATGGTGGTGGATTTAAGAAGGATTAGAGAAACAATTGAAGAGAAATCTAGGAGGCCTGCCTATTGGCTCAGTTGTTTAAGTACCTACTTATGCAAATGCAGTCAGGCATTTGATCCCCAGCTCCACATACCTCACCAGACCTGCCCTTAAGGCAGATTGAGACAGCCCGGGGTTGTGGGGGGTGTGTGTGTGGGGGATCCTTCTCAACTTTTTGGACTGGCCAAATAGTTCAGTGGATTAAAGTGCTTACAAACAGGCACAGGGGCAGGGGGTTCAATCCCCAGGGCCTGCAGTGCTGGCCCCGCCCCCAGGGCACACTGAGATGGTAATTCAGACTGGGTGTGGTAGTGTGTGCCTGTAATCCCAGCTCTTGGGAGGCTGTAAAGAGGTGGATCACTACAAGTCCAATCTAATAGTGAGACCCTGAACACCCTGTAGACCCTTCCCTAAAATAGAGAGAGAGAGAGAGAGAGAGAGAGAGAGAGAGAGAGAGAGAGAAATATAGTAGATGTAAGGCTGAAGGACAGAGGATAATTATCCAAGCTTTGGAAAACTTGAGAAGACAGAAAAGAAGGAAAAAGCAAAAGAATATTAAAGCAAACCAGAAAAACTAGTGACAATATTCCCTCACATCAAAATGTCAAAAAGAGTAGCCAAGAAAGGGAAGGAATAAAGATGAGCAAAACAAAAATAAATAACAAAAATAAAAATCTACCCCCTCCCCCTGAAAAAGACAGAAAAACCAATAAAGTTCCCCTGGTGTCTACTGTTACGTGGTTGTGTGAAACTGGGTAACCTCTCAAGTACTGCGGTAAGGTTGCTGCTGGATGCAGAGCTCCTCTTGGCCTCTGAATGTGGGAAAGGGCCAAAGTCTTTAGCCAGCAACTCTCTGGATGTCCTTTGGTGGCCCATCCATGTCCCCTTACCCTGTATGTCTCCTCATCACTTTCCCAGTTGCTGTGGCACTCTGAGACAAAGATAGCCCTGGGCTCCTTGAAGTACCCCGTTCAGTTGGCCTTTCCCAGCCCTTGTGTGGCTGACTCTATTCCACTCCATGGGCACATCTCTCTCCTCTCTCACACCACTGGGAGTGGGTGGATGGGTTGGGTGTTGTAGCCTGACTGACACCTTGGACATTGCTATGGTGATAGCCCAGATCTGGTTGATTGCCTCTTTGTGTGCCAGCAAAATTTGCTGTCAGGCTGCAACTCTAGAATAAAGCCAGTCTCATGTGAATGACCTGAAGAACAGGATCATCCACAGTGAGAAAGCTACTCCCGTGAGACTCTGGATGACTTGAGCTTTCTTTTCAAAAAGCAAGACTGCAGTGCTGCTATGGGAAGCCTGGAAGTCTGACCTGCTTCTCATATTTGGGCTGGTAGTGAAGCTAAACAGTTTTCAATTCTTTCCTCATGTTTTCTAGCAGGTTTTCCATTCTTCAACCCAACAATGCCACAGCAACCCAAGGTAGTTGAAGAGTACATATTCCCCAGTAGATAGGGCCTACAACCCTTTCAATCTGAAGAAACTATAGAAGACAGAGACCCCTACTTCCTCAGTACTCCATGAAGAATTGTAGGGATTTGTGTCTCTCACAAATGATAGGAGATTAAGGCTTGGAAAATCTGGCTGTGGAAATACACCTGACCTGTTAATTATAAAATCCTGGAACACATGAGCAGATCAGTTATCAAAGCCCAGGTTACCCCAATGTTATGCTTTGAATCTAGATGTTCCCCCAGTGCCTATTGAATTCATAGTGAGGGAGGACTTCTCAGAGGTAGTTGACTCTAGAGTTTATGATTGATTCATGGTTCAATGTTGGGATTAAGGGGGTGAGTGCTACACTGCCCTAGGGTGAGTAGCCTGCATACAGTATAAGGGACAGAAAGAGGCTTGTCCTCCCTCTCTCCTTCTCTGTCTCTGTTCTTCTCTCTTGTGGCTTTTGTTGTCTTCCACCATCATGAACTGTTGCCCTCTGCCGTGTGCCACCCTGTCTTGGAGCCAGCTGATTTATGGGTTGAAATCTCTATGAACTGTGAGCTAAATGAATCTTTTACCCTTTAACTTAGGGTGTCCAGTATTTTGTTTTAGCAACGAGAAAACTTAACTAAGACACCTAGCCAGTTCTGCGGTTACTCTGGAGAACTTCAAGGAAAGGACAGAACTGGATCAGCACTCAGCTGGTATAGAATTATCCTATGCAACACTTTCTGAGGAGTGTGTGTGTGTGTGTGTGTGTGTGTGTGTGTGTGTGTGTAATACAAACAGAACATCAGGAGTGGACACTCCAAAATCATGCTCTTCACCTTGAATTGGAGAAAACCTGGCAGAAGATTGGGCTTCCTAAAAATCATAGGATAGAGAATCGAGACATTTTGGCTTGGGCATTACAATTTCATGACTGTTCTATCAGATGCTGGCAATCTTAAACAAAAGAATGAGGTCTAAAGTATTTTATTTAGGCTGGAAAGTAAGATTTGAAAGGGTTTGTGTAGAAAGTAAAAAAAAAAAAAAAAAAAAAAATGAGAGAATATCCCTAAAAGGATAGGCATGACAGGGGCCGGGTAGATGGCTCAGTGGAATAAGTGCTTCCCTGGCAAGTGCAAGGGCCTGAGTTCAATCCCCGGTTCCACA
>NW_004524629.1:12765743-12776694 GCF_000260255.1 Octodon degus
AAAAAAAGAATAGGCATGACAATGGTGACAATGACTGCCTTTGGTGTCATTGAAAGTGGTGGGTGAGGGGGGTGTTAAAGATTTACCTTTTACCATAATTTTTTGAGGTTTTTTAAAAAAAAATTTTAGGGAAGAATCTACAGTTTGTTCAGTGTCTCACTACTAGATCAGACTTTAAGTGATCTGCCTGTTTACAGCCTCCCAAGAGCTGGGATTACAGGCACACATTAGCACGCCCAGTCTCAATTGCTGTCTCAGTGCACCCTGGGGGGCAGGGCCGGCATGGCAGGCCCAGGGATCAAACCCCCTGCCCCTGCACCTGCTTGCAGGCACTTTAATCTGCTGAGCTATTTGGCCAGCCCATTTTTTTTTTTTTTTGAATTTTAAAAAGGATGTACATGTGGAACACACACTTTAAAATATTGATGTGACATTTTGTGGTCATAGTTGATGTAGCCTAGAATTACTTCCTACGATCAGCTTGTAGCTGTACCTCTCCACCCCTGCAGGTAACAGCTCTCCACTACTCCTTCAGCCCACATCACTGCCACACAGAAAATAAAGGCATACTGACTTTGTGCTGAGACCGATCCCAACTAATGCCTGAGCAGGGTGTGGCTGTCAATGTAGGCCTAGACAAGAACTGGAACATTTTAAAAGGAAACTTCAAACCCCCCTCACTTGGCCAGAATATACTAGGCTAGTGGCAGCAAACCTAGGGCACATGCTGTGGGCCACACAGTCTCATCCGTCCACATACCAGCCGTGTTCTCCCAGCATTATCCCAGCAGCAGAATAGCAGATAACAAACAGCAAGTACAGGGGCCAGTCACACACTTGGAAGGAAGTAGCAGCACCAGGCAATGATGTCACCAAAGCAACCTGTTAGAGGTGACTCCCCTGGCGTTAGCATGGCCAGGCAATATTCAGGTTTAACCACAGTGTTGGCACTTCGTGATAAATAAGTGGGTCTAGGTTGCAGTTTGAGCACTCACTCTCTAGGAGGCTCACCATCACTGTTCTAGGCATCGTGCTGTGACTCTTTCTGTGGCACTCTTTCCTTCCACTCTCCATCAGAGAGCCCAGACTGCACTCAATCTATAGGCCACCCCTACTGCCTTCAGCCTCCCCTGTTCTTCACAGCTGTTGGCCCAATACACGCCTCCCCTTGCACATCTAGTCCATCCTGATGTATTCTTCTCCAAGGACCTGAACTAACAAACTGTACAGTGCATTGGTTTGGAGCACATGTCCTGCTTTGAATCCCAGCTCTGCCTGAGCTGTGCAGGTCACAAATCCCTCTGAGACTTGACTGCTGTGGAAAACATAGATAGACAATTTTCACTGCACAGAATTGTTATTCAGAAGGGATGATCCTTCAGAAGCAATGGGCAGTGACTCAGAAGGTGATGAACACCCCCACCTGCCCAACCTCATCTCCTCCACCTGCCAAGAAATAGCTCCGTGGTTTCTGCCTTTCCTTTGGTGAAGAGGCACACTGGACTCACCCTGGTTCCAGGCCCAGATAGGCCACTCCACCAACAGGGTCTCCATAGGTAGTTTTTCTTTTCGACTATTTCCTTTATTTGTGAATTCAGGAAGTTGAACACCTTTCCTTGGAGGTGATAGTTTAGTTTTAGCCCCAAGATTTCGTGAAAGGTGGCACGCTCCAGAAGCAAACTCCATCTTCTATGCTATGCAATGTCACATCTCCTTAGCACTGCTCTCAGCTGGGCCCTGGGGATTCAGAAGTCCCCCAGACCAAGGTTGCTCAGTCTTCTCAGGAAGACAAACATGTCCACAGAAACTCCCAGTACAATGCAGGCTCTGAAACCACCTGGAGATGAAAGACTTCCGCCTCGTTCGTTACAGGCATTTCATAACGGGAAATGGGAGAGTGCAGGGAATAGTTTCCCGGTCATGTTTGCCTCAAAGAGGAAGAACAGCGTGTTTCAATGTTCCCTGGCTGGGAAAAAATAAAATAAAATGAAAGTGTTTATTTTCATTGAGAAGAAGAAACTGAAAACTCTGGAGGCTAAGCAAATAGACAGTTTATTTTTCTTTTATAGGCTATGAGGCCAGTTAATGATTAGTGAGTTCCCAGGGGCAGTTTGTTGACAGGCTGGAGTGTGTGATCTCTCTGGCTGTAGAGGTCTGCTACACAACCACCCTCAGACCTCCGGCTCAGCGATGCCCTGGAGCCTCTGCGAGAGAAGCTTCTGGCTGTGGGGGGCCCTTCTGTGGCTCGGCACCCGAACTGCAGGTAGGCAGTGGGCTCAGGCTGGGGGTGGAGCTTGTTTCAGTTAGTGACTCTGTTTCTTCAGCTGTCTATGTGTGCAATCCTAACCGCTGGAAGGTCCCCTAAAAGTCCTTGCGTCTCCCAAGGTGAATTTAAAGGAGCGGGGAGAAAGCCCCCATTGCCATAATGGGAACCATGGTAAACAGGACGCCTTCTTAGGTCACAGAAATTGAACTTCCCCTGGTTGTCTGACTCATTTTCCTAAAACCCACATTTCAGCCCTTTTCGTCTTGCACATGCTAGCATGGGATGACTAGAAGAAAAAAAAATTTTGATTAATTCTATTTTTTTTTCCTGATAAATATCCATTGTTCCAAGACATATTGAAGTTTAACATTTAAAATTTCCAGACCAGTAACAATTTTGTCCTAGAGATTGTTAGATGTTTTTTCTCATGTTGCCAACCCAGCTCAAGTTCGGATCTGTCATGCCCTTTGGCTGGACTATGAAACTAGTCTCTGCTAGCCACAGATGCCCAATATGACAACTTCCCTCTGATCCCATTTGCATTTGAATTGTATTTTTCCCCCCCGTAAAGAACCTGCCTGTGATAACTACTTGCATAGTACAGCAAACTAACACACACACACACACACACACACACACACACACACACACACACTCACACACGCACCCCTAGCCACCCACCCTCCTCAGCCCACCAGGAGCAGCAGTAGCCCCAGGAAATCCTCCTCTCTCTGCTCCCACAGCAGGCTGCTTCTCTCTTCTTTATAGAGCTTCTTATCCCTCAGCTTTGGAACACAACAGTCCCTCTGCTTGGAGTTGGTTATTTCTGTTCTTGGCATCTTCCAGGAGAGCTTATCATCTCCCTTGCGACTATCATTCTGCTATCCAGCACTCCTCCCTTGCTCTAGAATCCAGTTCCCTGAGTAGTTCTCTCCCTGTAGTTGCAAGGAGAGTATTTGAGGCTCTTGCTTCTTTTAGCATGCATGGCTGGTTCATGAATGCTGCTGCCTTGGAGGCAAGGCCCTGAGCAGAGAGGACACAGGCTGTGGCTCAGGGTACCTTGACTTGCATTCTGGCTGTTTCTTAGAAGCTGCAGGACTCTTTGCCTCTGTGTGAGAGAGAGAGCTCCAGGGTGAAAGGGTTTTCCTTTACCTGCAGTGGTAGACTATCCCAAGGAGATGGGATACTGTAAGGGCTAAACAAGGGTGCACAGGGTCTAACTTTTTGCAACTGTTCTCTCTTGACTTTATTAGTGAAGGACTGGACCATTGGGCCTATGGAAGAATAGGGACACACTTGTCATGAGCTACTTGGGAGAAAAGTTGAGAGGTGTCCCTGAAGGTTCCTAAGAGAGCTGTGAGTGCCATTCAGAGGGGTGGGCTTGGCAGGCCGCTTTGTCCCTGCTGAGTAACTCGGTGCCTGCAGGGGCTAGCAGGCATTTTCTAGGTGTCCTGATTTGATATTTGAGGGTGGAGCCTGGTGAGGTGTTACAGGCTTATAATCCTAGATCTTTGGGATGCTCAGAATCACAAGTTCAAACCCAGGCTTCGGGATTCAATTTAGTGACTTAACAATTGCCTGTGTCCAGATAAAAAGAGCTGGGGATATAGTTCAGTGCAAAGGCTCTGGAGTCAATCTCTAGTACTGAAAACAAGGTGGTGGTGGCAGGGAGAAAGGACTGCTGGCTCATGGCACCCAAACTCTTGAAACTGCACTTCTCAGCAAGCCTGGGCTTTGGCATAGACAGGAAGAGCTCAGAAATTCTGAGCTGCCAGTGCTGACTTCAGGGAAAAAATGGAGCCAGTTCCAATGCCCCATATGGGGGTATTCTAGATGCCCTGGGCAAGTGGGTAATAACTTATTTGTTGGTTCATGATAGGGTTCCCTTGCCTTTGTCTGCTGTGGTCCTTCTCTTCCCACCCACCTTGTGAACTGTTCTCAGTTTTCCACCCCATCTTCCTTCTTACTGGAGCCCAGTGTATTGTCGACAGTGCCAGTGTTTATTGAGTTCATGTTTTCTGCTCTTCTGAAAGTGTTACCTTAGAATTGAATGAGTTGGAGAAGAGGCAGAGATAGAGAGTTGGTGAAATGCACTGGGGAGGGACTTTGGTGTCAAGATGTTATTGCGTTAGGGAGCCCACAGGAAGTAAGTGGGAAGACAGAGACATTGAAGTAAAGGAAAGGAAGGGAACGACATGGAGCTGAAGGAGGCGCTGAGTGTCTGACCAGGAGGATCCCTGGGCAGCTGCTGCTAGGAAGGTGACCTCTGCTCCTTTTTCTTGTCAACCCAAGTTACAGATAGTATTTTGCTCAGATGGTGGAGGTCAAAACAGTTGAAACTGTTCCTTAATCAAATTGGCATAGTCAAGAGACCACTACTGCATGGAAGACAAACTCCTGGACCCTGAAACTGTTGTTCATTATAAGCATGTTTTGTATTTTCATCTGAGGCAGTCACTGACTTAAAAGCAGCTTTTGATAAGACCCATGACTCTTCACTTGGGCCTACAAATACCCCATGGGCAGCTTGAAACCTTGGATATAGGTACCTTACTCATTTAGGAAAGGTCAATAGAAAAAAGCAAATTAGCCCCCGATTAACCTAACTTGTCTCATCCTCCTTTTAAGACAAAGAACATCAAGCCTTTTTTTTTTTTTTTTTTGCGGAACAGGGGATTGAACTCAGGCCCTTGCGCTTGCCAGGGAAGCACTTATTTCACTGAGCCATCTTCCCAGCCCGAACATCAAGATAAGAATAATTAAAGTAGTTTTTAAGATGTACAGGGACACCTGACTACCAGTTTTATAATATCCAGTTCCAGAGGTTTTCCCCTACCTCCTCGGCTTAATGATACCTAGAACTCTCCATCCATTGTCCTAAACCAACAGTTTCCTAACGCTGGGGACTTTAAGAAAAACACAACTTCACATGGCTGAAACCACCCAAAGACAGTCCTTTCTTGTGAATGGAGTTGGCCCTCTTGCCACGAGGATTTCACCAGAGCTATAAAACCAGACTGAGACTGGCCAGACCAAGGACTGGCCAGACTCCAGCCCTTTACAGTACTCCACAAAACTCCTTCCATGTTTAGTGGCCAGTCTGATCTTCTTTAGAGTATGCCTGCTCCAGCTACTCAGGCTGAAGTGTCATCCAATTAAGGATTTTCCCCCCTTTTCAGTTTCCATTTCTACTCAAGCAAGCTGGGGACAAAACTGTCCCTCGTGCCTCTGGGTCCACTTTCTCTCCTAAAGATAGTTCTGAAGTCTCCCGCCTCCTGAATAGAGGCCTTTCTAGGCATTCTTTTAGCACTTGGGCTTCCTGGCCACAGGTCTCCTTCCCCTCTTCCTATGGGGATTCCTGGGTACTTGTACTTCTCCCTGTAGACCATGGGCACCTGCAGTCAGCTATGGATGGCATCTTACTTATCCTGGAGTTGCCAGAGCCTTGCTTGGGACATGGTACAGAGGAGCCATTTTATAAACCAAAAGCCTCAGTTGCTTAAGAGGAAAAAACTGAGTGGGTTGTGGGCCTTGTTTCCATTTCCTGACATTTGCTGTGCACCAGCTAATTGAGCCTTACCCTGATACAAGGAGTGAGTTGTCCACCAAACAAGGAGTGAGTTGGCCCATTTCAGTCACACTGCTGGCAAACCTACCCAGCAGGCCTGGAACAACATGGCTCAGTGTGCTGAGGAACCTGGGCCTCAGAGGGATGGCAGGAAGTCTGGGCCCCATGGCCCAGGGCTGGGGACCACCGAACCTGAGTAGGAGTAGCCCAGCCTGGGCCTGCGATTGGGGCCTCTCAAAAGCCAGCCTGTTTCCCCTGCATATCTGAAAACAGTCACTCCCAATCAGCTGCAGCAGGGCGCCGTCCTTCCACCCACCTTGCAGTGCCCACTGAGCAGCATGGCGGTGGGGGAGGGGGCCCTATAGCCAGTATACTGTTGTGCAGATCCTCTAATTTCTCCATGTTTGACAACAAAGTTGTGGTTTTGAGCCCACTCTGTATTTTATTCCCCTCCTGGTCTGGGCCATAGAATCAGAATGTCTTAGACAAAAAGAAACTTTCAGGAAATAAAATCATGTGCAAGGTACCAGCCCACAGAACTCGTCTAGTCTAGGACTTAGAGATACTGTTTCTGACATCTACAGATAGATCGTAGAGCCAGCCTGTAGCCCAGGGGACTAAAAGTGTGCTTGTGCCCTAAGAGGGGGCACTGCCTGGATGTTAATAACTTTGACTCAGCACTCACAACTAAGGACTGAAAATGATGGACTGTTTATAGACTTGAGCCAGCTGGTGCTTAATTCTGTGCTCCTCCTTTCTATTGTTTATGGCTTATTGCTTATGGCTGGGCATGTCTCAGAAATAAAATGAACCCAAATTAAAATTGCAATTTTTGAGATTCAAACTTTTTTCAGAAAGGTACAAGTAATATATGGGAATATATGCAAATAGCAGAGCTCACATAGTTGTAAAGATATAATATGAGAAACTGAGGAGGATTTAAGAAGATGGAAACATACCACCTGCTCCTGGACGGGCAGAACTAGTATTATTCAGACGGCCACATTACCCAAACTAAGATATAGATTTAATACATTCCAATCAAAATGCCGACAACATTCCTCCCAGAACTAGAAAAAAATTCCTAAAATTTTTATGGAGACAGAAGAAACACAGAATAGCAAAAGCAATCCTGGGCAACAGGATCAAAGGGGGCATCACTATCCTGGATTTTGAAGTGACTTTAAACCAAGGTGACAAAAACAACATGGTACTGAAACAAAGACCTGTGGATCAGTGGATCAGAGTGGAGGATTCAGAAACAACCCCAGGCACATCCAGCTATTTGGTGCATTTAATAGAGAGCCCCAAAACACGGAAAAACAGCCTTCTAAACAAGTACTGCTGGAAAAACCGGTTATCCACATGCAGAAGATTGAAATAGACCCATGTACTAAAAAAAGGTAAGAACAGAACCCCAAGCATCAACAAGTAGGGTTATATCACATAGAAAAGATTCTACGTAGCAAAGAAAACAATCAACAGAGCTAAAAGATAACTTAGAGAATGGGAAAATTTTTGCCAGGCACTCTTTGGATAGAGAACTAATATTTAAAATATATGAAATACGTGAGCCCCCCAAATAAAAGATTCAATTAAAAAACAGCCAACTAAAATGAACAGCCACTTCTCAGAAGAGGAAGTATACATGGCCAATAAATATGTGAAAACATTTTCAGCATCTCTGGCCATTGGAGAAATGCAACTTAAAACATTACTGAGAGGCTGGGGATATAGCTCAGTGGCACAGGACCTGCCTGATAAGCATAAGGTCCTGAGTTCAATTCCTGATACAGAAAAACAAACCGAAACAAAAAACCCAACACTACTGAGGGTTCACCTTGTTTCAGAAAGAATGGCTGTCATCAAGAAATCAAATGCTGGCAAGGCTGCAGAGAAAAGAAACACTTCCACATTGTTGGTGGGAATGTAAACTAGTACAGCCATTATGGAAAGCAGTATGGAGATCCCTCAAAAAGACTAAAAGTACAGATCCATTGCACCCAGCTCTTCTCCTTCTATATCTCCTGGCAAGAGTTTGAAACATCATATTACAGTGACATATGCACACCTATGTCTATAGCAACATAATTCATAACAACTAAGTTCTGGATGTGGCTGATAAAGAATGTATGGTAATTGTATACAATAGAATGCTATTCTTTCATAAAGAAAGATAAATTTGAGTTCTTTGTAGGAAAATGCATGCTCCTTGGGACAGTAATGTTATATGAAATAAATCAGATACACAAGCTTAAATGTCACATGAAAAATCCAAAGCATAAATAAATTAACAGGCAAAATAAAAGGTATTCAACTTTAAGAAACAGGGAGATGAATCTTTTGCAAATAAAAAGAGGAATAAAGGGAGTGGGGAGAAATAAAGGAATGAAGATGTATTACATACATGTACCACAATGAATACAATCATTATGTACTGCAAACATGTACTAATAAAATTTTTTAACATTTTATGAAAGTATGAGTTCACTATGTATTTATATATAATATATTTTTCTTTTGTAGTATATACATGTATTATATATTTGTGTTCTCTTGCATGTTAAATCCTTCTATATCAACATACAGAGCTACTGAATTATTTTTAATGATTATTTATACATTATATACTGAAAGGACTTACTTTTTCTTACATATGAGAGAAAAATTGCCTTGCAGAAGTTGTAACTACTAGTATTTTGAGCATGGCCATTTCTTTACTGTGTTTCAATATTCTGTTAGAACCCAAACATTTTTAGTATTGTCAATCTGATAAGAAAAATAGTATTACCTTGTTACTTAATTTTTATTATGACTAAGGTGTAACTTTGTAATGCATCTATTGGCCATTTTCAGTTGCTTTCAATTAATTGCCTGCTTATGCTCTTTGCCTCTTTCTGCACTGGGCCATTATCCCCTGAAGTGATTTGTTAGGGCTCTATGAAAATTGGCTTTTTGGCACATGAATTACAAATGCTTCTCTCTTGCTCTTCTGCCCGTGCATTTCCTTGTTTTCTGAATCATCCAGCTATTGTGTGATTCTAGTTGCAAATCCCCAGTGAGTCCAGGACAAGCTGGCTCTTTACTTACCTCTCCTGAAAGTGGGCCTGGGTGGTCCTGGTGCAAAGGGCCATTCACAACAGACCCTGCACATGCTGGGCTCTTGGTCTGCAGGTAGGTAGGTCTCTTGGATGAGGATGGGAGATTGGCCTTTTTGATTTCCTCAAATCCTTGAGCCTTTCAGTCTCCAGAATTCACTGACTCTTCCCCTCCTTTATTCAGGAAACTTCACTCCACATGGCCATCTGACTTGTATAGGCTCTCAGTGTTGGCAGCTCAGGCGTTGGGCCTCCACGTGCTGTCCCCAGCCTGACATCTGTGAAGCCCCACCATCACTGCCATGGCCTACCTCCTCCCACTCCCACCAGCACCCTGGTATCTATACTGTCTATGCCTTCCTCTGGGGAGGCTCCCAGCACCAAGCTCTTGGTCTTTCACTCACACTCAGGCCTCTACTCCACATGAATGAAAGGCCCACACCTGCTGGTTTGGTCACATTCCCAGTCGGAGCGTGGTCTCTGGGAGGGGAGGACTACATCTCCATCCTTCCATCATTTCCTCCATGACACTGGCTAGGCATATGGCCAAGTCTCCAGCACCTTGATGAGATCTACCCATACTGAGAATAAGTTGGCGGCAAGCATCGGGGAAACTCAAATCAAGACTGAACACAATTTCACACTCTGACTGAAGAGCCTCTCGTGGCTTTTGGGTGGACATGGGCTGGTACAGTCATAAAACAACTTGGTGACCTGCAGAACTTTATTAACAAGAGATGAAGGAGGCTGGAACAAAGGCAGAAAATACTGTATACATAGAGGAAGGTGCGGGGAATGCAGATGGAAAATCCCTCCTGTGTCTGTTCCAAGAACTCCTTGCAAAGGTGAGGGTGAAGGAGGCAGACTGCCCCCACAGGCCGCTTCTTGATTCCCATGCTTGCCACCTGCCAGGACTACTGTCTCTCTCTGGTTCTCCTTCCGAGAGCCCTTTACCAAGGCCTCACACCTGCACCCCATTTTCCCAAGAGGAAAACTAAAGATGAGCAACGGTATTATCCAGGAGCGCCTTCAGGGGCCCAGAGGAACTTTGTGGATGGAGCCCAGCAGGCAGGAGAATGTACCTACAGCTCAGGGGGGAAGGGGAGGCCCAGGCTATCTCCAGCTGAATGCTTGCTGAGCAGGTCCTCTGGCCCTTCAAGCCCTCCATGCATACGTGAGTACCTCAAAAGTGAAGAAGCCTGGCCTGCCTGAAGGGCAAATTCTGGCCTGCCTGAAGCCTAACACCTCATCTGGAATTAAGCAGCCCAAGAGAAAGACTCCCAGCCCCAGGAATTATGATGTCTACTGCTTAAAACACTTTTTATTCTTTTTACCACCTTCCATTTCTTCTGAGAAAGGAGTATCTTAGAAGAGGTTCTGAGGTCTTTCTTTCCTTTGGCCACTTCCCCTTTCTCTTAAGAGTCCCATGTTATGAGTTGTATTTCTGTCAGTTGATGTAGTTCAAACCCCAAGGCTTTTGAATCTGCAAAACTGAATTTTGTTCTCCGGATAATTTCTAGGTATTTTCCATCATAAAACCAAGAATATGTAAATACATCTAATTTATGTCTGTTTATGTATATAGATTTTTTTCTGGAAAGAATCCCAAAAATGTGCATAAAATTTATAATATTTTCAGAAAGAGAGACTAGAGACAAAAAGCTTAAGATTTCTAATTTTATTCTCTAGGGGGTCTACAGAAATTATTTAAGTAAAGAGAGTGTATACTACTCCTAACACTCCTTTGTATGACTCTGAATCTTTTGAAAGTAATATACACTCATGATGAAAAGCTTGGAAAATAAGATTACATAAAATTTCTGTAAAAATAGGGCTGGTGAGATAGTTCTAATGAGACCCTGTACCAAATGCATATAAAATAAATAAACACATCTAAAAAATCATGTAAAAATATAATAAAGTGACAGGAAAAATATTGTCCACCATCCAGACAAATATATTTGAACATTTTGTTATATTTCTTTTAATTTTTTGCCCTGTTTTGGCTAATTAAAATTT
>NW_004524629.1:12777251-12808422 GCF_000260255.1 Octodon degus
TCCTCCTCTTCCTTCTTTTTATTATACACAGAGCTGCAATGTGAAAAATTTAAGATTGATTTCTGGAAATGGAGCTGCTGGGTCTCTTGGCCTCTGCAGCTTTACCAGGCATCACCAGCATGCTGTCTGCAGTGGCGCCTCCGTTCTATATCCCCGCCAGAAATGGCCGTGAGCCTAGTTCTTCTGTCACTAATATTCAGGGTTATCAGGTTGCTTTATTTCCAATCTTTTGCTCAGTCTACACTTGTTTATTTTATCTTGCTCATACCTTGGAGATAACTTTCGATTGGATAATTCACTTCTTTTTCTTATTTATTTGTTTTAGTAGCACATTCGCTGTACACGATGATTATGTTCATCATGGGGAGTTGGTACATAGACATAACACATCTTAATTTTTAGTTCTGTTTATGTCTCTTTCCCCTCCCTACCCCATTTTTTTAGTTACAGAAATTCTTAATACTTACCAGTTAAAATTTGGCTTTACTCACATTCTATTTCTTTAGAGACACCTTTTAGATAAATGTGGGATCCTCTCTACCTATTATCTGTATGTTGTAATTCAACCTTTACATTTTAAAGGTTTCTTTTATTTCTGGCCTAAATATTATAGTATTGATTCTCTTTTTCTTTCATTTCCATGAAGTTTTCATTTTCAGATAAGAAATTCTTTTAAAATAAGTATTATTGGGGCTGGGGAGATAGCTCAGTGGAATAAGTGCTTCCCTGTCAAGCGCAAGGGTCTAAGTTCAATCCCCCATTCCACCAAAAAAAACAAACAAAAAAAAAAAACAAAAATAAGTATTATTAATGGTACCTAAAGTAAGTGTGCTGATACCATAAAGGATAAAGAACATAAGGGAATAGAAATTGTGAAATAAGGGCCGGGGAGATGGCTCAGTGGAGTAAGTGCTTGCCTGGCAAGTGCAAGGGCCTGAGTTCAATCCCTGATTCCACAAAAGCAAGCAAGCAAGCAAGAAAGAAAATAAACTGGGCATCATGGTAGTGGTGTCTACCTGTGATCCTAGCTTCAGGAGGCTGAGGCAGAAAGATCACTGTGAGTTTGAGACCAGCCTGGGCTACATAGTGAGACCCCATCTCCAAAAAAAGAAAAAAAGAAAAAAGAAAAGAAAAGTGAAATAAGAACAAGCATAATCCAGGCATAGTGGTGCATTCCTGCAATCCCAGCCATTCCAGAGAGTTGCAAGTCAGAGGCCAGCCTGAACAACTAAAAATAAAATTCTCAAAATAAAAATAAAAAGGGCTCTCCCTCCCTCCCTTCCTGCCTCCCCCCCCACTTCCTTCCCCTCTCCCTCACCTCTCTCAGGAGTACTGGATATTTTAAACCTATGGCCTTTATACTGATCTACTTCTCAGCCTTTTAATTAATCTCTTTTGAGACAGAATTTTACTAAATCACTCAGTTGGGCTTGCGCTTGGGCTCCTGCTGCTTCAGTTTCTCCCAGCGTAGAGATTACAGGCAAGTACCATGATACACGGGCTTTCTTCTTTCTCTATGATACCTGCATCTCCTGGTTCCTTGGCTGGAGGGATGCTCAGGGGAGCAGTGCCAGAGCATGGCTCAGTGCAGCAGGGCCTGCCCTGGTGAATGAGCAAGTGGAAATGTTTTTCTCTTGCTTGTCAAATTCTATAACTTTATTGCATTTTGTTGTATTGTTTCACTGGCTAGGACTAAGACCTTAATATAATATTTAACAGAAACAATAATAACAGGCTTATTTCCAGTTTTAAATAAATTGCATCGGTGGAAATAAACATATGATTTTTTATTTTAAAATGTTTTTGAGGGCAGGCCAAATAGTTCAGTGGATTAAAGCGCCTGCAAGCAGGTGCAGGGGTCAGGGAATTGATCCCCGGGCCTGCAGTGCTAGCCCTGCCCTGGGGGCGCACTGAGATGGCAATTGAGACTGAGTGTGGTGGCACATGCCTGTAATCCCAGCTCTTAGGAGGCTGTAAACAGGCAGATCACTATGAGTTCAATCTAGTAGTGAGACCCTGAACACCCTGTAGACCCTTCCCTAGAATACTAAATAAATAAATAAAATAAAATGTTTTTGAATGTAAAAAATCCTTTTATTCATGGATTAAACTGCTCAACCTTGGTATGTTTTTATATGCTTTGCTCTTGTTATCCTAGTGGATTTATATTTGGTGATATTTTACGTAGGTTTTATATTTTGATTATCCTCATAGGATAAGTTGGGGTTTGTTTCCTGTTTTCTGTTCTCTATAAGAAGTGTAGATTGGGGATTGAAGGGTTAGTAGAACTTCTCTATTAGACTGTCTAAACCATTGAGTTTTTTCATGGATGGGTAGATATAAAACTACAATTTTAAACCCTTTGTGCTATTGCATTACATGATTTTTAAGTTTCTCCTTTTCTTAACTAAGTTTTTGTAGGTTTTTCTTTTCTAGGAAATTATCATCTTTAGAAAAATATCTATATTTCCAACTTTTGAGTAGATGTACACATATTCTTTTACAGCTTGAAAAAAATCTGCTGTACCTATTATAGCCTCTTTTCATTTCTTTTTTTGTTTTTCTCTTTTCATTTCTGGTATTGTTTGCTTGTGAGTCTTTTTTGTTCTTTGGTTGTCTTATCAAAAGTGCATCTAGTTTATTCCTGTTTAGAGGGAACTAGCTTTTGGAGTTCATTATATGTGGTAGGCACAATTCTAAGCAGTAGATTCGCCAGAATGGATAAATTCCTTGCCTTGTTTGAAAGTGTCTTCTACTGGGACTAGAATCGACAACACTCAGTATAAGTAGTAAAGTCCTTAGTAGGTTATAGAGAGTGATGATTTCTACACAAGTTCATAGATAGAGGCAAGAAAGATGGGGAGAACTAGAGTGATGCGGGTAAACAAGTTTCAATTTAAACAGGGTGGTGACAGTAGAGGAAGCAGCACTTGCCAAGCAGATGCCAAGGAGGGGAGGGGATTCCCCATGTAGACACTGAGGGAAAACATTGCAGGCAAAAAGTGTGTTTGGGGAAGAGTTCAAGAGCAAATGAGGATGAGCAGGGGCACCTGGCGGGACAGAGTAAGCAAAGGAGGATGAAGCAGAACACTCCTGTAGTCTATCGTCAGATGCTCCTCTGCCCACTGAGCTACATCCCTAGCCCATTTTTTATTTTTCAGTTAGAGACAGGGTCCTGCTAAGTTACCAGGCTGGCTTGGAGCTTGTAATCCTCCTGCCTCAGTCTGCTGAGTAGCTGGGATTACAAGTGTGCACCATGACGCACAGTCCATGCTATTCTCTTCTGAGTTAAAAGATTAATCTACCTAACCTGAATCTTTTCCCTTTTCCTCTAATATTTGCTTTCCATGCTTATATACTTCCCCTGTTATCAGGCTTTTAAAACAGTAACTCATGAATTGGGCAGCTCCTACAGTGGTCCCAGACTTTGCCAAGGAGATGTGAGGTGTGCACGGAGCAAGGTGTGTATGAGTCATTCGATTCATGATGACACTAGTGCGGCAGTCGTGTGTTCCTGGTTAGAGACTGCCTGGCAACTGCTGATTGGCAAAGCTTAAGTTTCCTTTTGCTAGGCTGGGGAGATAGCTCAGTGGCATAAGCGCCTGCCTGGCAAATGCAAGGTCTTGAGTTCAATCCCCGGTCTGGAAAAAAAAAAAAAAAAGTGGGAAGTTTCCTTTCCCTAGTGTGTAGCTGTTCTCTGTGAGCAGGCTTTTGGTTTGCTCAGGTAGGAACTCAAGCACTGGAACCATCTCAGTCTAATCATTTAACTTTTCAACAGACTTCCAAAAAATCATTTTAATATTATAAGTGTCATTAGCCACATTATACAAACATTGATGAATATTGTCCTAATTGTCACTTAGTTTTTAAAATTGTTTATGTTGTGATCATTCTTTAAAACCCCACATTTTTTGTGGGGGAGCAGGTATTTGAGATAAGGTCTCACTGTGCAGCCCAGGCTGGCCTTTAGCTCATCCTGTAGCCCAGGCTGGTCTCAAACATCTATAATCCTCCTGCCTCGGCCTCATGAGTGCTGGGATTGTAGGAGTGTGTCCATCCTGCTCCTATGCATTTTTAAAGGAATGCTTATACATTTCCAAATATATTTATAAACAATCCCTGTTATTGGTTTCTAATATTATTACATTTTAAAGTATAAAATTGAGATAATACTGATTCTTTGGCATCTGTTGGAGCCTGTAGCCTCATTGGCTTGGCCTCCCCTTTCTGTAACACGTTACAGAGGGGTGTGTGTGGGAGCAACAAGTCGCTTCTCAGGGCAGAAGTTCAGAGTGGAAGGAGGTGAATGGTGTATGGTCTAATTTATGTGATTCAGATCTCATGTTCAGCCAGAGATCTTTCATCCTTTATTTAAAAGCAAAGGCTAGAGAGGGTAGGTGGAACGGTACAGGCAGGCATCTTTCTCATACACCAAGGAGCTCAAGTTATAAGCTGAGGAGCTCAAGGAGCCTGTACTTAGAACGGGCTTGACCCCAGGAGTGTCCTAGACCTGGCTGCTTAGAAGGCCTGTGCTAGGGGTTGGGGACAAGGACTGGGGTTCAGAGGCAGTGATAACAGTGAACTTCCAGAAGGTCTTATGACATGAGACATTCTCTCTGGGCTGGGCTCCCATAATCCATCCATTCCCCCGATCCCAGGGTAGCTGGATCCACATCCATGTTGCATATATGCTCCCCCGATATCTCTGCTAGCAGATTAAGATGGCAGAAACTAAAATTGTTATCAACCTCAGTGAAGGGGCCTGCACAGAACAAAGTCTGGCCTGGACCTCTCCTCTGCATGACTGGTTGGGTGATTCACTTTGTTGCATGCCAGCGATGCCAGGGAGCTGCCAGCAGTGCTGTGGCTGGGCTGTGCTTGCTGCTTCTGCCAGTCTCTCCCTGGAGGAAGCCCTGTGAGGCAGGAACTCCACACTTCTTTATCTCAGAAGTGGACATGAGGATAGATGCTGGGTATTGAATTGGGCCAGATTTTTAGCTTCTGGGGAAGGAACTACTTTTTTTCCATTTATGTATTTAGTACAGGGTCTCACTACACAGCTCATACTCATAGTGATCCTCCTGTGTTCAGCCTCCCCAGGACTGAGATTACAGACATCCACTGCCATGCCTGTACTCATCTCTGGCTCAGCACACCACAAGGGTAGGGCCAGCACATCATGTGGGACTAGAGGGGAAGGAACTTTTATTTGCTTATTTTTCTGTTATTTTAGAAGGCTCTTTAGTGGCAAAATAAATAAATAAAAATCCATTTTAAGGGTGCACTGTATGTATGTTGTCAAATGCTACAGGGCAGGTATAGCTTGCTAAGGCTTCTTCTACCCAAGGGCTAGGCAGCCAATGGAGGGGCACTTGGCCTTGGGGTGGCCCTTGGGAAAGACAAGGTGGAGATCAGGGTGGAGAAGCAGGTTCAAAACCTTGGGCAGGCTCTTCAGACCAGAACAACTGCTTGCTTGGTTGCATAGAATTCTTTTTAAGAATTACGTTTTTACTGCCATTACACAGTGCTGCACACGAGGCGGCTTAAACATCAGAAATCTAGTATATCATGGTTCTGGGGCCTGGATGCTAAGGAAGAAGCCTCCTTAGCAGAACTATGTCCTGAGGGCCATGAGCGCAAGGCCTGTCCCAGGCTTCTCTGTAGCTCTTCCCATGACTCTTCACATAGTCCTTCTTTGAGCCTGTTCAGATTTTCTCCTTTTATAAGGACACTAGCCATATTGGATTAGGGCCACATTACTGGCTTCATTTTAACTTAATTACCTTTGAAGACCCTCTTTGCAGACGCACTCCATTCAGCTCCAGACAATAGCTCCCGCAGCGCGGCCTTTAGCCTCCTCCAGGTGAGCAGTATCCATATTGTCCTCTGGTATTTTATCCTTAGGCATAAAAAACACATTATTTTTGTAATAGAACCTTTAACAAATGAGTAAATGATGACTACACTAGTTCACACTTATGGCACGAATATTATTTATTTTTCTTTTAAGACCAAAATTGTTGACGTACGAGTTGTCTTTCTAAACTAAAAGCTCAGGAGGCTCTAAACAGGTGGATCACTGTGAGTCCAACCTAGTAGTGAGACCCTGAACACCCTGTAGATCCTTCCCTAAAATACAAAATAAATAAATAAATTAAATAAAAGCTCCATTTTCAGGTTCAATTTCAGTGTCGGCACTTTGTGATAAATAAGTGGGTTTTGGGTTGTAGTTTGGGTGCTCGTCTCTGAAAGGCTCACCGTCACTGCACCAGCCAATTTCTAATAAATCCCACACCTGTAAGCCACTGTTTCTTTCTTCCTTCTTAAAATAGATGTCCTCTTTCTGAATGATTTTGTTGTTGCTGTTGTTTTCCTCTAGGAGATGCACCTTCTACCTCCCAGTCAACATGCACTGACTTCCAGAGTGCCAACCTCCTCCGAGGTACCAGCCTGAGAGTCCAGTATCTCCTCTTTGTGCCTTCAGATCCAGGCTGTGGGCAGCTACTGGAAGAAAGCAGTGACATCCAAAACTCTGGATTCAATGCCACTCTAGGAACCAAGTTAATTATTCATGGATTCAGGTGGGAGCTAACCAGCCAATAGGACCTCCTCTACTAACAACCGTGTAGGTAGGGCTCATAAAGCCACAGGAAGTGAGTGGAGAGGAAGAGGAGGAACAGATGTACTGACTGTCACATGTCCCAGCCCTCAGGGCCTGCTGTCCTGAAGGTGTCTTGTGTAATCCTGGACACACATTATGTTGTTCATCTTTGTCTGTCATTTGTGTTACTCCTCCGCTTAGTCTTGTCTACATACTTGCACACAGGACACATGTAGGACCCTGGATAAATCATGACAAACATGGATCTTCAGTTCCCGTTTCTGAGCTAAAGAGGGCGTTGGAGGATGGGCTGGTGGTCCCTGGGTAAAAGCACTGTGGTGGGTAGAGTGGAATTTCAACTTGATTGGCTTTGGGATCCATGCTAGGGATTGGTAGAGCGCACTTCTCAATGTTTGGGCCTGGGAGGCATGGCCTTGGGGTCTATCTTGGGTCCAGGGCCCTTATCTGTTGTCACTGTCCTCTGCTCTAATTCTTGCCCATCATGAAATGACCAGGTTTGCTCCTCCCTATCCTTCCACCATGACATTTTTGCCTCAGAACCAGCCAATCATGGACTGAAACTGTGCACAAATAAGTAAACATCTTGTGGGTGCTGGGCATTGCACCCAACAATGGGCAAGAACCAATACAGATACCAGGGTGGGTGGTTCCATGAGGCGACTCATTCCAGATGCCATCATCACAGGCTTTTTGCAGTTACTCAGAAGAAGCAGCATGCTTTCACACAGCATTTTATTTCCTCCTTTTCCTTTTTTCCCTGGTTTTATAACCTGATAAATTTCTATTTAGGAAGCTACTCCCATCAGACTCAGAGACAAACATTTCTCAGGAGCAAGGCATGCCTCTTCTGCAATTTCTGATACTCTACATTGCAAAATTTGTTACAGTATATAGTCACTACATTTCATTTCAGTCACCATCTTTCCTTCAAATGTTTATCCCCCAAACAAGACAAAAGAAACAGAGGAAGACTTCTGGGAAGAGGGGATGTAACTTTGCCAGAATCACAGCACAATACAACAGTCAGAGTTATGGAAGAGGCCACAGAGCTGCCCAGAGTCTGCCGGGTCCTGATCTTTGGCCTCTTTCTGTCTCTATAACTCTTACATTCAACCATGTTAAATTCAACTGCACACAGCTGCATGTGTACCCCCAACTGGGGATAGCAGCTCGGAAGCTCATCAGGCTTGTTACTTGATCTACTACTAAATCCCCCAAAAGCACATTCCATGGTGCACACCCAATCTACTCCTCTCTGGCCAGGTGCACAGGCTCACATTATTCTTATTGTGGGGGTTACTGGACAAACTCCTTTTCTGGTCTCCATCTGTTGGGAAAGCTTCCTGACCAAATTTCTATAATTCTTTTCCTAGCAAAATTTTATTATATTGTAAGTTCCCCAAAACAAGGGCTATGTTTGACTTGCTTTTATTTCTTGGAAAACACCTAGCATACTGCGTGGCTCATAGGTACTCAGCAAGTATTTGTTGAGTGAATGGATGGGTACATGAATGAATGATTAGCCTTAAGGAAAGAGCTTTCTATATTCTAGAATGGGATTTAAGGCTATAAATCCTAACTCGAAGGTACAAAACTAGTTTCCTTTCCACAAATAACACACTCAGACAGGATGGGACATACAGCTTATATATGTATATGCTAACAAAGGTGGTTGAGGCAGGTAGGTAGGGCTTAAATCCAACCTAAGTGCTGGCTTGTGGTTGCATCTACTGGGAGCAGAGGGCAGCCTTGTAATTCTCTAAGGTTCCATGAGTGCTAGTGAAGGCTTGGCAGCTCTGGACTTCTGTTCACTCTGTGTCTATAGCACTATTGACATTGATTTCCTATATCCCTACTCCTTGGTTTTGATTTCGTTGGATTTGAGGTTAATAGAGGTTTCCGTGGAAACAGATATGAGCTTGCCAGGTAATTTTCCTCTGCATTTTTGACCCATGTCTAGAGCATTAGGAACAAAGCCTTCCTGGATTGATGCATTTATTAGAGCCCTTCTACGGGCAGCAGATGCTAATGTCATTGCTGTGGACTGGGTTCATGGATCTACAGGTGTCTACTTCTCAGCTGTGGATAATGTGGTCAAGCTGAGCCTCAAGATCTCCCGTTTCCTCGATAAACTCCTGGTAGGTGCAGAAGAGCTTAGGGTGACTTCTGGCCACTTGTGAATGAATGCAAGTCAGGAAGAAAAAGTATGTCCCAAGGAGATGGGAGGCTGAAACAGAGACCTCCAGTCTTTGGCTCAAACTCTGAGTTGGCTATTTGGAGTGCTGGCCTTGGGCAGGGTACTGAAGGAAGTTTCACACTGCATCTATAAGATGCACCACTGCACAGTGAATGCAGGCTGACTGGCATTTAGTAGACCCTCCAAAAGTAATGGCCCTGGTCATTACTCACAGACTTTGAAGGGACTATTGGTGTTGGGGGTCTAGAGGGAGAATGAGTGATTAATGGATAAGAGGTGCACCATTTATTCCAATTCTCTCTAGTGGGTATATTGAACCCAGGGCTCTCAACTTCTGACGTCCCAGGGAAAAGCCACTGTGGCTAAATGAAAGTCACTATCAATACTATTCCAGGAGCTGGGTGTGTCACAGTCCTCAATCCACATCCTTGGTGTCAGCCTAGGAGCCCATGTTGGGGGCATGGTGGGACAGTTCTATGAAGGCCAACTGGGACGGATCACAGGTAACATTCCTCCTTTTTCTTAGGGTTTAGAAGTACAGAGTGATTGCCCTGGAAATGCCTCTTTTGATATAAATGGGGGTGTTTTGAGTCTTTTTCTTTTTAAAAAAGATATTTTATTTGGTACAGGGTCTTGCTATGCATCTTGGACTTTAAATGATCCTTCTGTCTTAGCCTCCCTAGTGCTGGGATTACAGGCATGCACCTCCACACCCATTTTCAGTGGCCAGCACAGCATACCTGGAGCATGAGTGCCAGGTCCTTGTCCTTACCTGGCAGGCACTTAGACTGCCAAGTTATCTCCCTAGCCAGTCTTTGTTCTTATTACTGAGTCATCTATTGCCATTGTAATTTATTTATTATGGCCTTTTGGCCTACAATGATATCATGTTAGCATTGTTTGATCTCTAATGTCAGTACCATGAACTTCTTTCTGAGTCTAGCATCCTTAGATATTAGCTGGGTTGTAACAGCCCATATCTGTTGGACCTACTGTGGACATCACGCTCACACAGTTTTGTTACATACCTGTGAAGGTGTGCAGACTTCATGCTTCAGGAACCTCTCTCAATCAATGAAGGACTAGGGTTATACAGAAATACCCCAGCTTCCCAGTCCTTCAGGGGGCAATTCTGAGTACTGTCCTACAGAATCTCTCAGAGACACCCCCATGGGATAATGCACAATTGCCCCTGAAGGTAAATATTGTTTACACTCAGCCTTGACCACATGGTTGGTTGGCATTATCAATCTTATTTTAGAGCCAGAAAAACTGGATCATTGAGAGGCTACCTCAAGAGAGTAAAGTTTCTTTGGTAAGACGGGTTAGTTCTTCCAGTGTGTGGTCCTTGTAGGAAAATTCTGGTCTGAATTGGAAGGGCCTAGGGTAGGTATGTGGCAGATCCACAGTGGTTCAGCTGTGAAGAAAGAGGGTTCCTACACTGGTCTGTCCTTGCAGGCCTAGACCCCGCGGGACCAGAGTACACCCGGGCCAGCCTGGAGGAGCGCTTGGATCCTGGAGACGCCCTCTTTGTGGAAGCCATCCATACAGACACTGACAGTAAGCTGGGGTCAAGCAGAGCACTGGCCAGGGCCATGAGCTGCCATGTCGCTCTGAGGCCCTGTCCCTGTTAGGACTTGTTTTGTGCAGGCAGGAATTTCCCAGGATGATCTTGAAAGTCTCTGCTGGTGGTCATTGTGTGGCAACTGAGATGAATGGTTTTTGTTTTAGCCAACAATAGACAGCAAAATTCTCACTCTTGAACCCAGATTGTTTGTTTGGGTTCCTAACTCTCTGACTCACCACCAAACCTTGTGCAAAGGTGAGGGTAGGGTGGGTGACACAGCTGCCTGGAAAGCCACGTTGTTCTTCTGGGCTGAGAGTGCTGGCCCCTGGGACGGGGACATTCCGCTCACTCCTCAGGCACATGCGCCTGTCAGGACTTCCCTCCTCCCCAGAGGACAGGCCCAGTCCAGTGAAGAACAAGAATCCCCTTCCCAATAATGATAGGCCTAGGAAAGGCTCCTCAACCCTCAGACCTTATGAGAAAATCAAACCTTTCTGCACAACTAGGCAAGGAGGTGGGCAATCCTCATTTTTACTGGGTAGAAGATTCTGATGGAGTCTGCCAGGCGCTGGGCTCAGCATTAGTGGAGCAAGGAGAAACATCTGTCCCTGACCAGAAGAGCTGGTAGTTCAAGTGTTTATCACTGGGCTACATTCCCGTCCTCGAACTTGCAGTTCTGTGAGAAGTGTCCATGTCTCATTCCCATGCGACAAAAGTCTTTTAGTGTCCAACAGCCCGAGATGCCTGATTCTAGGAGAAACCCATACAGTCATGTTGTCTAACCCTCGTTCTCACCTTCATGACACTGGTAGGAAAACAAAGCCTGTGGAGCTCTACCTGGCTATGTTAGGGTAATTAACCTTGCGCATCAGTAACACGAATGAATGCCTTCTGTACCTACATTTGCAGAATAAGGTCCCTAGTTATCTGTGAGAGGCTTCTCAGATCCTTCAAAGTCGGAGCCGTTTCCTAATGGTAGTGAAAAAAAGCATTCCATTTGTTTATTCTTTATTGAGCTGTGGAGCCAGCACTGAGAGTAGAGCAATGAACAAGGCCTCAGAGAAAGTCCCTGCTCACATGGTACACATGGGATACAGGGACAGACCTCCACTCAGCCATCCTTCAGTAATTGGTTTGTAAGCACTCACCCTGAATCTGAGACTATGCCAGGTGTTGAGGACCCAGCAGAACAGAAGCCAGGCAAAAGGCCTCTGGTGGCAGAGCCTATATCAGAGGAAATAGGCAAGATGATTATACATTGTGATTATTGCAATGGAGTACAGGTGAAAGAAAGAGAGCTGGATCTGGGGTCTATTTCATAGAGGATTAGGGAATCTGTCCAAAAAGGTGAGGCTTAGAGTGATGAGGATTCCAGCTTCAGAAGAAGAGCACTCTAGGTAAAAAGGACAGCCCAGGGAAGGCCTGATGTGGGGGAGGACTTGGCTTGTTTCAGAGACAGGAAAGAGAACTGTGTGTTTAGAGCACAGCAAGGGAAGGGAGAAGTAAGCAGAGGGAGCAGTCTAGGCTGCCTGGGGCAAGGAGCTTTCATCTCTATCCCCAGACCTTCTTAAAATTTTGAGACAGTCCTACTAAATCACTAAGTTACCCTGGTTGGGCTTGAATTTATGATCTTACTGCTTCAGTCTCCCAGAGTTCTGGGATTTGGGGTTTGCAGCACCATGGCTGATTTCTCTTTAAAGGACAAGTCTGGCTCTTGTGCAGAGTGGAGGGCACTCAGGGAAGCCTGGAAGCCTGTTACAGGGTCTTTTCTTTAGTAATCTAGGGGAGGCATTGGTGGCTTTGGCAAAGGTGGTGGCAGTAGAAATAGAAGTGTAGCACATGTAGCCGGAAGAAGAACCACCCAGAATTGTAAGGGACTCAAAAGGGGGAGTGAGGAAAAGGGCAGGAATCCAGAATGATTTCTACGTCACTGGGTACACCTCCAGTAGGCGGCGAACAACAGCACATAACCAACCGGTTTTACACAACAGATGAGGTGAAGGAGAGCATCCTGGTCTTTGGCAGTTGGACCTGACCGCATCTGAGGGCTCAGGTGTGCTGTGGAGGAGTGCCCTGGATATGGCCACAGGGACAGAATGCGATTTAATGTTTTGTGGAAATGTGGCTCCAACTGTATGTATCCAAACTGTTGCTTACAGGAAAACAAACTACCCACCAAAAACCACATTTATAGCATTTACTGATGTGTGTACGCCTGCATTGAGGGACATTTCCTAGATGTTATTAAGTAAATAATATAATAATTATAATAATAATATTATAATAATAACCATCTACGGGTTGGGTTCCCAAAGTCAGGCCTCATGCTCGGCCTCCTGTGGCCCCTGGAGCAAGACGTTAGTGGTGCTCTTCCTCTTTCAGATTTGGGTATTCGGATTCCAGTCGGACACGTGGACTACTTTGTCAACGGAGGCCAAGACCAACCGGGCTGTCCCCTGTTTATTTATGCAGGTGAGAAAGCCAGAGAGTTGGCGTTTGCCTACCCCACTGACTGGAATTCACCAGCATCTTGCATCAGCCTGCGTGGGCCACAGAGGGTCTTCCCAGCATCACCCCTTGCTCGTGCTGTGATGCCTTCCTGAGAACTTAGGGTCTCTGGAGCCCATGCATTCCAGAGAGTACCAGATATTGGAAGCCTGGGTCCTGTTTGCACTGCCCTTCCCACTTACATTAGGTCTTGCTATGGCTGCATATCAAGGCAATGCTCTCTTGCCTATCTCTGGGCTCTGATTCATGGCAAAGCCCACACGAGTAGCATCCTGCACAGATCATAGCTCTGGCAGAAGCAAGCCAGTGGGCCCCACGCCAGCTAATCAAAGGGGCTGCTCACCGCATGACCATGCCACTAAACTCACTCAACCTGTCAGCTCTTGATGAGTTTCTTCAAGATAACCTTGTTGAATGTATTCAGCGAATATGTATTTCTTCTTTTGTAAATATATTCTTCTGAGATGTTTTCTTTTAATATATTCATCTATGAATGTATACAAATATTTCTTTATATACAACAGAGTACTACTCTGCCATAAGGAAAGATGGACTTGAGACATTTCTAGTTAGATGGGTACATCTTGAGACCACACACTTAAGTGAAATACATTGAACACGCGTGTTTAAATACAGCATTATTTCTCTGGCGTGAGAAATTGAAAGTGTAAATAAGGACCAAAATGTTTCATAGGTATTGGGAAATGGGAATAACAAGTTCAAATGGTGAGGGGAAAAGGAAGGAAGGAACAAGAAAAAAGAATAAAAGGGAAAAATGGAGATAAATCTTTTGTAAGTAAGGAGAGGACAAGGGATTGAGAGAGGGGAGGGGAATGGGGAGAAAAGAAGCAAGATGTGTCATGTACAGGAACAAATTCCTCGTGATGAAGGTGGTCATTACTTATGTCTAAATTGTACAATAAAAAAGAAAAAATATATTCATCATACCATTAACTTATTTATATTTTATTATCTAAAGAAAATACAAAATAGTAAAAACAAACAACCAAAACATTAGAAACACTACAGAAGCTCACCAATCAAATCAATAGAATTCAACAATGGTTGCTGTATTGCATAATGTTGTCTTTAAATTAGTTGTTCAGATTACCATATATCAGCATGCAAAATTGAAAAAATGTTACAAGAAACTTAAAAGGACAAGAAAAAAAGAAGAAAGAAAAATTTAAGCATCAACTTCTCCCCTCTATAGACCAGCAGAAATCAGCAGTACAATTATCCAAGCCACTCTGCATGCATACATAAACATATCTTTTCTCTCTTCCCTATAGCATTAATTTAAACAATATTAAATTTGTTAGCTTTCCTATATTTTGCTTATGAGCATAAACAGTATATCCACATTTCATGTGGAAATATTTAAGTGAGAATTTCTCTTTAGTATTTAAAAAATATTTTTCCTGCTTTGCCAAATTCTTAACATGTTAAGGATTAATTTGACAATTTATTGAAAAGCCACTAGTGTACTCTACCAAATTTACTAGTTTTCCAAATATACCCTTGTTTTAACAATTTAATAAAATGTTCAGCCATTCTGGTCAGGTGGGATAGTTTGATTCCAGTGGCTTTGAAACATACACATGGTATACTCTAGTTGACCAGTTTTCCTATCTTCTTTATAAAGTAATTTGAGGAGGGTGCAGTTTGTCTCTGCCTCAGTTTCCTCCTGTACTGGAATGAACTCCGCTGTAGAAAGTGTCCCTACCACAGAGGGAAGAAGGAACCACTCAGCTCAGCCCTTCTTGCTGGGCCCAGAGAGAGGGTGCCAAGACAGAAGACCCCAGCACCCCAGAGTTGAAGCTTATGACTTACCTGTCAACCCCAACCGATCCACCCAGTGTTGATCACTGTATCCTTTTAACTAGTGAAAAAACAACACCATCAACTTTTAAGGAAATTAGGGTATTTGGTAAACTCATTGCATCAGTTATTGGCAAACTGAAGTGAACTCATTGCTGGGTTGGACATAGTGAGGTAGAGAAATGATTGGCTGGGTGGGTGATGGAGGTAAAAATGTGCAAGCAGAGAACCGTCTCCTGAAATAGAGCCAGCAGCCCCAGTCCCCCATCTCTCTGTAGGATCCCATTTAGTGAAAGAGACTTTGTACAATCACACAGAGTGGATCTTCAATCAAGTACTTTTCCTGGAGTTTACAAATCTCAGGAACTTTCAAAGGGAAGGGAGAATGTAGCAACAATATCTGTTAATATTTTTAAAACATGGCGTAGGGGACACCCAGTGTATTCATAACCTTCTGGGATTTGAAGTTCAGCAGAGTTACAGTAAATAGCAGGAGGGAGTTTCCATCATCCTGACTGAGACCTTGCCTGTGGCTTTCTTCCCCTGCTCAGGTTACAGCTATCTGATCTGTGATCACATGAGGGCCGTCCACCTCTACATCAGTGCCCTGGAGAATTCCTGTCCCTTGGTGGCCTTTCCCTGTGCCAACTACAAGGCCTTTCTGGCTGGACACTGTCTGGATTGCTTTAACCCTTTTATGCTTTCCTGCCCAAGGATAGGTAAAACGTAACTCCTTTTGCTCCTTTTGATAGCTTGGGGAAAGTTCAAGTCATGATAGTTGTCACCTCTGTATGTTCCAGTCTCCTGTGGTCAAGACGTCTATTCATCAGAGGAAAAGAACAATTAACTGATGAGTTGTTCAGCCTGCTCCCAATGAGGGGTGGCAGTCACTGTCCCTTTCCTTCCCCTCACTCTCTACACTGTGCCCCATGGCCATCTTTGCTTGGACCCACACCCTTTTCAGTTCAGCCTCTCTCCCAGAAGTCCAGCTGCAGGTGCTCTCTAGAAACACTGGGGATGTCCAGAGCCTCTGCTCACCCCGGCCCATACGTACCCATGGGTCCCGCTAGCTGGGTCCACCATTCCTCATCTCAGCTATGTCACAGGGACTCTCCGGAGCGGTGCACCACTTGCCCACTATAAAGGTGTGCACTCCTGCGGCCATGTGCCGGCTGGATGGGGGAGGCACCTAAAATGCTAGGTATTTACCTAAAATGCTAGGCAGCTTTGGCACATTCCTTGATGGTCCATGCTGGTCTGGGGAAAGGGCTCCAGGGTGGCTGAGGGACCTGAACTCTAATTCACCTGTGCTGATCATTCCTATGAATATCCCGGGTGAAAACTCAAGAAAACACGCCTGGGTGGTGAAGACGGCTCCTCCCTCCTCCACTGCACTTCTGTTTCCCACCACCCCCCAGCTACCACTCAGAAATACAGCAGCCTGTCATTGCTCATGTGACGACATGGGCACCAGCTTGCCAGGACATTCAAGGAAGGGCAGAATCCCATAGCAAATTCATTCCCTACTCAGGGGCGTATGGCGTGCTTCCCCCAGACGTGGCAGACCACCTGGTGAGACAGCCACTTCACATCCTCTGCCAGCTGTGTCTCTCTCCCCTTCCCTCACACTGAACACCCAGGAATGCCAGTGCATGCAGGGCCAAGTGTACATCATGTTTCTTCAGCCTATGGGCCTTTGCCCTCACTAGTCTCTGTCCCAGATGCCCTCTCTCAACTGTCGTCCTCTAATCTTCAGGTCAAACTTTTCCTGCTTCACTGGGTCCCCACTGCCCAGAAACAAGTGCCCCTGAAACAACTGTTTACAAGTTAGAGGCATGATTTTAAATTTCATGATTGTGTGTGGAAAATGGGACATATGTTCTAAAGAGCATATTTGCTGCTTGCTTGTATGTTTATCCCCACGGGTCTTTGTTTGGTCCTGGGACTCACCTTCGAGCATGGCCCATAATGAGCATAGAGTACAGATGCCCATAGAAGAATGGGGACTGAGTTAACAGCAGGTGGCTGGGTGCTGAACAGGCCCCCTTGGGCCTCTTTGCTTCTTTATTTCCAGGACTGGTGGAACAAGGTGGTGTTAAAATAGAGCCGCTTCCCAAGGAAGTAAGAGTCTACCTGCAGACCACTTCCAAGGCCCCATACTGTGGTGAGTTCGAGCTGTGCATGGGTCTGGCTGGAGCTGTTACCAGCCCAGTGTGGGAGCCCACATGGAGGTGAAGGCCTGGGGAAAATGTAGCCCCAGAGGTGGCAGACAGGTCCAGCTCTCAGATGGCACCAGAACTGTAAGAGTCAGGCCAGGCAATGGCTCTGCATTGAGAATTTGGGGGAATCTTGGGGACTCTCCTACAGAGGCATGTGGGAGATACTGTGGCTCCTTCTTTCCTGCATGCCTCTTTGTCCCTCCTTGGTACCCACATATGTCCCCCACCCCAGCTGCCCTGGGCTGGCATTACCAAGGAGAAGTGCGCAACTCCACCTGTGCCCGACTCCCCTTCACAGGCACTCTCCGGCCTTTCACTGCTGCCACCACTGCATTGCTTTGAAGCGAAGGTGCTAGTCATTGTAAAAGATGTAAAATGTGAGAGCAGAGTCTGTCATAGAGTCTGAGAGATGTGTCATGAGCTGGGCCTCCCCAGGGCCACCTGTGTCTTGACTAAGGTGGATGAGGGCCTGTCCTTCCCGCTTTGCACCTGTCATCTCCAGCTCCTCTGGCCTACTGTGTGGTATGTGCAGGATGCAAGGGTGCTAGTGGGGGATGGTAGATTATGGCCCCCCGGGTTTTAACTGATTTTCTGATCAACTTGTGTCAGGTGTGTGCAGGAGTCCTTGTGGCTATATCTCCCTGTTATTGAAAGCCCAGTGCAATGTAATATGAAGCCCAGAACTGAAATTCTGTGTCTCACAGAGAGTGAAAGAAAGCTTCGTCTGAAAGAAAGAGCAACGCAAGGGGCCTCTGTGGGTTGCCAAGGACCTTGCCTTTTCTGGGGATTGTTATAGAGCACAGCCATGAGGTGAGGCAGGTCTAAGGTGGGGGAAATGGAAAATCACAAGGTGAGTATGAAGTGGGAGGAAATCTATGATCAACCTGTAAGATTTTATAAACATAATTACTCAAGCAATATTGATTAAATTGGGATCAAATGGGGAAGCAAGTCACGTGGCAAGTAGGCATGAAACAGAACAGGGTCTCTTCCTGTAGGGGGTGGGTCAGTGGCTCTTCCTGGCTTTTTAACTTTTTTTTTTTTTTTTTGGAACCAGGGATTGAACTCAGGCCTTTGTGCTTGCCAGGCAAGTGCTTATTCTACTGAGCATCTCCCCAGCCCCTCTTTCTGGCTTTTAAAAATCTGATTGATACCTATTTGGAATATCAATCCCTGATGTTTATCCTTAGGGGAAGTAAGTATGTGGGTCCTTTCCTTCCATGTTTTGTCTTGAGGTCTGGCCCCTAGTAGAGGTGCCTGTCTTCCCCACAGTTGCAAGGTATCTTGTTCACTGGCTCCTTGGAGGGCCCAGCCCTGTCTGACTGCCCATAATCTCCCTATCTAACTTAGCTGTCTCTAACATTCCTCACTCTGGAGAAGTACCCTGAACTGCCGTGAGGTAGCAATGGGCAACGACCCGTCTGGCTTCTTCAGGCTGACAAAGGTCGGCAGACAGAGATAGTCCACAAGAGGGTCTTTAGATAGGCAATAGATGGCCAGGCATACAGACACAGAGTTAAATCTCAGCTTCTCTACTTACCAGCTGTGGAAGTTTAAGTTTCTTAAACTTTTCAATGAAAAATGGGAGTGATGAGAGGGACTTACAAGAATCCACAGTGAGGACAAGATAGTGCTCATGAAGTCTGGCACTGCAAAGGGAACCCAGTCAGTAATTATTCCCTCCCTTTGGTCAGTCAGAGGATTTAGAAGAAGTGGGGGTGGTTCTACTTTCATGCCAGAAAGAATGGGAGGCTTCCTGGAGTCCAGAGTAGGTATGGGGGCAGCCTAGATCTGGAAGGAAGGAGGGGTGAGGACAGGCAAGCTCTGGGGAGCCCAGTGACAGACCCAAGGATGGTGCTATGTGGAAGTTAAGCTGTTGCTCCAGGCCTCCTGACTCCAATAGCCCTGCCCTTTCCATGGTGACTCCTGCCTCCACTCTTGCTTCTCTGCTCACTCTTATTTATTTATTCCAATACTGGGGATTGAACTCAGGGCCTTTGTACTGAGCTACATCTCCAGTCCTCTCTTTTGCATTTTGAGATAGGGTCTCACTAAGTCATTAAGTTGCCCAGGTGTGGCTCCAACTTGGGTTCCTCCTGCCTCAGCCCCCCAGGAGGCTGGGATTATAGGCATGTACCACTGCCCTTGGCTCTGCTCCTGATAGCCTGCTGCCACAGGCTGTGTTCTGTGCCCACTGTCCTGCTAGCATCCTCTGTTGGAGACAGCACAGGGTGGTTGTGGTGTGGAGGTGGAGGTGGCACAGAGGGACCACCATCCCAGCCTGCGACCTGAGCTGGCTCCTTCTTGAGCACACAGGACAGGCAGCGTGGCATGCTGTGGGGGAACAAGCACTCTGAGGTCTCCGGGAAGGGAGAGTCACAGAGCCAAGATTTTTCTGTTTTGTGCTTGTCCCGAGGCCTCCTCTCTGCACCCTGGAAACAGGGTCCTACTGGCTCAGAAACCTTAGAGGGGAGGGAACTGCTTGCCCATGCCATAGCCCCCCACCCTAGGTACCAGCTGGCTCCCCTCCCAGGCCACCTCCCTGGGTGCACTCAGGTGGGCAGACAGCTGGTGGTGGCGCTGCCTCTCCTGTGGACACTCAGCCCACGTTGAGCTTGGCAATGCTCATGTGGACAGTGGTCACCCTTGATTGCCCAGGCATGGGCAGATCTCCCACCAAATAAGGCATATGTACAGTGTTACTTTTCTCTTGAGGAACACCTGCTCACGCAGTGCCTTGTCTCCATTAGCATTTAATCCTGGCCAGGTCCCACAACGCTATGTTGGGGCTCTTGCTCATGTAAAGAACCTGGGACACACAGAGGCATGGGGGCACAGCTTGTGGCAGAAGGGCCTGCCGTTGGTTCCTTGGCTTCCCCACTAACTACTCAGGACCCTACCCGAGTCACATTCCTATGCAGATTTGATTTCACTACCACTTCCTGTCACACAGTGACAGGAAACCTGACTCTGAGGTTTCCAGGGCAATGTAGAGAAAAGAGAAGCAAAAGCTTAGGAAAATTTCTTGATCAATCTTGTCATGTTAGTAAAGGAAAATGTGACATCACCTCAGCCCAGAGACTTAAATGCCTAAAGCCTTTTGAAAGTCATTTTTTCCATGTTGTAGCTATCTCAATTTAGACCTTGCCCAACCCATAATAATTGACACCCCATAGTAAACAGTGGAAAGCAGAGAGAGAGAGAGAGAGAGAGAGAGAGAGAGAGAGAGAGAGAGAGAGAGACTAACAGACAGACAGACAGACAGAACAGGGGGAGGCAGAGAGACTTTCGATGCTCTCTTCTGTGGGGCAGGGCACATACAAGGCTCTCCTCTCTTCTTGTGAGTCCCTGGCATCTTGGCCCCCATCAATGAGCCTGTTACTAACCCCAGTGAGCCCAGCTGGGCCACAGCTCTCACCTAGTTTAGGGCTGAGTCACCTGTACCTACTGATCTCACCCAGGAAATATGACAAGTGTGACAGTACAGATAGGGAGGAAGTGTCTCCATGTCTCCATCACTCAAAGAGCCTGGAAAAATGCTCAGAGACCCAAACTATTGCCAAATGCCACCAGGTGTGCTTACCCCTTGTTGGAGAAAGAATAGGGTGGTAAGGAAGATGCCCCCTGCCTGGCCTTCTACACCAGGGACTGAACCCAGGGTCTTCACACTGAGCTATATCCCTAGACTGTTTTATATTTTTGGGACAGGGCCTCACTAAGTCATTAAGTTGCCCAGACTGTTCTTGAACTTGCAGTCCTCTTGGCTCAGCTTTCCAGAATGTGGGGTTACAGGCACGTACCCCCATGACCAGCTTTCTTTGCCTCTCTAGCCAGAGGTTCAGCAGGTCCCAGGGGAGTCACCATGAACCAGGCTGTTCACCCTCTTTGTGGAGACTCACTGGGGGAGGTCAGCATCATGCTGGCCAGGGGACAATCCAGAGGCCACACAGGCAATCCGCTGGCCCGGGAGGAAACTAGCTCCTAACACTGTACATAGGCGGTGGGGGGTACCTTCTGTGAGTTAATTATTTTGTGTATGTCTTGGTGTGCTTGTGCTACTATAACAAAATACTGGATGGTGAGTAACTTATAAAGAGCTGAAATGTGTTTTCTTACAGTCACGGAGACTGGAAAGTCCAAGGTCAAGGTGCTGGTACCTGGGGCCTATGAGGCTGTTCTGTTTGCTTCAGGCTGGCCCTCGTTGCTGGGTCACATTGTCCTCAGATGGCAGAAAGACAAAAAGAGCTCCAGATGATTCCATGGGGCTTTTTCATAAATTATAATCTATTTATGAAGGCTCTGACTTAGTCCCTTCCCCAAGATCCCTAGGTCTTAGAACTGTTGCACTGAGGATTGAATTTAAACATGACATCTGGGGGCCAGGGAGATGGTTCAGTGGAATAAGCACTTCCCTGGTAAGCTCAAGAGCCTGAGTTCAATCCCCGGTTCCACCAAAAAGAAAATAAATAAATAAAATAAGCATGACATTTGGAAACATTCACACAATAGTAATATGTGCTGGATCCTTCTGGGCTTTTTGAAGACCACATCACCACGCAAGGTCATGAGACAGAGAAGAGTGAAATGTTCCAGCATTACAAATAATAAATAGAGCCCTAATGTTTCCTGGGCACCAGCACTGTCCAGAGAGCCTCTTTAGCCCTCTTTCTTCCCAGTCTGATCTGGTTGTATCTATCTGGTTACCCCACCATTCCCTTGAGAAACTGAGGCTCTGAGACAGTATATGATTTCCTCAGGGTACAGGCCACCAGAGAGTAGAGCCAGGATGAGGCTTCCGGCTTGCTGATCTCTGCTCCAGCCCTGTCTCTGCTGTGTTTGGTTTTCTAGTGCATCACAGCCTTGTGGAGTTTCATCTACAGAAGCCCAGAACAAAAGACACCAGTATTGAGATTGACTTTGTGAGCAGTAACGCCACCTCCTCGGTCAAGATCACCATGTGCGTAACTGTCCCGTGTGGCTGCTCTCTTCTCCGGGAATGTCTTTGCATTTTCCATACTTACATATGTGCCCTGGCCCAGCCATGCCAGTGAAGGCACTGCATCTCTGCTAATGGCTGGGCCTGGCTGCCTGGGCTGGGCTGTGCCCACCATGGAGCCAGGCTTGGACACACACCAGGCCAAGTGTCTCATGTCTGAGGTCAGCGCAGAGCCCAAGCACAGGGTGCTGAGATGACAGCAGACAAGGCAAGCACATCCAGGCAAGTGGGAAGGAGAGAACAATCAGGTCCCAGGTTGGGAATGGTGCCCAGGAACCTAGGCAAGGGTAGGCCAGGGATGCCAGCAGGTAAAAGGCCCCTGCAAGGCTGACCAGAGTCTGGGGAGCACTACTGCTGGGAAGGCAGAACAGAACAGAATCCAAGATGAGGCTTCAGTCAGCAAAGAAGTGCAAGGTGAGGGCCAGATTTGTGACCAGAAGGGCTTGGTGCTCAGTGCTACTGGTGTCTGGAAGTGTGGCTGCTTGCTTTCTTCCCTTCTGGGGGAAGACTCAGATCTGGGCTTGGTGGGGTCAGGCTTGATGTGAGAATGCAAAGAACCTCAAATGTCAGGAGCCACAAGCCTGGTAGGAGATGAAAAGTCAGTGGCAATGGTGTATGGTCCTTTTAAAAGCAATTGGCCAAGTTACAAGCTAGCAGAAAACAGACTGGTCAGCTAACATTACTGTCTTGGTCAGAATCCAGGAAAATAGGGTGTGTGCAAGGTAGATTGTGGGAAGCGATTTCGCACAATGCATGGGTGCCAAATGCATCAGGAGTGCTGAGAAACTGAAGGAAGGCAGAACAGTAGAAACACCAGAGGCAGCCAGTGGGGCAAAGCAGGAGTGCTGAGGGCAGAGCCCTGGGGTGGACGCTGCCCGGTGGGAGCTGAGACCACACTGGCAATGCAGCCCCACCAGAATCCCTGCCCAGGGCAGCCACCCACCTGAGTGTGCAGCCTGGGTCACACCACAAGGGCACATGCTGGCAATAGAGAAATGACCAGGCCATGCACATGTCTCTGTGTACCCTTGTCAACAGTGACAAATGCTGTGACAGCATATAAGACAGAGCCAAGCCACTCGGGGATGTGATGAGTAGAGACAAGAGTGACACAGGCCTAAAGTTCATGCATATGACACACCACGTGCCTGCAGTAGAGAGCAGAGGGCGAGAGGGGGGAGGTCAACGGGCAAGAAGCTGGAGAGGCCGATCCTGATCCACTGCGAAGGACAGACTAAGGTGGGGGTTTGTCCAGAGAGCAGTTTTGGAGAGTTGTTGCAAGTTTCAAACAGAATGATCAAGTCAGCCTGGGTCTACAAACATTTCAGAGCCATGTAGGCTGCCAGATGCCTGGGGCTCCTGCGGAGTCACCCAAAATCACGCTGCCAGGTACAGCAGCCAGCAAGTCCACTTGTATCTGCAGCTGCCTGCTGGGTCTTTCAGATTACGCTGGGGAATCAGTACTTTAGCAGCTCTTTGCAATCCATTCAAGGCCACACTACTAACAGGGGGTTTTCCTCTCCTCTACACCATCTTAGAACAGTTGACACTGGCAGGAGTGGTGACAGTGACACGCAACTCTGGCTGCACATTCACATTGCCTGGAGAGCTTTACAGATACTGTCACCAAGCTCCCAGCCCAGACTGACTGCAAAGGAGTCTCTGGGTGATTCTAGGACACCCCCCAGGTGGCTGCTGCTCTCTTCAGAGGCATTTACATGACTCCTGAAGCCACCAGGACACTTAGCTACTACTTCAATTCCTTGACGTTGTTGATCTTGAAGATCAGAAATCAGGGAGAGGAACTCTGGGGGCAAAATGTGGTATTTCCCCTCCTTTCCGTAACTTTGTGTGGCCCCAAACATTTCCCTTTTCTTTTGTTTATTCTTGGGACATGGTCTTACTGTGTAGCCCAAGCTGGCTTCAAATACACAATACTCCCACCCACCTCCACCTTCTGAATGCTGGGATCACAGGTCTGCACCACCATTTCCTTCTAACTGGAGAGGTTACCTGGGCCAAATCCCCAAACCATTCCCACAAAGCATCTTGTATATTCTTAATGTTTTATGAGTTCCTCTAAGAAATTTCTTAAAGAGAACAATGTTATTTTTTTTTTTCTGACACATTTCAAAACATTTCTGGGTCAGAGAAGGGAAGGAACAGCTTTTAAACAGTTACACAAGATCTTCCCACCAAAGAACAAAACAAACTTAGTGCTGAACACACACCAAAGGAAATGTCATCATGCTGCAACAGCCAGAAAGGAAAGAGAAACTGGGCTGTTGAGGAGGGCTCCCCTTCTTGTGGTGTGTTGGAGGAGAGGCCAAGGAGGCCCTCTTCTCCCTCTCTCTCAGCACCCAGGGAGAAACAGGAAAGGACTCAGCAGTGGACAGACCAGGGCCCGGAGGCAAGTGCCTGCCAACCGTGCAGTGCAGGGTGCTAATCCCACCCCACCCTTGTTCCCAGATGGGCAACTGTTGTCACAGGGGCCTGTTCCTTCACACTTGGGTCTCACCATTTTTTCCCTTTGTTAGCCCCAACCCTGCCCCACTATCCTTTGTGATGCACTAGACTAGGTTGGTCACCCCATATTTCTCCCCCCTTTTGCCTCACTTTGATCTTGGTTGCCATCCTCATTCTTGGGTTCAGGTCTACAGTGGGACCTGAATCTTGCACAGTAGTGGGGAAACAGAGACCAAGACCAAGAGTATGAGTTAAGGGAGACGTGGATTCTATTTTTACTCTGGGTCTCCTGGGCTGAAGTCCACTGGTACCAAAAACCCTGTGATCCAAGATGAAGACCATAGCAGAATGTAGGGAAGCGATGTTTACATACCTAGTGCTATGTGACTCCATGCCCACCTTACACTAGAGGATTTACCCAAAGCCACGTATCTGGGAAGAGACAAAAGCTGGGTTCCATCCCAGCTCCGTCATGCTTCAAGATTTATTTCAGTATTATTGTTTTTCTATGCATTTTCATACCTACTCTAAAGCAAACTAGCCTCATGTTCAATTCTTTGAACTGAGAGGTCTTAAAAAGAGTTTCTATTTCCAGAAACTTGGACCTAAAAGTGAAGATGTCCTCCACCTAGGAATCCAAGAGGGAAGGCCATCTTTTCCATATCTGAAATTTAAGAACCACTATTTTTGCTGCAGTGTTCACTTGTTTACTTTCAAAACTCAGTGAGGTTTTCCGCGGTCATGTTCAAAACAGGGTCAAGTGCACAGAAGGGTGAGGAAGGGTGATGCAAAACATCAGGGTCCCCGCCTTCCAGGAGCCAGCTGGTGGTGCAGGGCAGCCAGAGCCAAAGGAAAGTGAAACAGAAAGTGCCCCGAACTTTCCTTTTCTCTTTCCCTTCAGAGCTAGACAACAACTCCAGGGGAAAGCAGTCATCGCCCACCCCAACCCACCATGCCAGATAAACCAAGTGAAATTCAAGCTTCAGGCTTCCTGTCAAGTTTGGAGAAGAGACAGGACTACCATTGCTGGGAAGTTCTGCACAGCCCCTCTGCCTGTCAATGACAAGTAAGCCAGTAGCCCGCTCTTCCCAAGAGGCACACATGCACCAGCACCACCAGCAGCCCTGACCCTAGGTGTGTTGCTTGATGAAGTTCAGTCCCATCACAGTAATTCCCATCTTAGAAGCCAAAATGGGACCAGGATTTTCCCAAATCTCCTGTGGGGCCATCTTGGGTTGGACATGTTAGGAAGCAGAGGATAGGCTTCAATTCCCCTTTCCTACTTCAGCATAAGAACCTCTCTTCCACCTGCCTTCTATATTTGGTCTCTATGTGAGAATTTATCAGAACATCACATCCCTATTGCACAGCTTCTCTTCCTTAGCTTCCGTTTCAAATGTGCCCCTGGCTGTGTTCTTGGGGATGGGCCTAGACTCCAGGTCCTCTTTCCCTTGCCTCCACCTCCGGCACTTAGAGAACAGAACTCAGCTCAATTGTAGCTGAGCGTAGACTCTTCATTAGGCTTCTCAGGAACCCAAGAGCCATACAGTTTCCAGCCATCTCCCCTGACCAACCTGCCTCTTGTTGCTCTTTTCTTGCAGCCAAAAGACAGTCTGCTTACCTGAGCCAGTGAGCTTACAAGAATGTAGGTCTGTAGCTCATAACTGGAAAGCATCCTGCGCCTGACGTATAAGCTTGGGCAGAACACATCTCCTTGGGTTTTCTGAGGTGTGTGTGTATGTGCAAGATATGTTGGACCATTATCACCAAGGAAGAAGTTCAAATTCTTCGTTATTTTTCTCATAATTAGTTCCACAGAAGGGGAAGATGATTCACTTGATAGAACTCACTCTCCATTGCGAATCTGAAAGCTTTACGTAGATACTATTTTCACTTCCCTATGCCTACGTAACTGCAGTTGCCTCGTGCCTTGGTCTCTGTACTTACTATTCGGTGGAAACCTATACAGAGGAAAAAAATGACGTTAAAAAATAAAACATCATGGAATATCTGAATCTTTTCATTGTTTTACTGGTGTGGAATTCTGTTACACTGGAAAATGATTTATAGTCTATGAGATTGGAGAAAATGGCAGGTGCTGACTTTTTCTGTATCAAAATAGCAATTGAAAAAAGCAATGCTTGGAACAAGAGAGGTATAGAGGGAGGGGAGGAAGATGGTAGCACTCATCGTGCCTAACCACGGCCTCCTCTGGATCTGGCAGTTTTGGAGGGCCCCAGGGATCTCTCAGGATTTTCTCTGGGTCAGTATTTCCCCAACTTTGATCTTTGTAAGTGACTTGCAGTGGCCACAATCCAGGGGGTGGTAGGGGAAGCAAAACAAACAAAAATCCAGATAGTGAGCTCACATTGGGCAACTCGAGGAGAATTTAACAAAAGAACTCTACAATAGTCCTCTGTGGGGAGACACAAAGGATAGTGTAGTTCCTGGGAGAAGTGGCGATAGGGGCTGCCATTCCCCTGGGCCAGGCAGAAGAGGGGAGGGTGCACCCAGGTCTGGGTGCACAGGGGCTGTGGGCCTGCAGCTGCGTCACGGCCAGCCCTGCAGTCCTGCGGGGAAGGGCTGGGGTGTGGATGCTCAGACCTCTCTTCCCTCCCTCCCTCTTGGCTTGTGCTTCCCGTGGGTGATCTCAGCCAGAAGCCAGAGCACAGGAGACCCCTCAGTGTGACTCCAACAGCTCCAGGACATCTGGAGGGACAGAGGAGAGTGGAGAATGGGTGGTTGGAGCAGACAATGGTTAAGGAGCACAGAGGTTTGACATAGGCTTTCACTACTTTCTCCCTTGGACTTTTTTTTAAAATCAACTGCATATTGAAACAAATGTGCCTTTAAAATGAAGCTGCTGCCTCTGTGGGTCACCCTTTTGTGACAAAGGCAGAAAGAACAATGGAAGCAATCACTCCACCTGGGTCTGCAGCAGGGCAGAGCCTGGGGCTTTTCCAGCTGTGACAGTGGTGGCAGAGGGAGGAAGGCAGAAGGCGGCACTCTGAGAACTGCTCTGCCTCAAGGCTGAATCTTCTTCGCTGTCACAGCCAGTGTGAGACAGTCACGTGGGGAGAAGCCCCGCATTCCCCACTGCGGTTCACCATTCCTTCTTTCACACTCTTCACCCCACCAGGTTTCCAGTGAAAGTGTCCCTCCAGGGGTCTGACACATACTTCTTCCTCAGTTTTCCTTGCTTGCCCTTCCATGATCAAAATGATATTGTGGGATGCTGTTTCTAATTGAGATCAAACTGACCCAACCTATTTTCACTGTCCTCATACTTATGCTTTGGGGAAGCATCCTGTGTCTTTTACTGTTTTTCTTTTACTTTTTTTTTCTTTTTTTGTACCAAGAATGAAACTCAGGACCTTGCATTTGCCAAGCAGGCACTTATGCCACTGAGCTATATCCCTGGTCCATCCTGAGTTTCTGAACTAATATCTCCCTATTTTCAAGCACCATTAAACCTATTCAGTGTTATTTTGTCCCTCATCAGAAATGCTTGAACATTACCTTACATGGAACTTGTAAACTAATCCTAAGAATAAGAACAGTGAGAACATGGTGTGTTTAAAATTCCAACTAGAAGGGCTGGGGAGATAGCTCGGCTGTCTAAGCACCTGCCTGGCAAGCACAAGGACCTGGGTTTAATCCCTGGTACTACTTGCTGTGCTGGGCCTGGAACCCTGGGCCCACCATGCTGGCCACCAAAACTGGGCAAGGTGGTGCACGCCTATAATCTCAGTGCTAGGGGGATCGAGATAGGAGGATCACTACAGGTCTAAGCTGCATAGTGATACCCCCATACCAAATAAAAAAAACAAAGAAAGAAAGATTTTTTAAAAAGAACTCCAACTAGATGCCACAGCTTGTGGAAGTCTGTGAGACCCAGGCCTATTTGTCCTAATAAAAGTAAGAACGTTATCAAGTATAAGAGAGATGTGAAAAGTTTACAGACAGTGAACAGAGATTTTCTAATACCCCCAGGGGCCTGAGGTTGCCTGGAGGTGTGCTGCTCCCCTGCTGCTGAGGCTTTCAGACTCACTTCTAGTTCTGTCTTCTTGAAACCTGGTCCCCATTTGTTAGTTTAGTACCCATGGTGCCTTGCAATTGTACTCATTGCTTATTGTTTCCATTTTTTTATTAGTACACATTCACAGTACATTACACATTACATTCTCCATTAGAATGTGTTACATGTACATAACGGGTCTTTGCATCTGTGTCAGGCTTCTGTGATGAGACAAGAAGGCCCCTAAAGCAAAGGCTCCTTTTTCTCTGTGTCTGTTACAGCATAATTCACTGGAAGGGGGCAAGAGAATCTCCTTGATCTTACTGGAGTAGACAGAAGCAGGGAAAGGAGATCAGGCTTAACTTTAAAGGAATTCCTGCTGTGCCTTCCTAAGTGGCTGGAACAGTCTGCATTTATTCATCCCCTAGTGAGTTGCATTTGCTAGTGTTACATTTGGGTATGTTAAAATTTCTATAGAAGGAAGTTATGGCTGTATAAAAGAAGATATTACATGGAAACAAAACTTTGCCCTAATTGCTGAATTTCACACAGCCCTTGATTTCCTTGATGAGTGGCCTCAAGTTGCATTCTGTTTTAACCTCTGCTCTTGCTGTTTTCTTCCTTCCTTTGTGTGTGTGTGTGTGTGTGTGTGTGTGTGTGTGTGTGTGTGTGTGTGTGTTTTTTAGGGAAGGGTCTGTAGGGTGTTCAGGATCTCATTACTAGATCGGACTAGTTAGTGATCCGCCTGTTTACAGCCTCCCAAGAGCTTGGATTACAGGCATGTGCCACCACACCCAGTCTCAATTGCTGTCTCAGCATATCCTGGGGGTGGGGCCAGCAGGCCTGGAGATTGAACCCCCGGCCTCTGTGCCTGCTTGCAGATGCTTTAATCCACTGAGTTATTTGGTCACCCTTACTGTTTTCTTTCTGAGATGAGGTCTTACCACATTTCCCAGGCTGGCCTTGAATAAGCTATCTTCAAGTCTCAGCCTCCTGAGTAGCTGGAATTGTGGGCATGGGCTTGCATGCCTGGCTGTATCAAGAATGGCCTTCTTTTTATTTTTCTTTTTTTGGCTTTGAGACAGGGTCTCACTTTACAGTCCAGGCAGACCTTGAACTCACGATGGAGCCCAGCCAGGTAGGACTCAAACTCATAGCGATCCCTCCTACTTCAGCCTCCTAGGCACTGAGATTAAAGTGCCACCACCTCACCCTGCTCATGAAAGTGACATTTGTTGCTCACCCTACCAGTAAACACAGCTCTGAGCTCAACCTCAGGCAAACCCCAGAATGACCATCACAGCACCCTGACCCTACCACAGAGGACATCAGCTTCTTCACTTTAAAGAGAGTGGGAGTGGTGAGAATATTCCCATGCCCCTGTGAAGGCTGTAAAATCCTCTGAGCTCAGTATTCACTCCTCATAGATGAAACCCCTACTGCGTGCTCTGTGTGTCTACCTAATGTCTGGACAAACGCCCAACTTGACCCATCCAACACATGGCCACCTCTGCTAAGCTGCACCCCCTCTCCTATGGCAGGCGCCATCATCTGCCAACTGTCCCGGCCCAAAGCCTGAGTCATCTTTGACTCAGAACGTCTCAGTGCTAAAAATAAAAAAAAGGCATTTCCGTCTTTCCCATGGATACCTGCTTTACACCCAGCCCTTGCCACTCAGTTTCTTCAGAGGTGTCTGAGATGGGTCCCTTCCTGTCCATTTCCTGTAGCAGGCTCAGGGTTGTGGCACCAACTTCTGTCATGGTCTTGCTTCCTCCTGATTTCTTGCTCTCCAGTCCATTCTAAGCCTCCTGTGCCAGGTAATTCCTGTAACACCACTTGAAACTTATTCTCCTGCTCCAGGAGAATTCTGTTCCAAAAGAAGCTTTTAGCTCCAGCTGAGCTGATCCATCATAATTATTACTGGAGAATCACAGAGGAAACTGGGGCCCAGAAACTGTGAGGGGATTTCCTGAGGTCAAACCACCACTAGACAAAAACACAGCCAGGTTTCTATGCATAGTGCAGTCCCTATAGAAAGCTTTTCATGGTCTTTATCTCAGTCCTGGAAGTTATATTTATAATCCCAGGGATAGGTTATTGGAATCCTGTCAAGTTAATTCTAATGTACTACTTCTAGTGCAATCCACAGGGAGAAAAAAGACACTAAAGCATATTTATCTCTATGGGGAGCCAAGGGGTCCTAAGTCCAGTCATCGTAATGGCTATCTGGGACAAAGGCCTCAACTCAGAGCTGAACTCGAGTTTTATTCAGTCATAAAGGAGGAGCGGCTTGAGGATGAGTGATTGAGAATGGCAGGAAGTAGGTGAGTACTGAGAGCTGGGCTGGGTAGGAGGCCTGCATTTACCTCTGCAATATGCAGAGAGTAACCTGCATTACACAATTGAGATAGTTTTGGGGTACCTAATGGTTCAGGGTCTGGTACTTCAGCTCTGATGTGTAATCTTTTAAGACCCAGGAAGTCATAGCCTCTATCCTGAGTCTCGATCCCAGCCAAGAGCATGGAGCACTGGCTCTTCATCCTGTCCCAACCAGGCTCATATTAAACAGCAGCAGGCAGGGGTTATGGGGGAAACACGCATGCCGTCTTCAAAGACTACCACCAGCACCTTGGCTAGACCAATATGCACTGCTTAAAGCCAGTTGAAGGGATAAGGAAAAGGCCTAGCCAGCCCTGCACATGGAAACAGGGTCAGGCACAGCCAAAGTGGAGACGATCGTTCTTTCAAGGAGAGCAC
>NW_004524629.1:12808627-12809548 GCF_000260255.1 Octodon degus
CACTGAGCCATCTCTCCAGCCCCTGCTGAGTGACATTTAGTAACCTTTGGAAGATAAGTATGGGACAGTGTTTTTCTGCTGTTGCTTTGAAGCTTTGGACTCTAACATCTACTCAGGTCTAAGACAGCAAGTAGACAGATGACTTTTCTGAGTACAACTGGAACATGCAGAGTGAAAGATCTGGGTAAATATCCTGATACAGGCAGCCCGGAAGATGAGCTGGAGTCAGACTGAGTCATTTAAAGTGTCCCTCTCTTGTCATCATCAGCCCTTCCAACTTTGAAACTCCTACCATATTCACTCAGCCCTGCTGGCTGGGACTTAAAATTCAATCTTTCCTGATCCCTGAAAACATTCCTTTTGACTGTCAACTTAAGGTTCAATCCAGAACTTGCCCTCTGCCATACTTTTTATCTGGAAGATGCACAGAAATTGCTAAGCTTGGGAGCAAACAATCAGAAAAGCAGAATGTTTATTCACTCATTCAGCCAACCTTGGCTGTGTGCCTGTGTGCCAGGCACTGCTCTGATGGTGAGCTCTGTGACAACTATAATTATTGGGTGCTTACCGTGTGCCAGGTGTAGTTTTCTTTCTTTTTTAAAAAAATTTTATTGAAAAATAAATACGAATGAGACAGTTTCAAAGCTGATTAATAGGACAGTTTTGATAATCAATACATTGTACATTGTTATCTTCTTAGTGGTTATCCATAGTACAAGAAGCAGACAGGATATCCTGTCCAGACACTACTAGTACACCTCTTTCTTCTCATTGAATTAAGTGAAAGTAGGTGTATATCTATCCTATTTTATATATATAAATACAAAATGATCTTTCCTTTGTATCCCCTTTTTTTGGTTTAGTCCTGTCAGAGGTGAATATTACATTGGCATCTAAATACTATAGATGTTTGAATTCAAC
>NW_004524629.1:12809648-12887710 GCF_000260255.1 Octodon degus
AAACAATCCAACACTGTCTAGCAGTCTATAATATTAGTGATGTAGTTTTCTTTCTTTTCTTTTTTTTTAGTGGTGTAGTTTTCAATGATGATATAAATTAGATATAGGTAGAGGTGACAAAGGTGATGGTATAGAGGATATAGATATATAGATGGAGAATCACTGCACTGGTCCAACAACCTCTTAAGATAAGCTTGGGTTTTTATTTTGCTTGTGGAATGAACAACAGTAAAGCAAATTCTCATATATGCATCATCAAGCTTCAATAATGATCAGCTCTTATGGCTATCTTGTTTTATATGCTAGTTTATTTTAAAATGTAGCCATTGTGGAGATCATAGCTCTAAATGAATAATTATAGCAGGATCCCTGTAATGACAGAAGTATGATACAGAAAGCAAGAATGGAGGGGAAAGAGGAGGAGTCTCCTGATCCTTTCTGGCTCCTGGGACTAATGGTGGCTCTGGTACCTGGGACCTCAAGCAAAGGAGCTGCTCTAGTTGGGCCTGCAGACCCCTGGAATCATGCACCTCCCCCATATTAACAACAGTTCGGTTGCAAGAAAATAGGATTTACTAGGTTAAACAAAGTACAATGATATAACTGAGGGTTTTAAAAAGAATATTCACTTTTATATTGAAGAAAAGACAAATGTTAAAATAACTTAGGAGTTGGTGGGTGAGGGGGAAAGAAGGAAAAACTAGATAAATAGTGGATAAAGAAGAAATCACAAGATATTAAATTCAGGGAAAAGAGAAGAAACCACAGAGATGCGGGAAGGATAGCTGACACATTCCTCTCTGATACTTGAGGGAGGAGACACAGAGCTGAAGCTGGCCAGGGCCAGGAGACGGAACATCACACTTGAACATTTGCAAGCCTGGAAAAATCATGCAGAAAGAACCTTCTTCCTTAGTAACCTGAGAGTCAAAGAGAAAGGGGAGAAAGGCAAAAGAAAACTGGAAAGTGGAACTAGATATCTGAAAGCCCCCAAGTATTTGCCTTCCCTGTTAAAAGGTGCCATGGATCATTCCCCAAACAGTTAGCAGTTGAGTGGAACAGACATCTACCAGTTACCAGCTAAATGTCAAACATGACACCCAGGAGGTGCTGGGACAACAGCAATGAAGTGGCAGCCTTCCAGCCCAGGGGTGCCTCAAGGGAGAAGAATGCTGCGAGAGGTCACTACTGCCAGGACAGGGTGGGTGGCAGGGAGAATGTGGGGAGGGAGGGACCTCTGGGTTAGCTTTGCAGGATGAGTAGGGTTTCAGAGGCTCTGATTGTGGAGGCAGCTGCAGGCCCCTGAGTAAAGGTTCAGTTTACAGGCTGGATCAGTCTAGTTTGTGTATCAAATGTGTCCAAAGCAATGAAGCAATCGTGTGACAACTGGTAAATGCACTGCGTAAAATAGGTCACTTGCAGGAAGGACCATGTCAGGGGAGTGACTCAAAAGTGTTATGAAGTCTTGTGATGTTTGGGTAAATTTCTTAGTTAGAGACATGTCAATGCATGCATTCAGTGACATCTGGAAGCAAGATTCTGACAGCACTGCTCACGCTGCCCCGGCCTCAGGATCTGAGTGGGAGCCTGCAGCACATGGGGGTCACAGACACAGAGAGAAGGTGCAGAGCTGAGTGCGGCTCTGCTGTCCTCTACCAGGCACTGTACCCAGTCTCTCTGGGGCTCTTATCAGTTCCTGTTGCCATCACCTGGGTCTGGGTAACTCCCAGGCCTGCTGACCACTTCTTAGTCTTCTTGCTCAAGTCCATCAGAGCGTGAATATTTAAGAAGCAGTGACACTGCCCAAACATGCCCGTAAGTTCTGCTTTGACAATACTATTTGCCTTCTCGGTTCCTATTCATGACATTTTGATTAGAACCAGGATCCCGTTGCTGTTTCTCAGCACTATTTCACTCTGCAATAGTGACCTAGAGCTATTTCTCCCACCTGGGTGGCTTCTGTCTTTCCAGTGTCTGTCTTCTAAGGGCAGCTCAGGCAGCTTCTCATGTACCTTTCCTGAGCCTGGCAACAGTGAGGGCCATCATCTGCCCAGCTGCAGCGTAGGTGGGCCTCAGCCGCTCCCATCGTGCTTTCCACAGCTGACTGGCAGGGTGCTCAGTGGTGTCCACATCAGGGAGTCAGGCTCACCTGAAACTGTGAGCTGCATAGCCTAGCTACACAGGGCCTGAGAAATCTTCTGGGAAAGATTAATCCTCAGAGAAGTCAGGCCCAGGGATCGTGTCTTCATAAGGCCTTGCTAGGAAGAGGGAGGGGGTTCTGGATCTCTTCTATCTCCTTTTCTAGATGTGAGGTCCATGAGGAGAGTAGGAATGATTCACCTAGTATACCCAGTAGTATCCAGTGTGGTTGTGGTATTGATCATGTATTTATGAGATAAAAGAATATTTATCGTTCTGTCCCTGGGGCAAATCTGATTTTACATCAGGTTTTATTGCTGGAAATATTATGATAAAACCCACATATTTCTTTCTTTCTTCCTTTCTTTCTTTCTTTCTTTCTTTCTTTCTTTCTTTCTTTCTTTCTTTCTTTCTTCTTTCTTTCCTTTCTTTCTCTTTCTTCTTTCTTTCTGTGGCCAGCTCAGCTCACCCTGGAGGTGGGGCTAGCATGGCATGTAGTTCTGGGGATTGAACCATGGTCCCTGTGCTTGCCTGAGCTTGCCTAAGCAGGTGCTTTAGACCACTGAGCTATCTTGCTGGCCAAAACCCACATATTTTCTTTTCACATGTGTGGAACTATTGTAACAGGCCTACAAGTTCATATCACATTAAACATTTCTGTAGAATACATATAACAGATACAAGGAGTATAATCAAAATACTGTCCAGTGAATGATTAAATTTTTAAAAAATTATTGTAGTAAAGGATACATTACCATTAATTCCCCTCAGAATACTCACTTTTGCTTTCAACACACTTATCATTCTTACCACTTTCTGAAGCATTTTTGGAAGTCCTATTTATCATATTTCATATCCTTCTAAGATATGATAAAGAATATAGTGCATGCTCCTGCTGAGTACCACCCAATAGAAAGGCAGCCTCAGAAGAACACTATAATGTGTCCTCAGCCACTTTATTTATCAGGTCTGGTACTATGCAGCTTAAATTCTTATTCTTTGTTAAAATTAACATGGAAGGTGTTTTAGTCAGATCTCCAATCCCTGAAACAAAACACTCAACAACCACAACTTAAAGGTTTAAGTTGGCTCCACTTCAGTCGATTCAATTCATGGTCAGCCACCCCTATGGCAGAAATGGCAGGGTGGAAGTGCATGGTGTATGAAAGCTGCCCAGCACATGGAGGCTAGGAAGAAGAGGCCCAAGGGAGCAGCGAAGGATGCAAATAGACCTTCCCAAGCTGTGTCTCCAGGGACCACCCCTAAGCCATCTCCAAATGTGAGACTTTTCAGACATTTTAGATCTAAGTGATAACATTCCACTGTTCCCCTCCAAAAGGCTCCTGTCCATCTCAAGATGCAAACCACATTTGGTTCATCCCTTAGAATTTCCCAAGTCTTAACAGTTCCATGATTACTGAAATGTTCAAAGTCTCCTCTAAGATACAAGGCAAACATTTAACTGCAAGCCTCTATAACAATCAAAAAAAAAGTTAAATACTTCCAACATATAGTGGCACATGGTGAACATTTCCATTTCAAAGGGAGAGATAGGGAATAGAAACTAAATCAAAGCAAGACAAAAACCCAGCAACATAAACATTAAATTCTATAGCTGCATGTCCACCATCCACCAGGGCAGGCTGTAATGAGATGTGAGCTCCAACAGGCTTGAACCCACTTGGCTGAGTGCAGCCCACATGGCCTCTGTCTTCTGAATTTCCTCGGTGACTACATCTTTTCTCAGCAGACCTTACATGTTTCTGGCATCTCTAACTGCATGAGTTTGTCACTACATCTTGGGTTTCATTCTTATAGATCCACAAATCACCCTGTAAGGGGCACCTGGCAGGGACTGTGATCCTGTCACAAATTTTCCTGACCACCAAGGCCTTCTTCTGTAATATGGGTGGAAGCCACCATGATTCCATACCTCTAGTATTCTGCATGTCTGAAAATCTCACCACTACATGGCTCCTAGTACAGCTGCCAAAGGTATCCTTGTTCCCAACTTAAAACCCCTGATCCTGGCCTTCACTGTCTACACTCCTACCCTCATTCTAGTCTTCCGAGTTCTGTTCAGTATCACACAACAAACACTCTTCACAACATCCTAGAGTTTCTCTAACCAGCATCTCTAAACCTTCCCAAGCTTCTTACACAAACAAATTCGGAAGACTTCTAAGCCACATGGTTAGGTAGTCACAGCAACAGTCCCACTTCCAGTACCAATTTTTTTTTTTTTTTTTTTTTTTTTTTGTCTTTTGTCTTTTGGAGACAGGGTCTCAGTATGCAGTTCAAGTTGGCCTTGAACTCACTTTGTAGCCTAGGCTGGTTTCGAACTTTCAACGTTATTCCTGTCTCAGCCTCCCAAGCGTTGGGATTACAGGTATGCACCACCATGCCAGGCTTCCAGTACCAATTTTCTGTACAGTCCCTTTCTTATTGCTGGAACAGAATACTTGACACCTACAACTACTACAAAAGAAGAGGCATGTTTTGGCTTACAGTTTCTGTGAGTTCAACCCATGCTTAGCTAGCTCTAAGGTAGAAATGGCCTTGTGGAAGTACTTGGAAGGAATCTATCCACAGGGAAGCCAGGAAGCAGAGAGAAAAAGGTGAAGCTAATGATGAGGATACACACTTCCAAGTCACACCTCCAGTGACCTGCCTCTTCCCACCAAGTGCTCACCACCAAAGGGGGACACTTCAGATCTAAACCAGATTAAATGTCAATGTTTTGAATCCATTCAAGAATTGAGACAGCTATGACAGAAAAATTAAAGACATGAAAAGGGACTTGCAGAGCTGCTTCAGAAAGCGGCAAAAACAATGGGATAGTTATGTCCCATGTGAAGAGGGATATTATGAGGGGGACTCATGTGTCTTTTATTGCAATAAATGTTTAAAAAATCCTTTAAACATTAACCATATTTTATTATACCATCATTTTGTGATATTATTTTAAATATATAAACTTGTGTTTAATTTTTAAAACTCATACATTTATCTAAAAATCATATTTAAGTCCAAATATCTTTTGTCTTGTTCATACCATCAGGTAATAAAAGCACAACTTCTACTATGCAAAGTATGATCCTTTCATTCTGCAGCACCACTGCTCTACACCGCAGGTGTGTGACATAGCTCGGCTCTCATGATCTTTCAGGTCAGGGAATGTACCACACCCACGGAAGGAGGAGACTCAACTGACAATGGATAGTGTTCTCTTGTGGTTTGTTATTTCTTCATTTACTCTGTACAACAGTGCTCAAGGGTTTACAGGAGAGTAGTTGAATCATTCAAGACTGACAGGGACCTTCTACCATGAAATGTGCATGGAAAGGATAGGATACGTACATGATATGATTTCACAAGAAAAGAGAAAATCGTCTAAGAGTCATATGGAACTCCTAAGTTCTACCAAGTGCAAAATTGGGATCCTTGTCCCATAAAAAGATGAAAGGAGGAAATTGGGCTTGGAACCTCTATTAGGGCAAGAGGACACGGTGATGATTTGATGAGATGGGTCTCTTGGCTGGGCTTGTGATGCGTGAGCTAAGAATTGGATAAAAAGAGGCCAGCCAAAGGAAGCATGAGTAAAAACCATCTTTAGAAAAACAACCCAGTTCCATCATTGCTGAAATGAGACTTTATCATGGGCTCTAGGCCTCCAGTTGGACTTGTAGGAGCCATTGTTATGAGCTCTAGGTTTGCAGCTAGACTCACGCACGGTATTAGGATCCAGGCCTTCAGCTGGATTCTTTGGTCTTTAGTGTGTGGACAAGTTTCCTGCACTCCTTATATGTGATTCTTTGGGTGATTCATTATAAAATAATCTTATAAAATGTGTCCTATATTGCATTGTTTCCCTTGCATAAGCCCCAAACTGTGACATAAATGTCCATTTATAAAAGAGATGGTCATTCCTCAAGAACAGCAACAAGCCAAGAGTGGCTGGAACATGGTGAGCAAGAGTGAAAGTGGCACAAGGTGTGGCTGGAGGGACAGCAGGCAGGGCCTTGTGCTCCCAGGACTGGATGAGTGGCGGCAGTCATCTGTGCCATCCACGTCCCCACATTTTTCACTCTTTCATCAGGAGCTGTGGCTGATTACGTGCACCCATGTGACTAGTTCTGGTTAATGACTGTGGGCAGAAGTGACTTTGACCACTTCCGGGCTGAACAAGAAGAGAGCTGGCCCCGGAATTTGGGCTGCTGCTTCTTTCCCATGGCAGCATCCGAGGTTCAGCTTGGCTCAGTCACTGAGTCAAAGCTTGAAACACAGCTGCGAATATGAATCACACAGACTCTTGGTGGTCTTGGATAAAAGAGAAATAAACCCTGGTGTTATTAAGTAAGCCAACCCTGACTCATACTGCATGGCAAGAAGTTCCAATTTTATTCTAAGTCTGATAGGAAATCACTTGAAATTTTCAGCCTGAGTGATGAGCTGTTATAGGTTGTAGTGGACTGCCAACTGGTGGTCAGCTTGTTAAACCCAGCTGAATTGAACTAGCATGATGCTGAGAGTGGGAACCCTCCTGAGGGTTGCTGCCAGCAGCATAAGAGGCTGTTGGGGGGCACTGTTGGGGAAGATTTTTGGAGAAGCTGTTGGTAGCAGTTGGAAGCTACTGGTTTTCTTGGGTTATTGTGTTGGAAGACATTTTCATGCTGGCTTTCCTGGAGAACTTGGTTGTTTTCACTGGAAGAGGAACTTGGGACTTGGTTGTCATTGAGAATGGCTGTGGTTCATTTTGGGGGAGCTCTGGTCCTCATCTTGAGCATTGCTTCCTGGCTCCAGAGAGGAATATAGTGCACTGCTCAGCCTCCTGCAGAAGCTTGTCATGTTGGCTTTCCTAATGGGAACTCAGCTTTCCTCATCATTGAAGGAGCCTGAGTCCTCACTGTTGCGAGGATGGCTATAGTACTTTTGAGGAGAGCTCTGGTGCTTACCTTGAGCGTTGCTTCCTAGATCCAGTTCAGAGCCCTCAGTCTGACAGCACAGATCCTCCATCCCACTGGTACAGACTTCCTAGCTTCCACCATTGACCTTCTGGGCCCTTCCAGGACAAGTCTGTAAAGCAGACCTGCATGAGACTTTGTCAAAGGCTCTAGGCCTCCAGTTGGGCTTGTGGGAGCCATTGTTATGAGCTCTAGGGTCTCAGCTAAACTCACGTATGATGTTAGGATCCAGGCCCTCAGCCTGGATTCCTTGTTCTTTAGTGTGTGGACAAGTTTCCTGCACTCCTTGTATGTGATTCTTTGGGTGATTCATTATATAATAATCTTATAAAATGTGTCCTGTATTGTATTGTTTCCCTTTCATAAACCCCAAACCGTGACATAAATGTCCATTTATTTATTTTCCTTGTGGTAAAAAAGATTCAGAGTCCTACGTTTAAATGTGCGCTTTGCTGTAGAATTGATTTCTGGGATAAGGAACAGGACAAAGCAGGTGACTCATCATGGGTCTGTCACAGATGATCCAGATATGAAGTATGCTGGCTTGAACTCACTAGTGGCAGGGAATGGTGTGCCCTGGGCTCAGGATGTGTCTTGAAGACAGAACTGTCAGGACTGGTGAAGACTCCAGAGTTCTGGGCATGAATACCTGGAGGAAGAATAAGATGTGGTGAGCAGAGGGTAGGCAAGTGCAGTGGGCTTGAAAAATTAAAAGAAAAAGTGGGTGAGAGAAGAGGAGGAGGAAGGAGGGGAGAGAGGGAGAGAGAGAGAGAGAGAGAGAGAGAGAGAGAGAGAGAGAGAGAGAGACTTAGCAACTTATTTTACAAAACCAGAATAACCTTGATACTCAAGATGACAATTATGTTATTACAAGACACATAGATACAAAAACCCTAAACAAAATATTTTCAAACAAAGGCCAATAACATGTAAGAAGAAATTAGATCATCCAGCTGGATTCATTCCAGGTAAAACTTGGCTTTGTTCTAGGCATATGAGAGTCCTTTTAACATCTGCCCATCTACTTGTATAATTCATGACATTTACAGAATAAAGGAGAAAAAATAATTTTGATGAGTGCAGAAAATAATTCAATTAAATGAAATATTCATTCATGATTTTTAAATTAACAAATTAGGAATAAAATTTCTTTAATTTGGTAAAATCAGTCTAAAAACCTGATATCACATATCATAGAAATGATGAAATATTGAAAGTGTTTCCCTAGAGGTCAGGCATAAGAGAAAGATATCTTTTACCACTGTTTCTATTCATTCCCATATTGCTGGTGTTACCCAGTGAAACAGGGAACCAGAGGAGAAAAAGATATAGATTGAAAAAAAAGAAGTATGAGTTTATGATTAGCATTAAAATAAATTAATTTATCAAGATTATTGAATGGCAGTTGAAGGTCCAAAAATAATTGCATTATACCTAGCAATAAAAATTTAGTAAAAAAAATGATAGCATTTATAATCATGTCAAATTTATGAAGCACCTAGAATTAAGTATTTTTAAAAACGTTGCATGCAATGTTGAGACAAAATAAAGAGGACCAAAACAAATGAAGTATTAAACTTATGTTCATAAAAAAATCAGTATTAAAAATATCAATTCTTTACCAATTTGATCTATAGTGCAAATAAAATTCTAATAGAGCTGGGCATGGTGGTGTACACCTGTAATCCCAGCACTCTGGGAGGCTGAAGCAGGAGGATCACAAACTAAAGCCTATTCCAGGGCAACCTAATGATTTAGTGAGGCACTGTACCAAAATAAAGAACTTGAAAAGAAGTAAGGGATGTAAGTCAGTGCAAATGCCCTGGAGTCAATCCCAACATAGGAAAAAAAAAAGTCCTAGCAGGCTTATTTTATTGGTCAAAATTGACAAGTTGATTCTAAAATTAATATGGAAATACAAAGGAAAACACTAATAACCAGGACTTGAAAAGGAAAAAATGTGTAAAGATGCCAAAACCCATTAAAAAGCTGCACTAATTATGAATTGGTACTGTCAAGGGCCAGAAAAAAAGAGCAGTGGAAGATCCAGAAACAGATCTCCAGAAATAAGGCCATCTGATTCCTGACAAAGGGGATGCTGAACACTAGTAGGAGTAATCACCCTAATACATACTGCTCAGTCACTGGAATTCACATGGGACATATGGAATTCTCCATATAGACAGATAGAGGTAAAGAAACTCACATAGATACTTTTCAATAGAAGGTATCCATAGGACAAAAAAACAAAAGAAAAACAGGACAGATGCACAATCTTGTTATTTATTTCAGGGAAGTGAAAATGAAAACTGCAATGATACTCTGCTAGCTGTGCCCAAATGGCTAAAATGGAAAAACAAATGACAATGACAACCATTGGAGAGGATGAAAGCAGCAAGAGGTCTTTCTCATTACCATTGTTCACAAGAATGGAACTTAGTATAAAATTTTAGGAAAACTGTTTGGCTGTATTTCCAACAATTGAATGTATCTCCAGGATCTGAGAAATTCCACATCTGCGCATACACACAAGAACTATATACATATGTGTTCACGCATACACACAAAGATGTTGCAGCAGTATTATTTGTAATTGCCTCAAGCTAGAAATCACCCAAATGTCCATCAATAGTAGGGCGGATAAAAGAAGTGCGGTGGTATGTCATAAAATGGAGTACTACACAGCCACAGAAAATGAACCAGCTATTGAGATAGGAATGAGGTGGGAGGGGGAGGAAGTTTCCCCGGCAGTTCCACCCCTCAGCCATGTGAGTTGTGCCAGTGAAGGTCCCAACAGGTGAGTGGAGAGGCATTGAGGTGCCTCCAGTGCCAGTCAGAGCTGGCTGAGCAACAATACAAAAAGCCCTAATCAAGGACCACCACGCTAGCCCGGGTGAGGCTCTCACTCATGGCAAGAGGAACCATTGTGGCTATTTTACATCATGACTATGGGGATAAGCACTGCACGGCAATAGGGAAGCAGAATACAGGCTGGTGGTGCGTTTTGGGAAAAAGAGAACATATTAAATTTATAAATCTACTTTTAAATGTTTAAGGAAACCTAATTGAGTTTGTAAAAATCCTTCTAAAAAGTATTTTCTAATACTAGGTTCATAAGGACAATGAAAGATTTTTAAGTTGAACATAGAAGTCTGAAGGAAAATGAGATGTTCTATAAATTAATTCTCACTAGGAAAACTTAACCACCAGGGAAAACCTGTGTACAATTCAAAGAAACAACACAGGCAAAGGAGGAGAGTGATTTATTGAGTGCTTCACAGGTGCCACGCCACGCCTAGGTGCTTCGTCTAAAATCAACTCATTTGATCCTTGCCAGAGGCCTGTGAGGTGGATTTTCTAACCCACTGATGGAGAGGATGAGGCTCCCAGAGGCTGGGCAAGCTCCTGCAGTTCTCACTGGGCAAGGACACATCCGGGCCTTGCCCCAGAAGGGCTTCTCTGGAAGGCTCTCCCAAGGGTGAGGTCTGCCCCATCCCTCAGCAGCAGCAGCCTGGGTGCCCTGTGCCCATGCCTGCCTTGCCTGAGTTATGCAGTGGTGAGGAGGTGGCACACGAGTGACCGTCTTGTGCACATGTGTGGGAGCTGTCCTGGCCACACAGAAAAGGACCTCCTAGGGGCCCTTAGAGTTCAGGAGTGTGGACTGGAGCCAAAGGGGCCTGGACTCTGGCCATAGTTTGAGAGGAGTTCTGGACTGGAGCTCTAGAAGCTGTGGAAAGAAATAGAGAAAGGATTTCAGCAGTGTGGCTGTGGACAGCCCGCCCACCTTCGTGGGTCCTTTTGTGTTTCTCCTCCCTACTAATTCCCAGTGATAACCATGGCGAAGGCCTACAGCAGGGCCGGTGATACTTCTGAATCCTCCCATTCCACAGTATTGGAAAGAGTCAATGTAGAGGTTACCTAGTCCAATCCCTTCACTTTATAGATAAGGAGACTAAGACATCTGCTTTTGCTGCTTCCCATGAGCAACCTATAGAACTGGCTGAGTTTAAGAAAAAACAAAGCAAGGCATGGTGACATATGCTGTAATCCCAGCACTCTGGACTGAGGCAGGAGCATCACAAGTCTGAGGCCAGTCCCTGGAATAAGTAACAAGATCTTGTCTCGAAGAACCAAAAGAAGGAGGATAAGGAGGAGGGGAAGGGGGAGGAGAAGGGGAAGGGAAGAGAAAGAGGGGCAGGAGGAAGAGAAGAATCTATATTGAAATATGGTAAGGTTTATAAGACTGCTGTCTTCTATTTTTAGGAAAATGAGGCCTGTATAATAAAAGTAGGGGAGGAACCTTGGAGCTGTGGGGTTGTGGGGCACCCCAGGCTGCAGGAGCAGCAGCTGTTGGTCATCTGGCTGATGCAGGCCACTGGCAGGCAAAGGTGGCATCATTAGGGTTCCTAGGGATACCCGGGAGTCTTTCTAGAGGTTCCACAAGAGAAGGGCTGTTTACCACAGCACCAGCCAGCAAGGCAGTTTGCGTTTCCTTCAGAGGGAAAGAATACAGAAATGGGGCGCCTGAGAACTGTCTCTTCCTGAAGCAACCCAGAACAGGCTGCAGCCAGGAAGCTGAGACAGGTTCTCTTCCGGCCTCCACCTCTTGGTGGATTCTTCTGTCAGGATTCTACCAGATGCCACCTGCCTTGGAAATCCAAGTGGGAGAAATGAGGAGAATCTTGTATCTCTGACAGAAACCAAAACAGGGCAAGGGGGACTCCTGAACAACTATACACTTCAGTGTTAGTCTTCACTTCACACTTGACTAGTGCTTATGCCTTACAGACTGCCCTTCTATACTTTATCTCAGTTACCCTCCCAGCAACACAGGGAGGTGGACAGAAGTTAACAGGCCCAGACTACAGACGAGGACCCTACTCCTGATGGTGGATAGGGGCAGGGCTAGAGCCACCAGATGGTAGAACTGCAGAAGCGTAACATGGTGGAGTTGGAAGCAACCGTCATAGCAATGCTCTAAGGCGGTGACGCCGAACCTTTAGAACCTGAGAGATGAGCGTCCAAACTGCAGCCCCAAACACATTTATTTATGCCAGGTGCCCATGCTGCTATGAAACCTGAATACTGAGGTTTTAGTTTAGAAAAACCAACTCACACATTAACATCTTTTGTCTTAAAAGTAAAACAACACACAAGCCATAGGTTCACCACCACCGATCTATGGCATCCTTTTCCCATGGCCTGAACCACTTAAAATCTCAAAAGATTTCTTCTGGTCCCTGTGTCACCTCTCCCAGTGATAAGTAACTTATTATTCCCAAAATGTTACATTAACACAGAGCTGAAATCCTTCTCCCCACTTTGCCTTTAATTCAATGTCTGCCCACAAATAGTCAAATTCTATTCCAATTTTTTAAAAGTTTGAAGATGCTGTACTTTTCCTTTCCTTTCAGATTAAATATCTTCAACTCCTTCAACTGTTTCTCACATGGCTACTGAGCACAGTTCCTGGAATGCATACTAGACTGTATGTAAATGCTGAATTGGTTCTCTGGCCCTTGCTATGTTGCGCTGGCCTGGCACTCCTTCCCTGCGCCACAATTTGTCTCCATACAGTAATGGGTTTATCATTCACTTATTTAAATAATAAACAGAGAATGTAATTTACTACACAAACCACAGAGTTTATCCAGACAATAGGAAAACAAATAATGAAAACTGGCCAAATAGTGAGCAGATTCCAATTTAGTCTGAGATAATGAATCCTGTAGCTCAACTGACCGCCTCAGAGATGCATTTCGGCCTGGGTCCCCTTGTTCACCAAGTATTTCCTAGAAGCAAGACACAGAATGAAACCCTGCAGAGGCGGCCCACTGAAGTAAGTTGAAAAATCCCTGTGAAGTCAGGATAACGTGGGTCTGTGAGAAAGCCTGCGTAGATACATTGCCCTGCAGCACTGCTGCACCAGTTGAGAGGCAGTTCCTGTTTTCAGTTCAATTTAGGATGCGATGAGGAGAAAATAATGTACTGTCTTCGAGAAGTGCCCCAGTGGAAGCTCTATTTATTTTTAGCTGTTTTTAAATTGGATTAGTGTGTGAGGGACAAGCACTGGTGTCCACAGGATGAGGCCGCATCACTCCTCACCCTGCAGAGCCCAGCCAGCTTTGAGCCTCTTACGTAAGTGCTCCGCCTACACAGACAGCAATGAATTTAAAGTTCTGGTAATTAGGGATCTAGGAAACAGATGATGATGGTGTCCTGCCTTCACAAAGAAATAAAAATAAATTGCTACCAATTAGTTTATAAGGGAAGATGCTTACTCAGGACAGTAATAACCCTATAAGAAGCTTGATGACAAATAAGTCAAGTCAACCATGCAAATAACACAATTTCACAAGATCTTGAATTAAAGTATCCTATTATCACAGTCCAAATCTATGAAATTTGGTCAATTTGATCCTATTTTCTAACTATTCTATGGTTTAAAAAGTAGTATATTTTTCTTTCTTGTTGTTTAGGTAAACATAAGACACCTACTATGGCAAAAAGCCAGTACTTTACAGAATGTTACATTAGGAGCTCTATCATCTCAACTTTCAGAAAAGGCTGGATTTAGAAAGAGGCATTTTCTAGGACAGTATGAATGATTGAGGGCTTGTGACCTCTGCACACACAACGTCGGTAATCGCACAGCAGGTTATACAGTGTTCACAGGTACAGGACCTTCTAGCCCAGCAGACTCCCTCACCCCAGCCCAGACGGTCAGTCCTGAGGCCCAGAGAAATGCTAATGAAATGCAGCAGAAAATTCCTGCTGAAAGACATAGATGCCTGGGGCTTGTGTCCCCTGCATGGGACAGGGGACGGACAGAAGCTCCTCCTCCTCCCCTTTGTAATGCTCACCCTTTGCTCACATCAATCCAAAAGGACTCTTGGGGACAGCTGGGCCTGCAACTCAGTGGACAAACTGAGAGCCAGTGAGGTTGTATGGTTTGCAGAAAGTCACAGATTTGCTTCATGGCAGATTCAGACCTGCTACCAAGAATAGCAAAGGGAAGCCAGACTCCAAATTAACAGCCTTGGGTGCTTCTTCTCTACCATGTTTCCTGCCACTTGAGGATTGGAAAACATTCCTAAAGTTGGGAACTTTTACTCCTTCACTAGAGTATTTCTCTTTGTAGAGAAAAGGATAATGATCTTGGGGATTAAAAAATTAAAAAGGTGGTATGAGGTGGTTTGAGAGAAAGAATAGATATAGCAAGACCACAAAATGGGCAAAAGGAAAAGGTACAGGAATGTTAAGTATATGAACAATTAAAAAAAGGAAGAGACAAAGTCCAAGTGAAGTGAGAGAAATGATCTGTGAAGAAGAGAAGGGACACTTAAGAGCAGAAGACAGAGGGAGCTCAGGGCAAGGCAGAAGTCAGAGAGAAGGAAAATGAGTAGAACCAATAAAAGAAGAGGACAGGGAAGGGTGACATGACAAAGCAGAAAGCCTCGTGTTGATGAGGGAAGGTGCAGGTAGGTCCACAGTCAGGACAGAGGGACCCACTGGACATAACTGTCTGGCAACCAGGGTGATGGTGGGGACAGGCCCTGAGGGCAGGCAGTGTAAATGGGGGATGTCATCACTGTCATCACAGGGCATGGTGGGTCCCTAGAATTATCCCAGATTTAGCTCAACAGTGATTCTTAGAACCCTCGTACCACAGGAGATGACAAATTCCCTAGCTATAAGGCTGAATATCTCTCTTATCATTCACCTCTCTTGGTTGCTTCATTATTAAGGAAGCATTAAACTTGCTTTTGAAACTATGAATACATTTGCTCATTCATTTCATGCAGCCTGGAGGCCTTCCACCCTGGGCTGGTTTCTCAAGAAATTTGTCAGTTCTGCCCAAAGATGGGTGTGTTTCTTAGTATCCCCTTCGCTTAGAAATGCCCTGCAAATGGAAGTTGGTGGGATTTTCCTTGGGAAAAGTCAAGCCTCTGCCATGGCTGGGTAGAGTCCCAGAGGAAAATGTCACAGCACTGGGAGGGCAGCTAGGGGAAACATGAAAGCAGTTTCCCAGAACTGTGGCCTTTCTTGTACACACTCCTGTGGGGGAAATCCTGTGCATGCTGTCAGGCACTCCAATTTGTGCGTAGCCCACCGCTGCCCTGTATCTGTCCAGTCACAATGGCATTTAATCAGAGCAGCCTCCATTCCTCTGCCTGAGTGACCAACACCTCCATGAACCTTTTAAAAAATGTGACTTTAATAGATTTCTCTCTCATTTGGGCTAACAACTGCTTTCCAGAGCCAACTCTTGATGCCAGGAAGACACTCAATTGGACATGAGCCATGCCAGCATCCTTTTTTTCCTTTAGGCCACAAATAAAATCCCCTTTAGTCCCAGCGGTAGCCTTAGCTATTAGTACAACCTTGCAAAAGAATTTAGAGATCTACCTGCCTGCTCAAAATACCCACCAGCCATTGTTCCAAATGCAATCATGGTTAATAATGAATGAGTTTTTAAAATCCCTTCATGCTTTGCATGCACATGGAGTGAGTTACTACCTGCAGGTTGGATTAATGCCACATCCTGTGAGTTGCTAGGAGGCGATGCCCCATGAAACAATGCTTTTGCGCTTACAAAGCAGAGCCAAGGCCCGGGGCTGGTGGGAGGTGCACAGCCATGCTCTGTACTTACTTGGATTCCAAGTGGTGACTGTGCCCACGTTAGTTCTGCCCTCACCGCATGTACTCCCCATCACTCCTATAATCCATAAACGACTCTGATCCTGACACCTCCTCAAAATCCTCTAGCACCAAACTGCTGGAGTCCTCACCCAGGACACCGCTGTCAGGCCTGGGTATCCGGGCCCGGGATAGAGGAGCAGGATGACTGGTAGCAGCTGGATGGGGAGAACAGGGCAGGGGTTGCTGGGCAGAGGTGGGCACCGCTGGGGCAGGGCACGTGGCTAGTCCAAAGCCATCCTCCTCATCCTTCTCGGACTCAGGCCCTCCATCTGAGGCAGAAGGACCCAGGACATGGTAGAGGCTGGGGAGGCGGACGTCAAAGCACAGCCCAAACTTGGCAAAGAGCTTCTCATTGAGTGTGTAGAGCTTCTCTGAGATGTCATAGCCCAGCAGAACTGCGAAGAGGCGGGAGGTGTATCGGTCTTTGTTTAGAAGATGGTGGAGACTTTTCCGGGGCCAAGAAATGTAGCTACATTCAGTCTCGGCAGTTAGGGTGACCTGAGGGGTCAGGAGCATAGAGGCAAGGTTAAACTGGATTGAAGTGTATTCAGGCTGAGCACAGAGAAACATATGGCTACTTGGCCAGTTGTAGCACTTTTACTGACATCCCCTCTGTGGCCTTGCCTGGAGGAGGCCCAGACAGTGACTTCTACTGTGTGCACCAAACTGGGAGGTGTCCATGTCAGGACACCTGGGGTCAGCCACTCACGCACCTGCCCACCACCTCCTGCAGCTTAGGCTCCACATCCAACCTCCCCACCCCTCACAGCTTGCAGTTCCACCCCTTACACCAGAAATGGCTACAGAAGGCTTTGAGTCCAGTGATGAGGGTGGGGTTAGGGTCCCTGCGCTCTAAAGAGAGGTTAAAGTGTAGATGACTACTCTTCGTAAGACTCAAGAGACATCATCTATTGGGTTAGAGTTGGGGAAAAGTTTAATTAGAGAAAAGGCTCTGATAAGTATGCCAAGCTGCTATTGACCACATGCTATTGACCAAGTAACCAGAAAGATCTGATGACTAATTTAGGGAAATGTCACAAGGAGAAAAACCCTGAGCAACAGCCAAAGGCCCCTTTTTCATTATAGGTAAGTCTGACTTTTCAAGCATTCTATATTAGATTATGTGCAACCCTTTCAATTCCTGCCCTGCCTAGCAGGCCTCCCTTGTCTTTTCCCCTCCTCTGCTGCATTTACTTTATTAATTTGCCTCTTATAGCTTCTTCTGCTAGTTGTTCTTACTGTGGGCAAGACCCTAATGTACACCAAAAAGACTAGCAGTCTTAGCTTTACTTCTTCTTCTTCCCTTTTTTTAAAAAGAGAGTAAAAATTAGAATTAAAATAGAAAAAATTACAAGTGATACACAATTTCATGTAACAAAATAATATGAACTCCGTAGTATTTGTTATAATGCATTGCATTGTCTTCCAACCAGTTATACATATTACCATTATATACATATAAAATTGGAAGAACAAGGAGAAAAAGAAATATATAAGAAATTAAGAAGAGAAAATGTACAAACAACTGAAAAAAGGAGACATAACAAATTAAGTATTACCTGCTTCTTTTTATAGCCCAGCAGAAACACACAGTATATTTGCCCAAACCATCCTGCTTACACACCTAGATAAATCTCTTTCCCCTACTCTCTCCTGTCCTTCTCCGCAACTCAGTAACTCTTTCTTTTGATTAAGTTCGTTCCCTTTTCCCAGCATCTATTGTACCCTTCAGATTCCATTTTTCTCTTTCAGTTTCTCACACTAACCAGATGATATGATATTTGCACATGAGGGTCTGATTTATTTCACTTAAGGATATGTTCTCTAGTTGCTCCCATTTGCTGACAAAAGATTCAAATTTTCAGCTTTACTTCTTTACAGATGTGGACATCAGATGGGTTACTTACTCTGTCCATGTTGCTTGCTGAGAAAGAATTTTGAAAATAAGACTGACAACAGTTCAGCAAGCAGCTGTCACAGCAGAGCCTGTACCTTAGCCAGTACTTACTGACAATTCTCAAACAAGAAAACAGGCCGGGGAAGAGCTCATCTCAGTGAAATCAGTCTGTGACTGCCAAACACAAAGGTTGCAGGCATTCCTGTGAGCATGCCTTTATTTCTTCTATTTTGAAAAAACAAAATTTAAAAAAATAAAAATCTTTCTTGTTTATCTCACTTCCCTGGCTGACTATCACATTACTAATTTGCTCCTCTTTTTAGCAAAGCTCCTTAAAAAAAGAATGATCTCTGCATACTGTCTCCACTTCCTCTGTTGTCACTCTTGTTAGAGCAATAAGGGTTTGTGCCTAGAAGTTTCCAAGTGCTGCCCTGTTAAGGGCACCCAGGACCTCTGAGTAGGAACATTCAGCAGTCAGTTTGTACTCTGACACACCTCATGCTCTAGGCTCCCGGATGCCATGTGCTCTAGGGGCAATTTCCTGTTTTCTTTTTTTCAGATTCTGTCATGGCTTCCTTTTTTTTTCTCTCTAATTTCTTAATTCTGGAAACACCATTCTTGAACCACTTCTCTGACCACACTTTCAAACACATGTCTTGAGCCCAGATGTTGTCCCCGAATTCCAGACTGAACTATCCCACTGTCTACTCTTCATCTCTGTTTCACCGTGCATAAGTGATGCTAATCTACCATCTTCCAAAGTGAGCTTTTCATCCCCCAACAGGCTCTCTGAGGAGAGCAGTCTTCCTTGTCGCAGGTGGCAGCAGCCCCATCCTTCCAGCTGCTCAGGTCAGAGGCCTCAGGCTTCCTTGATTCTTTCCATCACATTCCACATCAAAGTCCCTGGAAGCCTTGTTGGCTGTACATAGAAATCAAGCTCTGGCCTTTGCATGATCTGGCTTCCGCTTGCTCTTCAGTTTCCTCCTGCGAGGCTCTTTCCTCTCTTCCTCTACCACTTGTGTCCTGCCTGCTTTCTAACCCTTAACACACCAGCCCACCTCACAAACTTCGCATTTACACCTCCTTCTGTCAGGTAGGCTCTGGGCCGCAGCTCCCACTGACCCCTTTCAAGTCTTTGCTCAACCTGCTTCCCAAGTTCTTCCATGATCACCTCTTTACAACTGCAACTACCTCTCCCTTATACTACTCTGTTTTTTGTTTGTTTATTTTTATTTTTTGACTTTTGTTTCATTTACTTATTTATTTATTTATTTATTTATTTTTGGTGGTACCAGGGATCAAACTCAGGACCTTATACTTGCCAGGCAAGCACTTATTCCACTGAGCTATTTCCCCAGCAATGTTTGTTTTATGAAATTCTTTGGTTATTTAAAAGGTCTTTAGTGATACGGTTCTATGAAGTATTTTTATTTATTTTACATTTTTATTTATCTTTATTTTTATTTTTGGGAGTACCAGGGATCAAACTCAGGACCATGTGCTCCTCAGGCAGGCGCGTTTGCCTCTGAGTAAGTCTTATTTTTTTTTTTTTTTAATTGTTCCATGAATTATTAACTCCTTTTGCTGAAGTCCCTTAAAGACCAAGATAAAATTACTCTGTGTCACAGCTCACAGAACATATTTTAAACAGTTTACCTTGCTTTAGTATAAAACAATAACAAAATGAAAATAAAGGCTCTGGACCTGAGATAGAATATATCATTCAAGAAGCTACTGCTGTACATGCTGCGTAAACTTTTATCTTTGAAAAAATAAACTCAGATGCTCTTAAAGCTGAAAGGCGAAGTCTCTGCACATTCTCCCACGCAGCTCCACGTGGTCATCTCCATTCCAATCCGGCTCGCAGACTCATTTTTTTCTTTGCCTGGGGGCGTTGTTCTCTACTCCGTAGCTATCATCCGACTTCAACTGCTCAATTTGTTCAAATTCTTTCCCATCATCTGGGTGCTTCTTTTTCTTCTTTGTGTACACTTCACACAGAAGAATAATAGACATTAAAACAATGACTTCGTTCGGCGATGATAGCAAAGAACGGCTTAAGGGGCACCAGGAAGCTCAGCACCACAAGGTCCAGCTGGTCCGTGCTCTGGCCCAGCTGGAACTCTGCTCGGCACCAGTAGGCGCCCCCGTCCTCTTCCCGGAGATTCCTGATCTTGAGCTTCGTCTTATTGCTGTGGGTCCCGCTGATGACATACGTGTCGTTCATGAGCGCATCGATCGGAACCTGTTCGCTCCCGTTACTTCTGTACCAGGCCCAGCGCACAGGAAGGCACTTGGGACACTTACACACCAGCACAGCAGTGTCCCCCACGTAAGTGATGAACGGCTTGTTTTTTCCACTAAGTTCGGGAACTTTGAAGTTAAACGTTCCCCTTTGTTCCTGCTTGTCTTCTAAGAGGCAGGAATAGCTCCCCATTTGCTTGCTGTTGATGATGGTGAACTGATACTGGGCATGCACGGTGTTGTCCACGAACACTGCAGTGAGGAGAACGCAGCATCAGCTCGGTGCCTCTGGTCCAGGTCACGTTGACCAACGTCACGTTTCCTGATGGTGTGAACTCGCAGGTGAGAGAAACGAGAGAAGGGCTCTCCAAAGTGACATTTTTTTCTAGCATCCTGGAATGTTCAGTTAGCTGAATGCTGTGCCTCTCCAAGGGAAACTCAGAATAGTTTGTGCTCACTCTTTCCCCAGTAGGCAAACTTGTAACAGGGGAATAGTGATGCCTGCGGTAAATCCGGCATTGTGGTTGTCTCTGCTGTTGTTTTCTCACATGATCTCGCCGTCCAACTGCGCGTGCAGCCAAGGGTGGCCTCGCACCTGTGTCGCCTCCTACCAAGCGCTGGATTACAGGCGGGAGCCACCACACCCGGCTAAATCAAGCTTTTTGGATTCTCTGGGTTTCTCTTCAAATAACTGTGCGCTCGCTGTCCGCCCAGCCCCCGCGGGCCACGGCCAGAGCACCGAGCAGCAGCAGCAGCAGCAGCAGCAGCAGCAGCAGCAGCAGCAGCAGCAGCAGCAGCAGCAGCAGCAGCAGCAGCAGGGGCAGCTGCTCCGGGTCGCCGCCGACAGAGCGCTCCGAGTCCCCCAGCCGGCGCCCGCGCCGCAAGCACTGCCGGCCCGAGGAAGGCTCGGCGACCTACTCTATGTTTTTTGAATTAGCAGTCATTACTCTGTAACATATTTCATAATTTACTCATTAATTATATGCATAGATTTTTTTATGTCTCACTAGAATGCAAATTGCATAAGGTTCTCTTCACTGATACAGTACAAGCACCTTCAACAGTGAGTGCCTGATATAGTATATGCTTTCAATAAACACGACTCAACTCAATTAAAGAATCAAGTGAAAACTACTAATTTTGTATATGGCAAAACAACTAAATTTCAGTTTCTTGTGTCCTATGTAAAAGTTTCCTAAAGGTACTCCAGAAATGTTTCTTGCTTGGTTCCCAAATATGTATGGGCATGTCTATCATAAAATTTCCTAGCTTATAACTTAATATTCACTTCAGAGGCTGTTTGGAGAGATCAAATGAGATAACATGCAAATAGGCTTTGGGTCAAGTAAATTAGGATGCAGATCAGAGGAAGAGTGGTGACTTGTGTTCGATGCCTTCTGCCTGTGTCCTTAAGGACATCTGACATTTGCAAAGAGGAAGTGGGATTTTTACACAGCCAATCATGAATGTGTGGATCTCACTGCATCCAAAGGAGATGCACCCTAAAAATATAAACGGGAAGCATGTGCTGTACTCACTCCAGGTGCAGAGGCCATCTGGGGTGATGGCCCCTCCTTGCAGCATAACTCAGGGGAGGAACCCAGCTTCTCACCACCTGTTGCTCTGTGTCAGAAGCCTGGTAGGACTGGCTCAGGCTCTGACTCAGCCCTCCTGGGGGAGTTCCCTGCAGAGATCACTGGGTGCTCAGGGAGGGTGGAGTGTGTGGGGAGGGCAGGGTGGGATTTTGATTGGTGGGAACTATAGCTGGTGGCCAGGCCGTTACCGCAGAGCCAAGGGTCAGGGTGGGGAAGGAAGCGGGCCTGGCCAAGAGACACTGCCTGGTATGTGTTGTTCTGGGGTTGGCTTATATGCTGGTTTGAGGCTCCCTGACAAACAGGGTAGGAGACATGTGGAACTCAGTGCCAGGGACCTTTCTAGACAAGGAAGTCCCTAAAGGTATGTGTATGAAACTTCACTGCTCTGATGGTCCTTTTATTCTTAAAAAGGAGCATGAGTAGCAGACCCAGGCAGCTGGACTTTGCCACTTTTTAGCTGAATTCATGATATTTGGGGGCTTTAGCTTTTTCATCTACTAAGTATGGTATTAATAATACCTAACCCAAAGCCCTATGGTATGCAATATCTGCTACATGCCAGCCATTCAGTGAGGAAGAGCTATAGAGAAAGTAGCTAGTGTCTAAAGATTGGCAAGGAAGACAACAGGGGCCAAGCAGTCACCCCCTTCTCCTTGGAATATTTATCTGAGTGCTCAGAAGAATCCTCTGAGACATGATTTGTCCCTGGCCAGCTGGTTCAGCTAGCCTTTGTAAATATCTACTGTGTTCTAAGCACTGTCCTTTGGAGCCTGAGGACAGAGGGAAGAAGCAGCTCAGACTTTTACTTCTAAGAATCTCATCATGTGGAAGATGGGAGGGAAGCTGGTGTGTTGGGATACCAAACACCATGTGCACCACACCATGGGCACCGGTCAGCAATGAGTGAGAGGAGAATGAGGGGCAGGGACAGGAGGCTGCTGGGGAAGCAGGAGCACTGTTCTGCTGGGCTTCACAGTGGAGGCGAGCGAGGTCTTTCATCTAGAGGTGAAAGTGCCTTTCGGCAGAAGCAAAAGCAGGGACCAAAGCACCCAGTGGGGTGACAATGTGCTGTTTATAGGCAAGCACTAGAGGTCCAGCATGTCTAGTGTAAGCAAATTGTACGAGGAAGGGGGAGTGGAAGGGGCTGCCAGAGGGGACTGGACGTTTTTGTCTCTGGAGTGACGTGACCTCCTACCAGTGAACAGCCCCTCCCTCTCTTTCTCCCTTTCTCCCAGATCTCACAGCTCCTTGCACAGAGCAGAGTGTGGCCACAGTCCCACTCCAGCATCATAGTACTAGGGGCCAAAGGAGAGATATGAGGGGGAAAGTCAGAGACTAGCACAGGATGGGTGAGGCAGGGCTGCCAAGCACTCCTGATTACCTACCTGGAAAAGGCCTTCCTCAGAGGGCTGCAGCGACTCCCACTCAGGAGAGTCCAGAAACTGGTATGGAAAGATGTAGTGCAGAAACTGCCCATCCTGGCTGACACGAACCCTGGGAAAAGGAGAGGAGAGATGGTACGGCAAAGGGAAATAAATGGCTGCGTGAGCACCTTCACTGAAGTCACGTGTTGCTGATCAACATGGATGTTCCAGCAGAAATACCTGGCCTAAAGTGCAGTAAAACGCAAAGGGAAAATAGTGATGTTGTACGGAAACTGTTTAGAAAGGAGACACATTGAGACTTCCTGGGGCTTCTTTTTCCTCTCCCTTCTCTGTCCTGGTGGTACCAAATTCCAGGCTGCAGAATAGGAGCCCCAGGGTAGCTTTTAAAAACCCCAGGGAAGTCCCAGGGAAGCTTTTAAAAACACCAGGCTTGGTGGCATATACCTATAGCCCCAGTACTTCAGGAGGCTGAGGCAGGACTATCACAAGTTTGAATCTAGGCTGGCACTTTAGCAACTCAGATCCCATCTCAAAACAAAATATCAAAAGGCACTGAGGATGTAGCTCAGTACAAAGGTCCTGGGTTCAATCTTCAGCACTGCAAAATGAAACAAAATAAAAACAACAAAAGTCCCAACTAGGGTTGGAGCTGGGGATATAGCTCAGTAGGAGAGTGCTTATCTACTATGTATGAGTCCTGGAGTTTAATTCCCAAGAGAGAGATGGAAACAGATAGAAAGATGGAGAAAGGGAGAAAAAAGGAAAAGTGAAAGGAGAAGAGGAAAGAAGGGAGAGAAGGAGGGAGGGAGGAAAAGAAAGAAAGTAAAGACTGGGACTGTACCTCAGTGTTAGAGTACACTTGCCTAGCATGTTCATGGTTCTGGGTTTGATCACCAATACTGCAAAATAAAATAACAACAACAAAAAAAGGAACCTGAAGATGGGATTTGGACATTATTAGTTTTAAAAATCTTCATGCTGATTCTATCATGTAACTAGGATTGAAACCACCATGCTAGAGCTCTGCTATTTACATTTATATTCACATTCATTAGAACTAAATAAAGTTGAAAATCGAGTTCCTCGGTTACACTAACCACATGTCAGGTGCTCCATAGCCAATAGCCTGCTGGCTACCATATTCTACAACATAGAATGCTGCCAACGTCCTATTGGATGACACCATTATGGGGGCTCAGCCAGGTAGCTTGTCCTTTTCCCTTCTCAGTAGGCTATGTGAAGAGCCACTGTTTACACACTGCACACTTGCAACATAGCCACTTTGCAGACTTTGAAGGAATCGGGACATCTACTATATGGCAGGCTCGGCTAGATACTTCACAAGTGTTCTCCTATTTAACCATCAAATTAACTCAAGGTAGATTATTGCTTTCTGTGTTTTATAGTTAAGGAAACTGATGCTCACAAAGGCTGGTGAATTAAGGTTGCACAGCTATCGGGTGGCACAACTGGGATTCTGTTCTTGCTACAACACCCTGTTATCAGAGCCTTGGGAGTGATGGTGGATGCTCCTTGCATTGCCCTTTCTCTGTGCTCAACAACGGGCCATAATGCGACAGCGACAGCTTCTGGGTTTGGGCAATGTGATCCCATGCACACTGTCCAGGGGCCGGCCCTGGGCTGAACACTTAACTTCAGCTGAGCCACTCAAACCCATCCCATCCCACTCAAACCCTTTCAGCTGAGCCACTCAAACCCTTTCCAGTTCCAAACTGGAACTGGAATTAACTAATGTCTCATATGAGAACAACTATCAGATATTGGCAAGACTCATACACTCCTTGATCAAAAAAACAAAACATTGTGTTTTAAATCCTAGAACTCAGATTTTGTAAGAGGATATAGCTCAATTGGCCACAGGGAAGAGAAATCAGAAACCATACAAAATGCCCAGGAGAACATGTTCTCATTTCAATTCCTACCTGAAGCTCAACTGTGCCCCTTTCCTTGACTTTGATGAAATAACCTTGTTTCCTAAAAGACCTTTGTCTCCATCCAGCTAAATAGATGAGATTTGTATGTGTAAAGCCAGGGATTCTACTTCATGATTGGCTTCAATTTTAGGAATAATTTTATTTCACACTCCCAGTGGGTTTAGTGACTGCTCCCCATTTGCCCATGATCACAGGCTTGTTCTTACGATGCTGCAGCTGGAGTGCCAGGCTGCAGCCTGCTTTGAATCCCAGTGGTCAGTGCCTCACCTGCTGATTTGCTCCTGCAGGGACAAGAAACTGCATTTTGTAAGAATCTGTTTGAATCCATTGCTCTTAAAGAATGCCTAGACACGCAGTGTGCTTATGTACCAACACCTCTGGGAGGCTGCCAGTGAAGGAAGTCCATCTCTCATCCTCCCCCACATATCTGACTGCAGGGCAGAGTGAGTACCTGTCACGTGCCATGTGGCATCTGGGAAATGACCAGAATCCAGTCTGAGTATTGTCTTTCTCTCCCCAGAAAACTCAAAGATTCTTCACGAGTTGTATCAAACAAGCAAAGAACTCTGTTGGGGAGGGAAGAAGACCAAATTTTGGATCTCTATGATATATATGTTTATTTGGAGGAAAATACACTTGCACTACTTCTGTAGCTTTAGTGGCTAAACATATATTCACAGAGCACCTTCTGTGCTCTGAGGGATAGAGAAATGGGAGCAGCCTGGCTCTTGCTTTTACATCTGAGTGGGACTCACAGGAACACACATAACCTGCTAAAAGTCGGTGTGTGAAAGCTGCTGTGGGATGGGAGCACAGAGGTGGGAGAGAACTCATTCTCTTAGTGGGAGACTTCTCAACTGACATTGGAATATTTGAGTTCTGGAGGATAAAGAGGACATAGAGAAACAATTAGGAGGGGATGGACAGAGACCGGAGAAGTCCAATGTGGCAGTCTGTCCATTCTCTGCTCTTCTCTTTCTCCACAGTGCTATAGTTTTAACAGGACAAGTGAGTTCCCAGCTAAGACTATTCCTTACCTCCCTTGCCACTAGGTATAGCCAAGGACTAAGTTATGGTCAATGGAATATTAGCACTCCTGAGTCTTGCCCTTAAAGAATGCCTGGACATGCAGTGTGCTTATGTACCACTCCCTTTGATAGGCTGGCAGTGAAGGAAGTCTATCCCTCATCCTCCCCCATGTATCTGTTCTGCAGCAGCATTTGCCACTCTGAGCTGCAGCAGGTTATTTGTGTGCCTGTGGTTTCTACTACACTGTGAAACCCTGAAAAGTAAGAGCCAGACCATACCCATCTCCGCATCTCCAGGCCTCCAAGGTCAGGAGGTGCTCCAGGAGGATTTATTTAGCCAATAAGGCTCCAGGAATAGTGGAAGGGTACCTCCCTGCACATGGATATGTGTACCTCAGAGATCTTTCCCACCCCCTCCTTTGGCCACAAAGGCACCTTCTTGCCTCAGATGAATTTTAAATTACCAAAGACCATCACCAGTTACTAGGCTATTGACCATTATCTGAACATCTAAAGAAGGAAGACAGAGAGGATTCAGGTCTCAAATCAGGCAAATGATGGAGTAGGCCCTGACTCTCCAAAGGCAGACGTGCTTGCTCCTTCAAGGTCTTCTGAGTAATGAAAAAGTACAAGTGAAAATGAAGTGCCATATTCTCCTACCCCAGGTCTTCATGTATGCTGTCTCCAGCGGGACTTCTTCCCTCAGGTCTCAACTTTAAATTCTCCCTCTTACAGGAAGTCCTGTCTGACCTCCCAAAAAAGAGATGCACTCCTTCATGTTCTCCTTCACTTTACCTTTCTCTGTGGAAACACGGTATCCACTGTTAACCACGACGGCACACATTAATCATCAGCTTCTGTGATAGACTGAAAGCTCCATGAGTGGAAAGACAATAGTTTTCACATTTAACCCCAGGTCCTTACCCCCTCACATTCTTAGTAAGTATTTGTGTATGGAGAAAAGCAGAGGAAAGGAAGAAAGAAGAAAGGAAAGATAATCACATTCATTAGTATCACCATAAAAGCAGAATTGTAGCCTTAAGCAAAAGCTTCTCTGAGAAAGGAAGATGGGGGAGAGGAGGCAAGCTCTGAGGCATACACACATCCCCTCTCCCCCATCTCCTCAGGTGAGGACATGGGCACTCCAGCCAGCCACCAAGCAGTGACAGAATCTGAGACTGCTCACAGAAGCCATGAGAGCAGGTTTATTGTGTGCTTCATCATGTGTGTCTTTCTTCTTCATCCCGTGGATGATGGGTTACTTCCTCCTAAGGTAACAGCTTAACACAGCTGCCTGCTCAGGGTTGTGCCTGGAGGAGTTTATGCTTTGCAATTTAGAGGAGAAAAAAAACTCTCCAACAGTAATCACAGCTTCAGGGGGCGACCAGCTGTGAGGAAGTCACTCTGTTCTCCGAGTCCTGGAAGAGACTGACAACCCTCATTAAAATAAAGTAAGATTTCTGAGGTGTAAGCCAAGGGCTCCCATGACAATCTGCATGTGAGATGGGGAGGGGTGTGAGAGCCAGTTCTCTTGGCTCTTTTGAGGTGTCTGACACTGAATGCAACCAGCCAGGGCACAGCGACTCTCCCTTAGAAGTGGAGCCACCAGCATCCTCTTCCTCTTTTTCTGATTTAGCAAAGCTGGGATAGGATGACGTTGAGAGATAACAAAACATTAAGCAGAACAAAATCATTAGCGCAAAACTTCAAAAGCAAATAAAAGAATCAAAATCGTCTAATTTCTAACTTAGGGTTTTGATGCTAGAAAAGCTTCAGGGAGGGACAAGGTCTCCCTTTCCTTTCCCTTCACAGAGATGTGGTCTATACAAGTTCGCTGCCTGCCACAAGTGTATCCAGGAGAAGCTCTCTGCCTATGAGACAACTGTCACCTGCTTCTAGCAAGGGGGACATTTCTCCTGGTCTCCATTCCCTCCTGAAAAGAGTTAAAAGGAGCAAGTGATGTCATGAGTCTCCTGAATGAGTGAATTCCCTAGATTATTTTTAAGCACAAAACAAACATTTTGTTAGTGACCATAGTGCTCCTAGGGGGTCACTGATAACTTGTGTACACCTTCAAATGAAATAAAACTTCTCGCTTCAAGCTCTCTCCCCTTATGGTCATCAACCCAGGCACTCCTGAGCTCCATAAAAATCATGACATATATCTGTACTACTCTGGACTCTATAAACACAAGTGTTTTACTTCCATTAATAGCAGTTATCACATGATTGTCATCATTATCAACCCTTTCCCTCACTGTGTGGCTGACAGTCTGATTTAATTTGTTCTTCTTTCTCCCTCTTTCATTCTTTCCTTTCTTCAACTCTCCCCTCCTCCCTCTTTCTTTTCCCTTTTCCTTTCCCCTTTCTTTTACTGGGTCCCTTTCTCTTTCCCTTTCTCTTTCCCCTTCCCTTTCCTCCTCTTCCCTGTTTTCCCTTCCCTTCTTCTCCCTGATCCTTTTTTTTTTTTTTTTGAGACAGAGTCTTGCTAAATAATAGTTCAGGCTAGCTTTGAACTCACTATGTAACTCAAGCTGGCCTTGAACACAGCAATCTCCTGCCTCAGCCTCCCAAATGCTGGGATTATGGGGGTGTACCACTGCTACACCTGGCTCCTTTCCTTTCCTCCTCTCCCCTCCCTTCTCCTATCCTTTTCTTCCTTTCCCTTTCCTTCTCCCTTCCCTTTCCATCACTCATTCCCTCTTTCTTTCTTTGAATCAGAACCTTCTGATTACCGTGTTCTTTTCAGCCATCTTCCTGGGTGGGGGTGCAACTAGAGAACTACTTCAAAGAACAGAACACAATTGCACACAAAATGTACAGCACAGAACCCCATGGTGTTTTCTCATCAGCTATTGATGGCCACACTGGGCATTCGGTGAGCATAGATTAGGACCATTGCTGCCAACATCTGTTAGTCTCCACCACAACCTGGATGAGACCTATGTGGCCACCACTACCCTTTTATTACTGTGGGGACCTCAGAGTGGCAGGACTTGACTTCTTGACCTGCAAGAATCTCCAGAGAACAACTGGGACTGGAAAAGTGGGCAAGGGCTATTCCCTCCCCCCTGGCTGTACACAGACTGGCTACACTGCAGTGCTGGTACAGGATATCCAGACCCACGTTGGGCTGTTTCCTTGATGCCCTGGCAGGAAATGGGACACTGGAAATGCCCTGTGTTTCTGGTCTCATTTCCTGACACAGTTGGTGCTTAACAAACTTACTGAAAGTTTCAGTGTCCAAGTCTTACTTGACATCATATCCTGGAACACTGGTGTGTGTGTGTGTGTGTGTGTGTGTGTGTGTGTGTGTGTTAACTTCAGCTTTTTTTTTCCCCTTTGATACAGGGTCTTGCTATGCAGCTCAGACTCATAGTGATCCTCCTGTCTCAGCCTGCCCAGTGCTGGGATTATAGGTGTGCACCATTCCACCCAGTTTCAGTGGCTGTCTCAGTGCGCCTGGGGTTGTGGGGCTGGTATGGCATGCAGTACCAGGGATCGAACTGAGTTTTTGCACTTGCCAGGCAGGTGTTTAGACTGCTGAACTATCTTCCCAGCCCTCATTTTAGCTTTGAATTCTGCTTCTGCCAGCAGCAACTGCACATGAAGTCATTTTTTTTCAGCCAGTAAGAGGCCCCATGATCTAGTTTCCTCTTGGAAAATAGTAAGGGGAAGTAAACTCACTCCTAGAAAAATCTATTTCAGTTTGTTTGACTTGCCACATCCTTCCCTTGCTGAAAGGACACGGAATGGAAAGGGACACTAGGAACTAGGAAGTGTGGGCTGGGGAAAGAAATGCTGGGGGATGACATCATCAGAGCAGCTTACCGGCCTGAGAGCAGCAGCGACAGGCGGTTGATGGGTGTATCCCCCTCCACGGCATACGTCTGCTCTGTGGCCAGAGTCAAGACCTGCTCCTGACAGCAGAGGATGATCTCCTTGTAGGTGTGCAGCGGCACCTGCAGGGGCAGCCACAGTGTCCTGTAGAGGAGGTCAAACTCCTCGGGGAGGGTGTCCATGCGCAGGCGGTATACCAGGTATGCCAGCTGCAGCAGGCAGGCTGCTGCCAGCAGGAAACTCCACAGGACAATGTCCAGCCCACAGGCATCGAACCAGCCCCACAGCACGCAGCACAGGTAGCCCGTGCCCAGAAAGCCAAAAAGGTAGAAGCATCCGTATACTCCGCTGCCCCCCATGAAGCCCAGGAGCAAGAAGCAGTTGGCCAGGTGGTACACAGCCCCTTCCAGATCCTGCTTCCAGCTCAGACACACTGGCCCCTGCCAGAGGAGCTGGCCCACCGTACTGCTGTTGGTGCCCATCTCTGGGGCAGCTCCAAGGTTTGCTGCGCTCTGGTGCTGTCCCCAGACAGGAAGCTCACATGAATTACTCCGTCCTCCCAGAGATCTTCTCACCTGCAGCTTCTCAGCACCAGCTCCACCTCTGCTTCCAGCGGCTTTGGGGATGAATGCCAGAACATGGCACGCTGTACAGAGACTTTCACAACTTTTCTGTCTGTCTCAGCAAGGCTAGAGCTCTCCCTGCAGCGCTCTGGCAAGCTTCGTTGGCTCCAGGACTCTGAGAACAGTCTTTATATTTGGTCCTTAGCAGAGAACCTCAACTGTCCTGAGAGAAAAGCAGGATGGTGAGACTGGAGACCTAAGCAGCGCGGGCCGCGGTGGCCACAACCTGCTCTCTGTTGCTCCTGAGCAGAATGCAGAGAGCCTCGCACAGGAGGCACACTTGTGCTCCATTTGGAATGCGTTCTCTCTTGGCACCGGAAGAAAGGGTGACCCCAGAGGGTTACCATGTTTGGAGTTGGAATTCAAGAGGTGCTGCCAGTGAGAAAAAACAGGCCAGGCAGTCAGGCAGGCTGGCAGAGCACTTAGCATACCTCCCAGGGGACAAGATAAGACTACGGGCAAGAGAGGCGGGCAAGAAGTGACAAAGGAAAGCGAGCGGACCCACCTTGGCACAGCAGGCAGAGGCCCAGAGGGCTCTCCTGCTCCTGCGTGGGTCACAGTGTGTGACTACTGTCAGAAAAGGTCCTAGCCATGAAGACTAGAAAACCTCTTGAAAGCTTTGAAATCACCACAAATATCAGTAAGCATTTATCTGACACACATTCAACAAAAGTAACTGTAAAACAGCCTTGTGAATTCTAAACTGAAGATTTCCTACATGTACCTGGAGGTAGTAAGTGAATAAATGATAATCCACTGCTCCCCCATCACCCACATACTTCCAGTAAGTGCCAGACCTGGGCATTTTATATACTTATTCATTAGTTATCATAAAAGAAACAGAGGCTCAGACAGGAAACACATTTGCACAAGGAATAAGAGACAGACCTAGGATTTGAACTCCATACTGTCAGACTTAATATTCTGTCCCAGGTGGTTTGTACTGTAAGTGGGCATAAAGGATGTAATCCATAGAAGGTCTCATGAAGAACAATAACTGAGTTAAGGTTAATGAACAGTAGCAGCTCAGGAAAAGTGACAATAGGGAGGAAGAGAGCTGGTATTTATTTGGTGAGGCATAGGAATGATGTAGGCAAAAGGAAGGCAGCATTTCTAGGGGTGACAATGGACAAGCACAGGCACAAGGCTGTGAACGTGTGTGCATACTGAGGGGAGCCAGGTTTTCACTTAATTAAAATCAACTGACCAACAAATGGGCATCAGATCTCCTTTCCAAAGGTAAGCAGGGGTAGAGGAGCCTCTGTAGTGAAGGGCAAGGGCCAGCGCGCTTACAGAAGAAACACCCTCATGCCTCACTCGTGGCAAGGATCCGGACCTTGCCATCATTTGACATATGCACTTCAGGGATTTCCTCATGCCACTTTTATGCCACTTGCCTGCCTCCCAACCAAGCTGTCCACTTTACCGTGAAGCCACTGCTCATCTGGCTACCTTAGTCGCACAGCCCCGAGCTGTGAGAGTAGGTGTCCTGCCGCCGTGGGCAGGGAAGTCAGAGCAGAGGCAGAGGAGCCACTGAGAGGATCTGCCCAAGATAGCATTTCCCAGCAGGTCATCACTCTCTGCTGGCCTGCCCAAAGGGTTGGCCCTGACCCTTTAAAGAGACAGGCAATCCATTAACTTCTGTTCGTTTGCCCTGATGCCCATCCTCCTATGCTCATCTAAGCAGAGCACTCTAATGGTTATCAAGCAACTAAGGTTTCCCTGCGCTAGGTTATGATATTTTTATTTCTACTCGACACAAGCTTAGAGAAATGAAAGAACTTGCCACATAGTAAGTGTGTAAACAGGAATTAAAGTCTAAGTCAGTATGAGTCTAAACCATCCTCCCAGGTACTCTGGGAGTTTATATGTATCTATATACATTTATTGCTACAGGAGATTAGAGTACACTGCTGGGTGGCATATGTGTCAGAGAAAAATAGGGTTGGTGACAGTCATAGAACAGGACCTGTGGTCAGAATAAGATAACCAGAAGTTATATCTCCTTTATTTTTAAAGTCAGATTTGACAAAAGAAGAAAGAAAATTTTAATGTGTATCAAAACAGTATGTCCTTATTTATAAGGAAATCCACAAACATGAAAACATGAGTGGAAACTATCTGGGGAAGAACAAAAGAAAAGAAACAGAAATTGCCTGACTTGTTGATTCAATCCAATAAGTACTTACTCAGGACAAACTGTGTCTGCCAGTAAGAAGACACACAAGGAGCTGGGCATGATGGTACACACACCTGTAATCCCAGCACTAAGCTGGAGGCCAGCCTGGGCTACAAAGTAAGTTCAAGGCCAGCCTGACCTGCATAATGAAACCCTGTTTCATTATGTCAAAAGACAAAAAGAAAAACGACATAAAAAGATGAAACAGAATACCTTCAAGGAACTTTTAGTGAAGAAAAAAATGCAGCCTCATGAAATAAGGAGGGCACAAAGGAAAATACTGATGAGTATGCCAAAGCATCAGGAAAAACATCATGGGCTGGATAATATTAAGCTGTTCTAAGATGAATTGGTACCCTGCAGCCAGGGGAGGGTGTTCTGGGGGGAAGAATAGAAATTGAAGTCATGCCCAGAAGCACAGCAAAAACACACAGCATAATCTGGTAGCAGAACAGCTTGTCATTAGTGAATCCAAAGAGTAGCACAACATAAGACAGGAGAGGCAGACTGGGCCAGATTACATAGTCAGCTGGTCTTAGAGCGCTTCCCAAGTGTGGTCAAGAGCCGACTCTGGTCTCGCACTTGGCCCACGCTGAGATAAGGACAGAAATCAAGAGTATTTAGACATTTTTATAGCATTTTAACAGAGGAACCTAAGAGCCTTTGGATCTAGTAATAAAATTTTTGGGCTTAAAAGTGTCTTCTTAAAGTACATTTTTAAAGAAAACTCCACTTTTCTATTGGTCTGTGGTAACTGGCAGAAAACGGTAGCTCTTCATCACACACAGTTGGACAAACACTGGGCTTGAGATTTGTCCTGGTTTGGGGTTTTTTCAAGGTGAACATACAACACAGGACACATTTTTTAAGATTATTTTATAATGAATCACACAAAGAATCATATACAAAGAGTGCAGGAAATGTGTCCACACACTAAGGACCAGAAAATCCAGTGGAGGGACTAGATCCTACAATAATGTCCTGTATGTCCACCTGAAGACCTAGAGCTCATAACAATGCTTCTCACAAGTCCAGCTGGAGGGAGGTCTAGAGCCCATGAAAATGTCTCATGCAGGCCCGCTTCACAGATCTCACTGGAAAGGCCCAAATGTCAGTGGTGGAAGCTAGAAAGTCTATGCCAGAGGGACGAAGCATCTGCGCTGGAAGACCGAGGGATCTGAACTGGCGCCAGAAAGCAACGCTCAAGGTAAGCACCAGAACTTCCCTGAAAAGTACCACAGCTATCCTCAGCAACAGTGAGGTCCTGAGCTCCTTCAGTGATGAGGAAAGCTGAATTCCCATCAGGAAAGCCAATGTGACAAACTTCTCCACAAGGCTGAGTAGTGCACCATCTTCTTTCCTGGAGCCAGGAGGCAATGCTCAAGATGAGGACCAGAGCTCCTCCAAAATGAATGGTAGGCATCCTCAGCAACAACGAGGTCTCAAGCTCCTCCTCCGACCAGAACAGCCAAGTTCATCAGTAAAGTCAGCCTGACAAGGTCCTCCAGCAGAAGAGCCCAAGAGAGCCAGCAGCTTCTAACAGCTTCTCCAAAGACCTTCCCTAACAACCTCTCAGCAGCTTCTCCAGTTCTTCCTGTTATGCTGCTGGCATCATCCTCAGGAGGGGCTCCCAGACCTAGTGCCACAGTAGTTCAATTCAGCTGGTGTAACAAGTTGACCATCAGTTAATAATCCACTACAATCTACCCCTAGTCAACTTGATAACCATACATATTTCTTAAAATAGTCTCTAGTGGCAGATTTGTGAAAAGTTAACAGTTTTGGTCTATTTGGATTTACATTAATATTACAATTGGATATATAGTTTTTTTCCATGCATTCCTACATCAAAAATATTCAAAGGGTGACTAAAACTTAAGGTTAAAACATAATACTTTAACTTGATTACAAATACATATAAGCACATTAAAAGAATACAATCACAGTCCCTATTTACCACTCACAGTTTACAACATATGGCAAGACTAAAAAACAGGAATCTCCTGCAATTATTTTATTTTAAAATCTTTTTTTAAAAAATATTTATCTGATACAGGGTCTTGATACACAGTTCAGACTTGTAGTGATCCTTTCTCACTCCCTAGCTCTGGGATTATAAGTGTGTGCCACCACGCCTGGTTTCGGGGCTGGCATGGCATACCTGGGATTCCAGGGATCAAACTTGGGTTCTTGAGCTTGCCAGGCAGGAGCTTAGACTGCTGAGCTATCTCCCCAGACCTCCTGCAATTTAAATACAATCTTATCTTCAGGTAAAAAGCTTCAGTTCATTTTTACTTTGTCTTGTGCTTAACAACACTGGTCTCTCTATTTCACCCACAGAAGCCAAAGCTTCAGTAGAGCCACCCCTCTAGCCATTCGTACCGTGGCTCTTTGCTCTTAATTTCAAACATAGATCTAGCCAAAAGTTCTCAACAGTAACCACACCACTTTTCAAATAGTAGACTGCACTGAAATTTTTTTTATCCACCCAGGCAATATCCCTAAACACAAAATGCAGACCAAATTTCTGCAAAGCACAATATACTACCTGGGTCCAGCAGCCAATGCAGTTCTCTTTTCAACTAAAGCCTCCCGAAATTTACCTTAACTGGTAGCATTTCCATCAGTATTCTGATTTTCCAGGCTCAAATCAGAGTCTCCAATATAGTTTACAGCATACAGGAGCTATCTCTTTGGCCAATCTCTCAAAACATCTCCAAATTAATTCCAAATGTTAAGTCATGTGGCAACAGCACAGTAATAACACCACTTTCCCAGAATCAATTTTGTCACTAGTTCAATTCAGCTGGGTGTAAGCTGACCCCTAGTTAACAATCCACTACAAGATTAATGCTTTCCTAATACAGATATGCAAATAGGATAGATGCCAAATATAGGATATGGACACAATGCCCAAATGATCTTATGCAAATTGGTTAATTCCTTATAAGCTGTTCCCTGCTGTTCTTTAGTTTAAGAAAAACTGATTTTTGGGGGCAGTGTGTCAAGGAAGGTGGGTTTCTACCCCAGCTGCAAGGCTAGAAAAGATTGGTAAAGCCCAAGTAGAGTATCTCATTAGCTCCATGGTTTAAAGGTGGGCATAGAACCAATGAGATGGAAAAGGGAGCTTTCTGGAAGAGGCATACATGCTGACAGAAAAGCATCCCGTAATCTTTCACCTAACTTGAACATAGCAGTGATGATGTAAAGCTTGAAGTTGCCATAATCATGAGACAGGATAAGCCTAAAGAGAAGGACCAAGAGGAGAAAACACAAGTCTATGCGCTTGGAAGTATCAGAGCCCATGTCTTACAAATCTTTGCACATTAACTATGTGCTCTTGGCCCAGAGTTGGCATGCAATGGGGCCTCAGCGAGTCCTGAACCACTCTCATCTTGATGGATGCCCATGTGACTCTCACATGACCACACCACACCTAGGGCTGCTCTTGTACATCCTCAGCCCTATGTAGAGCATGAATAAATGTATATGTAACTGAATAGATGATACTGGATTAGACACCAGGTACCACGGTGTCTACATAACATGGACACCACGCCCATCCTATAACATATACCATGGGTCCTATAACACTGGGCTTGAACTTGAAAGACCTAGATTCCTATCTCAGGCCATCAGCTATCTAGCAAGAACATTCCCTTGGCCTTTCTGGGCACCTATACTGAGGATAGAACCCAAGGCCTTACATACACCAGGCAAGTACTTCACTGAATTACATCCACAACTCTTTACTCACTTTTGTGAGTCTTACTAGGTTGCTTAGGCTGGCTTCTACCTTGCAATCCTTTGCCTCTGTTTCCTGAGTAGCTGGGGTTACAGATGTGTACTGTAGCACCCACAGCATCTCTTAACATTACTGCCCCTTGTCCTTGGAGAGGTTTACATATCAAAGATCGGCAGAGGGCCTATAAGATGTATTTTCAGCTGTAGCAAAGGCCAAAAAGCATGGTTTAGTGTTTTTCCAAATCAATGACCATGTCAAGTCAGCACAGGCTTTAAAAAGAAAAATCAGTGTTACTAAGTGCTGAGGAAAAGAGTACCCTCAGATACTAAGGTGCAAATGGATCCCTCTTTCTAGAGGCCAGTTAAGCAGTAATACTCTCCCAAGCCTTGAAAACATGCATAGCCTCTGGTTCGTCCCTAGCTGAATGATTAATAAAGCACATTTGTAAAGCTTTCCTATGGAATGTCCCATTGCAGTGGTATTACAGAGTAGCCAAAAGGGAAAAGAAAGTAACAAGTAGGCAAACAGATGGCAATAGATGTATGGAAAAGAGCACCAAAGGCTGAGCCTACTCCAGACCGGTGGGATTGCAAGCGACTTCTGTTTAAATGAAATGACTCCCAATTAGAATACAAGCAACTGATGCATATTCTGTCCAAGACCGAGACGTAATGCCTGGAGGGACATGTGACACACAGCAGGTAGCCTATATTTTGGTTAAGTTATGGTAAGCCCTGGTGTGAAATGATACACAGACAAATGACATTGAAAAACGACACTCACTGATGGCAAAATACATTAAGGGGAAAAGAACAATGTTATATTATCATCAACAAATAAGTAACATGTATGTTTTTAAAAATGAATACATGCATAGGCAAATTCTGGACTAGCATATATCAAAATTAACAAATAGCATACATCAAAATTAACACTGGGCAATGAAGTTGTGGAGTTTTCCTTCTGTATTCCCAGGTCATATTCAAGCAGAGTCCAGGTAACAGCCTGCTAAGGATCTGAATACTGGGCAGGAACTTTACACCTCTCTTGGGCACCTAAGACTCTGCTCTTTACCTAGCATTTTTCTACAACCTACACAATACTTACTGAAAGCACTTTCTCAATGAATATTCAAGTAATAAATATGAATCCAGAATCAAAGAAATTTCAGGATGCTAATAATTTTTGTGCTAAGTGCTTTACACACATTTTAATTAGCACTTTAAGTTAAATATTATGTCTTTTCAGTTGAAAAAAGCCAGACTCAAAGCTGTTGTGACTATTTGACATCACACAGCCAGTGGTTGAACCAAAGTGTCATACTTCACACCTAAACACTTAACCAATTAATCAGGAATTCTACAGAATAATTTAAGCTCATTTACTATATAAAGGCAATTTTCCCATTCAAGAACCTAACAGTACATATCCTTACATGGAACAGTATGTTGCTCATTACCTTCCCTCTGTAAGATTATAAATTTGATGTGGCTACAGAACTACATAACTACTTCATTGGCACTTAAGCAGCTAAAATGACCATACAGTTGCTATACTAAGGGAGCTACATTCCATATTCTATTCCAAGTATCACTGTGGCATAGCACTGAGTCGTCTGTAGTGACTTTTTAATAGAACATAGCCTCCAGCCTGAGCCAGGTTCTTAGTAATAACAGATAAAGCCAGGCAGGTGGCGAATGCCTATAATCCCAGCACTCAAGAGGCTAAAGTTGGAGGATTGCCATGAGCTTGAGGCTGGCCTGGGATACAAAGTTGAGACCCCATCGAAACAAACAAAATTAAATATAACAGAGAACTACCTTATCCCTAAGCATTACATTTCTGATCCTAGTTTATCTTACAATGTAATAAGCAGGCTCAGGTTAATTAAGCCAAACAGTTGGTTCTTCCAAGTCAAACAACACCAATTTGATCAAAAATCTAATATACTTTTCCACTAAAAAAGAACAATGGTTTTAACATTAGAATTATTATCCATTCAGTTATTTCCTTTAAAAAGGCTAAAAATAAAGTACTGGGAATACAGGTAAGAGGTAGATTGCTTCACTAGTATGGATTTGATCCCAGTACAGCAGAAAAAGACACCTAAAAATGAAAAACAAAATATGAGGCATGCATAATGGCCACCACACTCATTCTGAATTGGTAAAGATTACTTATTCTTATTTGTATCTAGCTAATTTTAGAGATTTCATTTATTTGAGAAGAATATCTGCTTTCTCTTAACAAAGACAGAAAGACAGAGAGAGACAGAGAGAGACAAAAGGGGGGAGCAAAAGCTACATGAATATGTGAAGAACAAATATGAAACACACTTGAAGGCCTTTGATCTGGGACATTTTCCTTTTGTTTTTTATTAAGTTATAAATACTTTATCCATTTATCAAAGCTCATCAAAGAACTTCCAAAATGATTTAATCTTCTTCATTCTTCAGGGATTATTCATTCACAGAGCAGGGCACCTACAGGAAAGATTTGTTTCAGAAAGTCAGATCTCAAACATCAAGCCAGACTCATAGCATTAAGGACTTAAAAACTACCAGAAGTGAATACCTCTGTTAAGTAATATTAATTACCTGCCACAGTTATTTAAATCAGTCATGAAATAAAAATCATTTTAAGATTCTATTAAAGACAACAACATGCAATGTATTAATTATTGTAACTGTCCTACTAACCTGTCTCAAAACTCACTGCTATTTCTCATTAAAATTAATGAAAAATTAGAAAAAAATAAAATAAAATTGCATCTGGAAGAATGAAAAAAAAATTCTATTAAAGCCTAACTAAAAATATCACTGAAAAGTGCCTATTACATTGTTTTAACTTAAGAAGCTTTTGTTGAGATAAAATTTACTTTTTTCCTCCCTCAAAAGTATCTTCAAAAAAGGGTTAAGGTATTTTATTTTTATATGTACGCAATGGAAGAGACTTGCAAACCCTCCTCTGCTGACTCAACAATGTCTGGCAAAGGCCCACAAGGTGGAAAGCAGAGGTCAGCTCGGAGCACACAACACTTCCTGTGGAAAGTTACTAATCAGAGGGCAAAATACGGGCAGTGCTTTAAACTCAATATTGAAAGATCAAAAGGGGACAGTAGCAAAACAGGACCAAGTACTACTCTTTCAATTTGATTTTACCCTCCAAACTGGGTCCACTATGTTTCTTCTGCCTCCTTAAGGGAGAATGGTATTAGCCACTCATTTCTTGACACTTCTAAACTGGCCCTGGGTTTGTCTACTGTCAGAAAAAAAAAAAGGTCATAAGATAAAAAAAATAGTCTAGAATTGCCACCATCATATTTATATTTTCTTACTAGTTCCTAAATCTCTGCTTTTGCTATATTAAATTATGAGATAATTTCTGTTTGGAGTATTCCCTATTCTTTAGGCCAGTGGTTTGGTTTGGTTTTGTTTCTTGTTTGTTTGGTTGGGTTTTTTTTTTTTTTTTTGTATTTTAGGGAAAGGTCTACAGGGTGTTCAAGGTCTCACTACTAGATGGGACTCACAGTGATCTGCCTTCTGAGAGCAAGGATTACAGGCCGCGCCTGCCACCACACCCAGTCTCAATTGCCATCTCAGCGCGCCCCAGGGACAGGGCCGGCATGGCAGGCCTGGGGATCACCCCTGGCACCTGCTTACAAGGCACTTTAATCTCCTGAAGTATCTGGCTAGCCCTAGGCCAGTGGTTATTAAAGAGGGGTGGATTTAAAAGTTGTCTAGGAACTTCTAGGGTAGGCTAGCACCCAGGCTTGTGAACTTGGGAAGTATTCTGTGGGTGACTCTGAGGTGTATTTCTGGGTAAGAACCACTGGATGAATGTAGCCTAGTTTATGTGAGTACAGAAGCGGTGTAATGGATTTACTCCCAATATGGCTTCGAGGTACAATTAGAGATATGTTACTTAGAAATAACATTAACATCTACATTCATTCTTTTTTTTTTTTTTGGAGACAGGGTTTCACTATGCAGTTCAGGCTGATCTTGAACTCATTTTATAGCTCAGCTCAGGCTGGCCTCAAATTTGCAGATTTTCCTGCTTCAGGCTCCCAAGTACTGGGATCACACTGGCCACATAAGTTTTTAAATTAAGGAACTCTCATGATCACTGCTGCAAAAGCAGAAGTTTCCAAAATGTTTTCCTTTCAAGGTATTCTCAGAAAGATCTAACATGTAAGAGGTATTGATTTAGTTAAGAATTATCTCAGAGCAGCACAGTCAGCTGGACCAATTTCACCCTGCAGCCAGATGCAATGATGCCTTTCCGCAAGAGGTCTTTCATAACATTCATAATGAAGATTTAAGATTAAAGATTAAAATAATGTGCTAATTCTAAAAATAAGTATGTTGCCAATATAATCTCAGTAAGGGCAACGAGAAAATGTGAGGTGAATATGAAAGACCTGAACTCTATTTTGAACTCTATCACTATCCACTTTAGCTTGAGCAAGTCTTTTTTGTTTTTTTGATTTTGTTTCACATCTCCACGAAGGAGGAAAAATAAATCTGGGACAATGACAAGGCAAACATGCATCCCTCTTCAAAAGTATTACTATGCTGAGAACAAAAACATGACAGTTTGAATTCTTAGGAAGGCCCCATCCAGATTCAGATTGTTCTTCTAGCAACTAGGATTCAAAAGTATATAATCAGGTCATATACCCAACAGAGTGTAAGGTATCCACAACTTCCCAGGTATGAGCCCTTCTGGTCTGATCTCCATTTATAATTTACAAAGCATGAACATACATATATTATTTAATCATTGCCAAAAGTAGAATGAAATAGTTTTGGTATGCAGTATTATCTCCATTGGCAGAGGGGAAAGCTAAGATTCTAAAAGTTAAGGACAGCTAGGTATGGTAGCACATGTCTGTAACCCCAAACCTCTGGGAGGCTGAGAGTGGAGAATGCAGGTTCAAGCCCAGTGTGGCAACTTAAGAGACTGAAAATAAAAAATTAAAATAGGACTATGGATGTAGCCAAGCATTAAGACCCTGGGTTTAATAGCTGAAATAAACTGCCAAGGCAACACAATCTATCAAGTTGTCCAAGTCCAAAGCTTTGACATTGTCTCTTATACACATATGAAACACAAAGCTATCACTCTTACTCTCTGCCCAGAAAAAAAAAGGAAAATAAAAAGTCTATGGTTGTTTTGAATGTATGCTAATATAAAAAACTCTACTACTTTTATGGATCACAAGAAATACAATCCAAAAACCAGTGTTTCTAAAACCTGTCCTTTTAAAAATCGTCAGGTTCAGCCCTAGTAAACAATTTACACAACCAACTAGGAAGAGTTAAAATACGAACGAGGAAGCCAAACACAAATGTTGAGGTGCCCTGTTTTTAAAAACAGCTAATAGGTGTACTGTGTGGGTGGTATTGGAGATGGGGACCAAAAGCGCTGTACCAGGGAGCTACATCTCCAGCTGTTTTAGGTTTGTGACAAGATCTTACTAAATTATCCAGGCTGGCCTCGAATTTGTAGTCTTCCTACCTTAGACTCTTGAGTGGCAGGGATTACAGGTGTATACTATTGCACCCAGCCAGGGATATCTTTTAAGAATGCACTTCCTCATAAATGTGCTACTAAAATGATTCATCATGGGTTATGCTTCATCATCTAATGTAAAATTTATGTAAGTATATCATGTATACACAGTAATAGGTTTACTGTACTATGTACAAAATCATAAAGTATATAAAAAAGTGAAATCCAGACAGGATTAATATTTTGATGAAGACTAAACACAACTGAAGTGGAAAACATGAAACTAGACATCAAGAGTGAAAATGAAGGCTCAGAACACCTAGACTCTTTTCCTTTACGCTGTTATACTAATCAGCCCAGGGCAAACTCCTTATCCCTCCCTTCTTACATTAAAGAGGAAGACCAGCCACACATGAAATTCCAAAGAGGCAGCAAAGAGGTGAAAGGGTAAAAAGCCAGGCTGCACATTACCATGAAAATGTTATTAGCTTTGGTATTACCTCTCAGTTATCAATGTAGCAGTGTAGTGCAGGTGTAGGGGAAAGCACAAAGCAAGGAGTTGGCATTTGGGAGTCCTGAAGTTCCCATTCTGCTCCTACATAACCCATCCTGGGAATCCTTTCCTAGCTATAAGTCTTAATTGTCTCATTTATTCACTCTTTCAGTTAATTAACTGTTATGGTTTGTGTCTAGTTGTCCCCCCAAAGCCTCATGCAGTCATGAGGCAGGGATTTCTAGAGCTTGAGATGAATTCATGATCAAGACTGGGATTATGGATTTCAATCCTGCTGGGATTATGGGTGTGAGTTCTACACACAGCCTGGGGCGGATAGCCTGACTTCAACTTAAGGGAGACAGACTTCCTCTTTGTGGCCACTGTTACTGTTACTCCTCCCTCTACTCTTGCCCCCACCATGAAAGGCTGCTTTCTGCCATGTGCCACTCTGCCTTGGACCCAGCTGAGTATGGAATGAAACCTCCAGTAACTGTGAGCTAAATAAACCTTTCCTTCCTTCATTATGGGTGTCAGGTATTTGTCCCAGCAATAAGAGAAGAACAACTGAGACATTAACAATTCTCTGTTGAGTATCTACTATGTACCAGGCAGTGCTGCAGATGCTGGGGATACGACAGTGAGTGAAACAGAAAATTCTAGTTTTCTTCAAAGCTTACATTATACCTCGTTGGAGTGAAACAATGAAGATGATTAAAAAAAAAATCCTCAATACACAGGTGAAAATATTAGAATAGTAATTAGTCATATGTGGTTATTAAAATTATAAAATACTAAAACTTCTATTCCACAGTCTCATTAACCATAACTCAAGGGCTCAATGGCCACATCTGGCTAGTGGCTGCCATACTGGTGAGGGAAGATACAGACTATTTCCATCATCACAGAGAGTTCTATTAGGGCTGGAATAAGTGATAGGAAAGGGATGCTTTTTACATTGAGCATTTAGAAGAAAATGCTTGTCTAAGAAAAAGACTTGAATAGAGAACTGAGTGAAGCTGAATAAGGGAAGTTGGTATCTGAAGGAAAAGCTTCCCAACAAATAGAAATCATTTACTTATATTATTGGATATACATCCTGGAAGTCCCTTTTAGCATTAAAATTGAATTTCACAGCTTGTCAAAAAATGGTCTGAGGTTTTACGGGTTTTGTTTTTGGATACAGGGTCTCACTACAGAGCTCAGACTTGTAGTGATCCTATCTCTGCCACCCCAGCACTACAATTACAGGGGCATGCGACCATGCCCAGTTTCAGGGCTGGCACAGCATGTGGTACCAGGGATTAAAGCCGGGTCCTTGTGCTTCCCAGGCTGGTGCTTAGATCACTGAGCTATCTCCCCAGCCCTGAGGTTTTAGTTTTATAAAAGGACAAAATTCCACTTTCACTTGTATAAAACAATAGTTCCATTTACTAAAAACCCATATAAGAAACAAGAAACAGAACATTTGTCATTTACTTCCTTTAACTTGGAAAGCAGAATATTTTGAACTTCCTACAGTCATGAGTCTATCTGCTTTGAATATAACTCAAAGGTTTCTGTGAAAAGCTTTCTTGAAGTTGCATATTCCTGTTTTCAGCTCTGCTGAATGTCTCTCTATCTATTAGCATCACTTATTCCTCACACTGGGAACGGAAGTTATTTTTTAAGTAATACTTATACACGTTAGATGAATCAGGTGAACTGTCTTACAATGGCCACTAACTATGTAAGATAACATACAAATCTGTAGCAACATGCTCACCAGTTTATATCTTAAATCCCAGGGCTCGCATGCATTCCTTGTGGGCCTCAATTAGGTGTCCACAATGTTCTTCTCCTTTCTCAATGATGCTATGAAACAAAAAATACTTATTATCTAATGAGGTAGGAATGAAGCACATTAATAACCATACATGGCAGCGATGGAGATGGAGGAAATATAACTGGATTTAAAACTGCTATTATACCAAACAGCTTTGTTTTGATTTAATCTTGTGATAGTGTCATGCCTGCAAAGAAGTCTCATACAACTCGATTTGGTAGGAAATCTGATCAAAAGAAATAAGTACAGACATGAAATCCTGCTATTAGTTTATATGCAAGGAAGAACACAGCTCTACAACGAAAGAAACTACATAAAACATTTGTGTTAAATGAAGAGCAACTGGAGGTCCATTTTCATAGAAGAATTAACTTCCTGTTTCTGCCCTACATTCAAACACACCTAAATAAACCTACTTCTAGCTATGAGAAATCTACAACATAAACATCACAAAAGATCTGGTAGCCAGGAACAGCAAGATGAATCCCCTTTTTGATAATTAAAGAATTTTTCATTCTTAAAACCCAAGAATGAAGACTAAGCCTACATAACTTTATTTTAAGGGCTTGGAAATGCAGCAGATAATCGAGACAAACTGAACTGCAAGAAAAAACTAGCTTCTCACTGCAGATATTTAATGAACCATAGTGGTCTGAGGTGATACATGGAAAAGTAATTTAAAGAAGGAACATCTCCTTCCACTAAAACTCTTGCTATCCTTCAATATACCTCAAGGGCTGCTGCAAAGGGGAGAGACTGCCCCAGCCCTTTATGGAGATAACTGCTAGCACTCGCTGAATATTTATGAATGCTGTATATACTGTGCTAGGGATCTGATAAGCTCTGTATTACTGAATCTAATTAACAACCCTGGAGGCAAACACATTTATTGCGCTCATTTTAGACATGTTAAATAATTTGCTCAAGGTCACCAAGGAGGTGGACGGGATTCAAACCTTGATTCTACCTCCAGCTCTTACTCAAGATACCATACTATCCAAAAGTTCCAGAAGCATTTGTTACCATAGGAGCAACCTTGGTATCAGACTGAGATCGTTCAAGCCTCCATTTACAGGATTATTTGCAACGCAGTATTAAAGAAAGCACCGAGTTCCTATACTCCTACCTCATTACAAGTTATGACTTCTCTACTTTTTGTAGCTATTATTGCTCTACTTTGTACAAACAGATGGTGGTGCACATTCATGTTATCTTAAAACTTATAGTGAGATCTATTCTAAAAGGCTAAATAAGGGAAGGCAAAGATTTTCGAGAATTAGCAGTGATCTAAACGTTGTCACTATTCTGTAGACTGATTTTTAATTTTTAGTTGCCTTCAAAGGATTAAAGAGGAACCCTTCAGAACTGTAAGAAATGTGTCATGTGTCTTTCTCCACATTTTGGAAGAACTGCTTAGAAATTACCGTAAAATTTTACTCTTTGGTCTTGTCACATTATCACAGCCTGCGGTACAGCAATTACTGGCATATGTCTCCATATAGTTTAAACTCCTCAAACTCAGGCGACATCTGTACGCCTTACTACGCAGTGCTTCACACGAGAGCCCTAAAGGTCACTTATACGCAGGGCCGGGGTGACGCGAGTCTCGGGCCAGTCCGCGCTTTAACCCTTCACCTTTCCCTGGGCCTAGTGGAGCACCAAGTGCCGACTGTGAAACCTGCGAGACCCTGCTGTCACTCTCCCGGGCGCCGCAGCTGAAGGGAGGGCAGCGGGCTCGAGGCGCGCCCGCCCCGGCTGCGCACTGACCACGCATCGCGCGCCTTCTTGGTCTCCGGGCAGGCGCAGCAGGGCTTCAGAGGCTTCTTCTCCTGAGATTCGGACGGGGCTGGGCTCGCGGCTGCCAGCCCTGGCATCTTCAATCCGAAGGCAGATGCAAGCGCGCAAGTACGACACTGCGAGCAACTCACACGCCGACTTATCCTCAGCCACTTCCGCGAAGGCCTCTAGAGCACCGGAACTCCCGCCTCCCAGACCGGAAGGGGATAGAGGTTAACAGAAGCGCGTGCGCAGAAAGGGATCGCTGGGACTGCCGGGTCGCCGCTTCTGCGCATGCGCAGAGAGGGAGCCGAAAGGTCACGGTTTTGTGACTCAGTTTGGGGAGGGCTTAGTACAGCTGATGATTTCAGGTTTGCTGTGTTGTTTCTCCAAAACGTCTAACCTCTACAAATGTCGAAACTGACTCCCAAAAAGATGAACTGGCTTGTCCAAGCTAAACAAGTAAAATCACTGGTGAAAGTCGGTTCTCTTGTGTAAAACACTTGCTTTCTAAATTGCCCCTTGAGGCATTATGGACCTTCTTCTCTCCAGCAACCTTTTCCTACATCCACAAGTCTTTTCTATTTTTCACTGATGAGGTTAAAAATGATTAGCAAAGACATGAACAATCCAGCCCACAAGTGCTGGAGGAGTAAAAGATCTCCTAGCCCCAAAAACCTCCCCCATATGATCATACATGACCATATTCTCAGCTAATTTGCATTTATAGGTCTTCAGCTGATTTTAGTATGAATAGGCTTTTCAAATATTTGTCAACTATATTAATAAAATAGAAAATTTTATTCATTTAAGTAGCTCAATTGCATGCTTTAGAATCCTACTCAAACTGCTACTTGGGCTAGCAACATAAACTTTACTTGGAAACTTCATATACAATAAATATGCTTCAGCAAGTGGAAAAAAGCAAACAGTCTGACATCTGGAGAAAATTAAATACAACATCAAAAGAAAGAGCTCCAGCTTGGGAAATAGCTCAATGGCATAAGCACCTACCTGGCAAGTGCATGCTTCTGAGTTCAATCCCCCGTACTGGGGGAAAAAAAAACCCCACCAAATCTTTTAGGGCTGGGGAGATAGGCCAGGAGAATAAGCGCTTGCCTGGCAAGTGCAAGGGCCTGAATTCAATCCCTGGTTCTTCAAAAAAAAAAAAAGTAAGAGCTCCAGATGCAGTAAACATCTACAAGGGAAAGAACAAATGAAAAGGCTAACAGCAGGTAGTAGAAGAGCATTATCTTAATACTGGGGAATGGGGAGTGGTTTATCTTACAACTTTTCAATACCAGAAATTCTATATGAAAATATTCATGAAGTAGCATCAAAATAAAGACATGGAGTTTTACATTAGGTACTATAGACAAAGTTAATTAAGTAGAGACAAATTGGGAGAAAATACTTGAAATATATGAATATTTTTTAACATTAAAAAATATAAGGCGCCTCATTTTCACAGCACTTGTACTCCACTCTTGAATGCATCCTGTCTGTACTTCTAATAAAAACTTACATGTCTTTTTAAAAAAAAATAAAGCACTCACATAATTAATGCATCATATTCTTCAGCCATAATAGTCCATATATATATATTGTATATTACATATGTGGCTATTAATTTGGTGAACTATCATGTAATCTCCAAAACAACTGAAATTTATTAACTACATTTATGGACAAGTGTGAATTAGATTCAGAGATGTATACGATTTGCTTGAGGTCACATAACTTGGAAGTAGCAGTTCCGTGGCGTCACACATCTCCCTGTTCTATTTACTACTCTAATTAATTTGTCTAAATGAAAGGTGAATATTTCTTATTTTAAGATGAATAGTAGTCTGTGTTTATTCCTGCTACTAATTTTTTTTAGGTATTAAAAAAATGAATGAAAGGAAATATAAGAGGACTATCTAAGAGAATCTGGGGAGTTAAAAGATTTAAGATCAGCTGTTAACACAAATAATATACCAAATGACTGAACCACTTTTGGTGGTTGAGAAAAGGTTTTTTTGCTTACTCTTTCCTGCATCAGTGGAAAGAGCACTGGCTGTGACAGTTCTCTATGTGACATCCTCAGCTAGTATTGGCAGATCTCAGGCAAAGATGTTAAGCAGTAACTCAATCTCCTGTCCCATTCCTCTTCAGCCTGATGTTTTAAAGACATCAACAGATTCTTAATTTCTTCTTTAAGCCCTGTGATCCTTACATTCTTTCAACAACTGCTTTTGCCATGTAGAATCCTCTCCTGTTCTTAAAAAGAAGTCCAAAAACTGCTCCTTTCCAAAATGAGATATTTAGTACTTGATATCCAGCTCTAAACTTGACTTTTACTTTAGAATGGTCCAGCTCACTTTCACAGATAGCTCACTTTTCCTTCTTTTAATTTACAAATAAGATGTAAAGTCTATTTTTATTTTATATTATTATTATTATGTTTTACTTTTCTTACACAGCTTGCATACCTGAAGACTTGTGAGATTTGGTATTAAAGGGAAAATAGGAATATAAGATACGAAATTTGTTTCCTATTCCACCCCCCCAAAAAAAAACTCAATAACCTACTTCCACCAAGAAAAACATAACTTATAAGAGCTGTAATTAGAGACTAAGTTGAGAGTAGGTGCTATATGGAGACTAATAAAATGTAAGATTCCATTTTTGTACAAAGACAGCTCTAAGGGCCAGCCAAATAGCTCAGCAGATTAGGGAGTTCTATCCCTAGGCCTGCCCTGCCGGCCCTGCCCCTGGGGCACGCTGAGACAGCGATTGAGACTGGGTGTGGTGGCGTGCCTGTAATCCCAGCTCTTGGGAGGCTATAAACAGGCAGATCACTATGGGTCCAACCTAGTAGCAAGATCCTGAATACCTTGTAGACCTTCCCTAAAATAAAAAAAAAACACAAAAAAAAACAAAACAAAACAAAGACAGCTCTAAAATTAGTTTGATTAGTACCCTTTGTATCAAGTTCTCACTTCTCAATTCTGATTTTAATCATAATACCCTTTTAAATCTCTGAAATTCTTTTTTTAGTATATTTGGTTCAGGGTCTCCCTGTGCACCTTGGACTCAGTGATCCTCCTGTTTTCAACCTCCCCAGTGCTAGGATTACAGGCATGCAGCATCACACCTGGTCTCGGTGGCCACCTCAGCACACCCGGGGGTAGGGCCAGCACAGCATGCAATACTGGGGATTGAACCCCCGTCCCTGAGCTTGCCTAAACAGGCACTTAGTCCGCTGAGCTATCTCGCTGGCCCTCTGACACTCTGTTCTTACTGGTACAATTGCTAAATTATTAGGTAGGAAGCTTCAAATAGTGACTTGAATGGACATTTTATCATATAGCAATTATGTTTATGTGTGGTGCTCAGTGGGGCTACTAGCCACAGACGGCACTAAACAGCCACTATGGATGGAATACAGCCCTCATAGTGTTATAAGCAACAACTAAGAAAATATCTTCTAAAGTCTTTCCATGGACAAAGGTAATTAGCTGTTTTCCCTGCCTAACTAAACCAAAGTGCAATGACTCTTCAAAGTTTAAGTCTCCGGAGTTGGTGAAGGAGTGACACCATATGTTGAGAGAGAAGAATTACAATGTTTAAATTCTCACTTGCCTAGTTAATAGGTGGGCTTTGTATGCAGCCTCACAAAGCTAGGTATTTACATGTCTGCCTCTGAATAAAAAAAAAAAAAATTCCAATTTCTATTAATAAATATGTGCTCTACAGCATTCTCCATAACTTTTTGAGTACCTGAGGAGGCTGAGATTTTACTCTGCCTCTCAGTTTAAAGAATGTTGGTAGAAGACAACAAACTTGTGGGTCAAGAATAGTTTCTGTTACTAACAGCAATAGCAGCTGAGAGAGTATCAGTACTTTTGTGCCAATTCCCAGAGCCACATTTCCCATGGGGGGATGTACATATGGCCAGGTAATATCCGCATGCACATTAGGTTGCATTATAGGAAAAGAGCAGTGAATTTAGGAAACCCTAAGCCTTACTAATAGACAGTCAGAATGTCTAGTATTTGCTCCAGTGGAGACACTATCTTCCAAGACTGTCTCCTACACACAAAAAAAGACAAGGACAGGCAGAATCCTCTGCTTTGCATGACATGCAAGAACATGGACACCATGCAGAATTCTCTCTTAATACGGCCAACTAGGGCTGGGGAGCTAGCTCCATAGTCTAAATGCCTGCCAGAAAAGTGCAAGGACTTGGGTTCAATTCCCCCATACCACATGCCTTGTTGGGCCTGGAACTACAGGGGTGCTTCGCAGGCCAGTGAAACCAGGCATGGTGGTGCACACCTGTAATCCCAGTACTGGGGAAACTGAGACAGGAGGATCACTATAAGCCTAAACTGTGTAGCGAGACCCTGTGCCAAATAAATAAAGATTTTTTTAAAATGGTCAACTTTAATTTCATTTTATTAACTAGCATTTCTTTTCAATAGCAGAATTTGTTTTATACAAGCAGACTACCCAACTCAGAACCTAATTTCATAAAAATGATTAGTCAGTCATTTGCTCTTTTTACTGTGGACTTAATGTTGTATCCTCTCAAAATTCATACATTGAACCCTAAGCCCCAATGGGATGACATTAGGACACGGAGCCTCTGAGAGGTAATTAGGTTAAAATGAGGTCTTAGAATGGAGTATGTAATCATGACAGGATTATCATCCTTTTGAGAAGAGGAAGAGATCAGGATCCCCACCCCACCTGTTTCCTTTTCTCTCATTGCTGGGACAAAATACCTGATACCCAAAATTAAGGAAGGAAAGGTTTATTTAGCCCACAATTTGTGGAGGTTTCAGTCCATACTCACCTGGCTCCAAGACAGAGTGGTGCATGGCACAGGGCAGCAGTTGATTGTGGCAGAAAACAGCAAAACAGCAAGAGCAAAAAGGCAAGAGCAGAGGCAACCACAGTAGCAACCCAGGCAAAGAACAAGACTCTTTCCTTTCCTTATATTGCCTTCAGGCTACCTGTCCCAGGGTGTGTGTAGCTCTCAAACACATAATCCCAGTGTTGAATCATGAATTAATCTCAAAAATCTAGAAGCCCACTCTGGTGAGTACGTGAGGCTTTGGGGAGACACCTAAACAGAAACCATAACATCTACAATAAGAGAACATGGCAAAAAAAAAAGAAGAGAAAAGGACTGGGACCTTGGTAGGAACAGAATGGACTTGCATTTTAGCCTTAGGCTTCCTAGCCTCCAGAACTGTAACAAATATCTCAAATCTTAGCTGGATCCATGGTACTTTGTTAAAACAACTCAACAAGACTAAGACTTCCATGGCACAAGCCAATTAGTCATAGCAGTTTGAGAGGCTGAGGCAGAGGATCTTACGTTCCAAATAAGGAAATAAAAAGTACTAGGGACATCGCTGAGGCAGATCATGGCTTTCTTTTCTATTACAAAACAAAAAGTATCTGAATTTCTTTTTTTAAAAAAAATAATTTTATTGAGAAACAAATATCAGTGAGAGTCTCACAACTGATTACTAGCACATTTTCAAGAATTAATACATTACATATTGTTGTTGAATTGCTTTTTTAAAAAAGTCAACTCTAAGGAGCACTAGTAATGGTATAATTTGAATATCAAAGAATAATTATAATGTTTTAAACATGAGATATGTAAAAATGCATGCATTCATAATGGTACTATGTAACAGAATTTGTGGTTAACAATCCTAGGATACTGATTCCATTGGATAAATTTGACACTCTTAGGAAGAATCTAGCATTTAATTAGTCTTGCCTCTGTTATCTCTATTTCCATATAATCAAGCCAGTTGTTATAAAATTCTTTTTAAAGAAAATCTCCAAGCATTATTAAAATTACTGTTATTGAAATTTGAGGCTCTAGAATAAAAGACTTAACAGAAAAACTGAAGAGGAATATATATATATATATATATATATATATATATAAAGTGGGACGCCAACTATATAAATAACCATAAATAACACCTTGTACTCAGCCAGGGGCATTTGAGCATGTACAACAAAGGAATTAGTGTGAATTTTGTTACAAATGATGATTAAATTTTAAAAGCTGTGTCAATATGAGATGCAGATTGATGTAAGAGCAAAATAATGTCTAAAATTGGTTTTACTGGAGAGGGAAGGAAAATAAAATGACTGGCAAAACGGGGATTGGTGATTCTGAATAATGAGTACTGAAGGACTCATAAAGGGGAGTCACTTTTGCCTATCTTTAGAATTTTTCATCATAAATAGTCTCGCAGAGCAGGTCAGTGCCTACACCACCGCAGCTCAGGCGGGGCTGGCGGGGGCCCAACATCTAGGGGGTTGGGTTCCTAGCTCTCAGGATGAGTCCCCGGGAAAGGTGCTTTCCGAAATGAAAGCACCCAACTAGTCTGGATGGTTCTGAGATTTCCCAGGGATTTCCGAAAAGAGGCTCAAGGATTTCCGAAGAGGCGCGCCTCGCAAACTGCCGCTAGGTTTCCAAAGCGTGACCCTTTCCCAGCTTCTGGCCTGGACCCTGCGTCGGTGCCGGAGCCCTCGCGGACAGGTCTTCCCGCGCCCCTTCCCCGGCCAGCCGCGGCTTCCCCGCCCCGGCTGCCCCCGCCCCCTCCCGGGTACAACCCCGCCTCCCCGCCCGCCCCCCGGGCATCACCCCGCCCCGAAACCTGTGCGCGGGTTACCATGGCTACAGCAGGCGCAGTTGCGGGACTTCCCTAGCCGGTCACCCGCTGGCAGAGGAAAGAAGCAGCATCATGAGCCACGTCGTGACCATCGAGGAGCCCCTGGCCAGTCACCAAGCTTCACAGCCCCAGGGCGGGGAGAGATCGAGGGCCGGGGGCTCCACGTCCTCCGGTCGAGCGTACGATTTTCTGTACGGTAAGGGCTGCTGCAGACCTCCCTGCTGGGCGGTGGACTCCCGGGCCAAGTCGGCCGGGCAGACGGTGGGACCTGGCCAGGGAGGCGGCGAACGAAAAACGGCCTGTGGACTGAGACCCCACTGCGGGCGCCCCTGGTTGGGGGCGGGCATCCGAGCTGTCCAGGTGGGCAGCCGGTGCGCTCTGCCCCTCGGAGCACCGCCCCAGGCCACCTGCCTGTCGCGCGCCCACTTGACAATTTGCCCAGCCCCAGTTATCTTCCTGCAGCCCAGTTCAGGTGTTCTGATTTCATGCAACGGTTCCATGTTCAGATTTCATAAAGTACATAAAATTCCTGCTCGGATTCTCTGGGCAAGTTCAAATTTAGCTTTTTAGGTAAAGAGGTGCCAGCTTAACTCAAGTTTGTTTTTAGTGATTTTTTTTTTTCCTTTAAACTTTTTCTTCTTCATTAAAACTTTGTTCATAAACTAAGTGCTCTGATTCCTCGGGGCTAATAAAGTTTCAACATCTTAAATGTCCTGATATTCCATTGTCTTGTCTCTTCTGGGCCTTACATTTCTGTTCTATACATTTTTTTGTAGCCTTCTCAGGCCTATTCCACTACTAGTGCATATTCTAGGTACTTAGTAAATGTTAAATGAATTACTCAATTTACTATTATAATAATTGTGACCAGTTAAACATGACTTTTGCCAAATTTACCCTCTGTGGTCACTGGCTCTTATCTGAGCCTTGCATTATTTTCAACTCTGAAGAGTCCCTGAGCCTCCTTTGGATTGGCACCTATGCCCATTTCCTGCATAAGGGCCATGATCTGACTGCTTCTGTATCCTGGCTGCTGGCTTTCATTATTCACTCTTGGTATCCTCTTAGGAAATAAGTCGTGTAAGTGCCTCTAAATGTATCACCATGTTGTTTTTCAAATGTAATTTGGAAATGACTATAAACATCTTTAGTAAGATAGGCAAATAGCTTATTATGCCTGTTGTTTCCTTTATTCTAAATATCTTTTTGGAGAGGAATTGCATGCTTTCGTGTCCATTGGAAAGAACAGAGATCCGCTTAGAATGCGTCAAATAAAAAGCTGGGGTGGTCTCAGCAAAGAGAGGCAGTCTCACAGCTATTTAGGGACAAGAAGCAAAGTTCTTGCAGGGAAGGCCAGAAGTGAGGTGCTACACTCTCCTGCTTTCTATCTCTAACCATATGGCCTTTTGCCTTTTTTGGGCTACTAGATTAAACAAATAAAAATAAAGTATGCAAGTCTGAATTTTAGATAAAAGACAGATACAAACTTTAATAAAAATGCTTATCCTATAAAATATTTAGAATGTACTTACATTGAAGAATTAGTTGTTTATTTGAAATTCACATTTAACTAGGCACCCTGTATCTTACCTGGCAACTTTAATTTTCTTTCTGTGCCTATGCTTTCTTCTTCCTTCTGACAAAAAGCTACATGTATATGGACTTCTCTTCCTAATCTAGGAGTTCAGTAGGACTCCAGTGAATTCTTTATTTTTAGTATGTATGCATGTATGTGTGTATGTATATATGTATTTATTATGTACTGGGAATTGAACTCAGGACCTTGGCCAGGAAGGCACTGTGCCACTGAGCTATATATCCTGGGCTGAATTCTTTTTTACAAAAATTTTTTTATTTATGTATTTGGTACGGGTCTTACTCTGCAGCTCAAACTCGTAGTGATCCTCCTGTTTTCAGCCTCCCTAGTGCTGGGATTATAGGCATGAGCCACCACACTCAGACTCAGTTGCCGGCTCAGCACATCCCAAGGGGATGGCATGTGGGACCCAGGATCAAACCCTGAGCCCTGGTCCCTGAACTTGCACACGGCTGAATTCTTAATGCTAAGATTTACCACCATTGTATAGAAGGGGGCTTCATGTTTCATAGCTGAAAATTTAAGTGAGAAATAAGCTTGATTGGTGGCCAGCTAATGAGTGGGCTGCCCTTGGATCAGAGTTAGAAAGATCTGTGGTTGGGTGGACATAAGGGCCAGGGGTACAGGTAGGAACACCTTCCCTATAAAGCCCTATGTGGTCAGTGTCCCTGATCCACTGTTCTTTGTATACTTATTCTACTTCACTTATTCTACTCTTTTTCCTCCCAATATTGATATAGCTAACTCCCTCACCTTCAAGTTTCCTCATCTGTCACTTTCTCCCCTGTCTAGCCTATTGAAAATTACAGCCCAGTCTCCTTTATCTCCTCTTTTAAAATTTACTCTCTCACATTTTATACAATTTCTAGTTTGTTATATTAAGGGTTTGTTGCTGGTTGTCTCTCCCATGAAGACAAAGTTGTAAAGATTTTTTTTTATTGCTGTACATATTTTAAACACCTAAAACATAGTAGCTAGTCAATAAATATTTGTTGAGTGGGGAAAATGAGAGAAAAGCCACTTTCAGCTTTTCAACCTTGGTAGGAATATAACATAAGTTGTTTTTATTGGGTAACCAAGGAGTTGTTAGGTCTAGGAATTGGTTCACATTATCCAAATGGCAATTCATTGCTTTCTAAAGAGAAGTATAAGTCACCAAGTTGTCTAGTCTAGATGGTCATGGCATTTGTTCCCTTAGACATAAGTTGACTTATGAAAGACTGCTTGTGAGGTTAGCATTAGATTGATTTCAGTGGACATTTCATCACTAAAGATACACCTAGTGTGCAGGTACATGTAACACTAATCAAAGACAGAACTTCGGCCCATCAGTACTTAAAAACATATGAGCTGAATTTCAAAGATAGTTGAAATAGTTTATTTCTTACTAAAGAATGACATTTTGTTACCATATCCACTGGAAAAGAAAAAAGAAAAAAAAAAAGCATGCCTTTTGCATTTTCCCAGTGCACTGAATATGGGAAACAGTGCCTCAATTTATTATTTCTTTCCCTTGCAAACAGACATGATGTATACAGTGTAGGTCTTTCCTCTTGAAGCATTTCTTGGGCTACTCAGTCCAGAGAAAAATTTATTCTATGGAAGAAAAAAATATTTTTAGGATGTTGTGCCTGAAAGCCTGCTAACTTCCTGCTTGCATTCCAGTTCATAAGCGCACTTTGAATATGCAAGAAAGAAATTCATCTAATACACTTTCGCTGGTAGGTGGGATAGAATAACAAGGCCATGGGCTTCTGTAGAGTCAGACAACATCTGAATGTCCTGATTTGGTTTCCAATTAAGAAATCACATTGTTGTGTCATTATTCTCATCCTCAGAGTAGATATGTCCTATACCTTATGGTACTCTATTGTTTGTTTCACAGATCCACTGTTTATTGTGTCAAGTGAGAAAGACCACACACAGGCAAATATTCAAGCCACCCTGGCTCGAAGCAGACTGGTACGTCTAATCTTCTACCAAGGTAGTCTAGTGACCTGGAACGATCTAGTGCGGCTAACTGCATTAATCCATTAGATTGGCTAATCCCCATTTTAGGTTCCACAAAAAGAACTTTCCATGAAAACTAGGGTACAAAACATCGTATTACTTGTAGCACATTGTGAGGATTAATTAATAATGAATCAAATATCCACAAACTAACTTATTTCAATGAAAATGACATATATGTCTGTGTTGAGAGAGTTTAAGTACTGCAAAAGCATAAACAGTATGAAGTTATTCTAGCCCTAGTCCCTGTCACATGAACAGCCATTGTCACCACTTTCTTGGGAATCCTTTTAGAGGTATTCAATGCATACACCAATTAACTCCTACTGTGCTTTACTTTTGTTGTGTATCTTTTTAAAAATATATATTTGCAATATAAGTGCTTTGGAAAATATGATGGGATGATTTTGTCCTTTTTCTCCCTTTCCTCCCTCTCCTAACATTAGAGAAAGGTTCCCAGATTTAGAACTATGTTCAGTAACCTGGAACATTATCCAAGATATTCCCTGTACTGGAGCAAGGCAGATCCAGTCCCACCCTTCATCAGCCGAGAATGGAAGGGACATGCAGAGAGACAGAAAGAAGCCCTCCGGCAACTGGCCTTGTAAGTGTCAGATGTCCCAGCTCCTAACAATCCTCATGTCTTTAATGAAGGTGTTTTTATTTTTAATTTTTTTTATCTTATTCTGCATGACTTGAAAATGTATGGTTGTGATCTTATACCCAGGTCAAATTCTAACTCACTTTTTTTCATAGCAAACCTGATTAAGAAGTAAAGGTTACACATTTATTGGTTGGTAGAAGTTTTCAGAAGGCTATCTATCTATCTATCTATAATCTATTTATCTATCATTTATATGCATCTATCTATCTATCTAGGTACTATGTATTATAAAATATACACTATAAAATATACTATAAGCTTTATATATATACTGTACTACATAATACATACTATAAAATTTTAGTCCTTGAATTTTTAAATAGAAATACTATTTTTATTAGTATGTGTTTGTGATACAAAATAATTACATTTGTCCTAGGAAACTGGAATACATACATACATATTGCATTTTGGTAATTTGACTCCCCCTTCCCAGACTCCTTGGGTACCTAAATTTGTTATTTGCCACTGATGATAAGGGATGACTGAGTTTGTTCTTTGATCTACATTAGAGATCGCAGTTGCTCCTTTCTGTTAGTGTCTTAAATATTTTTTGGACACTTACAGCCACAATACCTTCAAAAATAAGGTTTTTGAAATTTTTATTTTTAATTACTTACGTCTTCATATTTAGTAAATTAACAAATAATGGTATCTTCCAGCCTGGACACAAAAATTATCTTCTGAAATTTTGTGATTTTCATGTGCTTTTAATTAAAAGTAGGCATTTTTGTATGTGAGATTTCATAAATCTCCTCATGTCCCAATTCTCTCTTCCCCTTACCATGGTAGGTCCTGATGTTATGGGCCAGAGGAATTAGGCATAGCTTGTCTAAGATGTAGGCCAGCTGACATATGGCATGGAAGATCTTGCTGTCAGTATGGGGAGCTCTGTGTGTTTCCTACTGCATATAGACAGAGATATTAAGTAGAAATTACATGTGAAATAATAGGTTTTCCGGGTGTGGTGGCCTGTAATGCCAGCATTCAGGAGGCTAAGGTAAGAGGGTCATTGCAAGTTCAAGACCAGCCTAGGGCTACAAAGTGAGCTTAAGGATAGCCTCAACTGCATAGGGAGACCTTGCCTCAAAAAAAAAAAAAGATATAATGATGATGACGATGATGATAATAATAATATTGTTAGGCTTGAATAATGTTTTCCTACTTTGTTTTAGAACTGACACCTCTTTTCAGATGCCTAAAGAAATTGATGAGGATCCTGAAGTCACTGGAAAGGATCGCTACAAATACTTTGACAGGTAGAAAGTAATGACTAATAAGCATTTAAGTGCTGATACTGTTTGAAAAAAACCCTCTCATAATGACAGCAGCTATTATTTTGAGTGAATGTAGCATCCCAAGTGCCTTTTTCAGTGTTTTACACATATGTGGTCTACTCTGCACAGCGGAAATGTTGGAGAGGACATGTTATTCCCATAACAAAGCTGAAGCTGAGAGAGAAAGTAGATTGCTTAAAGTCATGTAAGTTAGCAAGTGGCAGAACTAGGATCCCAATTAAGCCTGCCTTGATTTGGGAGATACTGACTGCAGTGGAGAATGTAGATTTGACAACAAAATAAGGTCATTAAATAAAGTGACATATAGCAGACATATCACACAACCATAGTGCAAGGAATTGTTAAAAACTTCAAATGGGCAGCGTTTGCTCACTTCGCGTAAATGTTGCCAAGACCAACACAGCAGACGATTCACTTGATTTCATCTGTGACTAATATACATGTGGTAACCATATATATCCAAATCAAATTAAAGTAAGATGAAATGTTTCCCCCTGTGGGTTTTATTTGGGTTAGAAAAATAGTCTTAGTACCACATCCATGTAAGCTTCCTTGAGAAAGTAAGTTTCTAATCCACATTATTTATGAATCACCTCCTTGTGGAATTTTTTGATGCTGACTTTTTCAGAGAAATGTTAAATGCTTAACCAGAGTATATTCAGGTCCTACATTGTGGGGCTTTACACTATACTTTGGGAATTTCAAAATGTCTCAGGGAACTTGAGATGTTTCTGGCACTAGTGGCCAGTGAAGCCTCTCTAGGGCACTTTCTGGAAGTGCGGCTTGCTTGCGCTCTGCAGAGGAGGCGCCAGCGTGCTTATGGAGAACGCAGACTGATTTTCTGTACCCTTTGTCTTCTAAATCTCCTGGACCAGGGGCTGGGGAGATAGCTTAGTAGAATAAGCACTTTCCTGGCAAACTCAGGGTCCTGAGTTCAATCCCTGGTACCACAACAACAACAACAAAAATCTCCTGGACCAGGCCTAGGAATTTGCATTTTATTTATATTTTTAACAATGTACACACATATTTATTTTACAGACATGTTCCAAAACTAAGATGTATAGTATAGAATGCCTTTTCTTTTCTTTTCTTTCTTTTTTTTAGTACATGATTTCTCTAATTTCCCCATATTCAAATTGATATGAACCTTGGCAGCATCTACACTGAATTCTAATCTTGCAGAAAATTTATTTCTAAGTCAATGAGCCATAAATCCAGGACAAAGCATTATTTATGATTCCTAAAAACAATTGTGTTCCTAAGGAACAAATCATAGAACTATTGAAATTACAGGCTGGACAAAACTTTGAAGATAAACCAATCAACTGATAGATGAAGTCTTGGGAAGAATATTGTTGGATTTTGCTTCCTAATCCACTCTGTCACTCTATTTCTTTTAATTGGTGAATTGAATCAGTTTACATTAATGATTATTTTTTAAGAAATATTTAGTGAATTTACTCAAATGGAGTTTAAATGATACAGAAATGAAAAAATATTAAGAGATCTATACACAGTAAAAAGCGAATATAAATTAACCAACTCCAAGGACATTTCCAGTTAAACATTCATACAGATACATATTCACCTTTTTCTTTACACCCTAATAACACATACATACATGACATGAGAATTCTGGCAAAAAAAATCAGAGATATTGACAATATTCTCACATATCAAAAATAGTGTGGAATATGTTTTAATGAAAACATTGTATATAAATGTAAACCCCTGATTTAATTCCATGATTTTATCATGCCAGAAGCATTGTTGGTTCTACTTTTTAAAAGCAAGAAGATATTGGTATCATAACATATTGCCTTATTAATAATTAAGGCATTTTGTATACACAGTATCTTAAGTGTATACAAAAAATTTAATTATTGATTATTTATTATGATGTTTTAAATTTTGAAAGTCTCTTCAATGTAGGAAAATAGCTGCACACAGGTAGGTATTTTTCTTTTTTTATGAAACACAAAAAATCCATGATTGGTCTCTGTGGTTCCTAGTAATGAGTTCGGTCATGTTTTCTCACATAGTATAAATTATATTTTAATGCAAGATTGCATTAAGACCCAGTAGTTCTTAAACAATGTTACTAAATAACCATAAGCCCCAAAGGCAGCAAAGGTGAACAATCTTCATAGTGCATTTTCTCCTGACTGAAGTTGAAGCTGCTCCTTTTGGTTATTTTTCCACTTTAGTGTGAAGTAGATTGTTAGGATTTCATTAGTGGTTTCATTAGGTGGATTTTTAAAAGAAAAGGATTGTTTTGATTTCTTCCACAGTTCAGAGTTAGAAATCATACAGTCCAGGGATGTTTTTAAATAACCAAATGTTCTTTACTAGATGAAATCTCTCAATGCAACTGCAATAAATAAGCATCTACATCCTTAGCTATATTACCAGTATATCCTGGAACCAAAGTTAGATGGTTTTCCTGTTCCCACAATTTACTTGTTGTTTTAAAATCTGAATATTTCTGTCATTTATAATTTCTGTTTTGGATGACAGTTCTGACCACCACCTTTCTATTACTGCTTAAAGCCAGTTTAAACCAACTATTACATATTCTTCAAATTTGCTTTTAAGTAATGACTTTACTAAAGGCAATAAACCTACACAGCAGCCAAGTGAAATACACTGTTTTTCTTCCTGTAAACTATTGGTGAGCACAGGAAGGCAATCTACCACAACTCCAAGGTCTTCTATTCTCCCCAAATAAGCTACAAGTTCACATATACTCCACTTTCTCCAGAAAGTTAAAGCTACATTGAATCTCAAATTCCTGTTGAACAAAACTCGGGCCATTGTTTCATAGTTCTGAGAAACCTCAGAGAAAAACCCACTATATTTTGATGATGAGCTTTCTGTCTGTGAAGAACTAGAGTCACTGGAGTTAATCACGTATGTCCGTGGTGTCATTTTTCAGGCAGGTGATCTGCTCAAGCCAGTTCATTTTCATTTGCCATGCCATAGCCTCCACTTTTGGGGACTGTTTTTTTTCTGTAACAAGGATTTGGAAAGGGATGATGAACTTTCTTTCTGCGATAGATCACCTTGTGTAGTATATCTGGGCTTTTCACAGCTGGTCCAACTGTCCTATTTATGTAAGCAGCCAACTGTTTTGGAGATTCCTTAACGTCCTTCATGTTCTTGTTAGTGAAATTAGAGATCCTTTTTCTAGAAAGATTAGTAGAATGATCCTCAATATTATTACAAAAGTTCCAGTTTTTAACACTATGGGTTTCAGATGCCATAATCTCTTCAACTACCGGCTCCTCATTGTACCGTGCAGCCTCAGCTCAGCCCAGGCGCTGACAAACGGCATCCGGCAGCCTAGAGAGTCCCTTGGCTCCCAGGCCGGTCGGCTTGGCCATTCGAACGCAGCGGCCATGCTTCCCTCCTACATTAATGATTATAATTGAGATGTACTGACTTATGTTTGACATGGTATTTACCTGCTTTTGTACACCTTTTTTTCTCCTGTGTTTAATTGCTTGCCCTATTTGGTGGGTTCTTTCTGTTCTTGGAGCAGTGTGAAGAAGAATCAAAGACAACATTCTCATTCATGGAGTTGTGGTCATTTTGATTCCTCTTTAGAATATATCTTTTAGTAGTCTGTGTAGGGTAGGCTTTGTCATCATGAAATTCTTTAGTTGTTCTTTGTCATGGAAGTATTTCTTCTTCTCCATCAAACTTTTTTTTTTTTTCCTCCAAACTTGAAAGAGAGTTTTACAGGATATATCAGTCTGGGTTAGAATTTGTTTTCTTGCAAGACTTGTAGTACTCTGCTCCATGCTCTTCTTGACTTGATGGTTTGTGAAGAGAAATTTGCCATTATTCTGATGGGTTTTCCTTTAAATGTGATCTATTTCTTTTTTCTAGTGGCTTTTAGTATACTGTTCCTGTGCTGAATTTCTGGGATCTTGATTATTATATGTCTGGGTGTAGATTTAATTGAGTTGATGTTATTTGGAGTTCTGTGTGCTTCAGTTACCTGAATGTCATATTGTTGCCCCATATTTGGGAAGTTTTCTGCTATTACTACTGCCCATATTCCTTTCAGATCATTTGTATTGACTCCTTCTTTCTCAATGATGCCTATTAGTCTTCATCTTTGCATCATCTTGCAGATGTTGAATTATTTTTTTTCCTGCATCCTAGTTGTTTTTAAAAGATCTTTTCTTACCTTTTCACTAGCTGCAATGTGTCTTCAAGGTCTAAAAGTCTATTTTCACTTTCATTCAAATGGTTTTGCCAACTTGTGATTGAGGTTTTAATTTCCTGTATATCAATTTGAATCTGATTCACACATTCTATTTCTTTCCTATATTGCTCATTCAAGGATTCCATCATTTTTCTATTCTCTATTTTTTTTATCAGTGTCTCCTTTAGAAGCACTTAGTAATTCTTTTGTTATAATTATTATTTGGTTTTTTTACTTCAGAAATTATTTCTGATCCAATTTCCTCTATACCTTTCTGCAGTTGTTTCTTTACTTCAGATGCTTTTATTTCAGAGATTTCAGGTATGTGATTTCCAATTTCTTCTATACTATTGTCTCCTGTATTTGTTCTGGGTGGGCTCTGGGCCTGAGAATACATTTTTCCCTTTTTGTCATTTGGTATAGTACTGTCTTCTGACCTTTGGTTTAGAGCTCAGATAGAGTTATTACCTTAGCACCAGGTCCAGATCTACAAAGTTCAAACTGGTCCAGGTGGGTGTGACTTGAGTCTGGCTGCTGTGTTCCATCACTTTCTGCTGAAGCCCTTGGAAGTGAATCCACTGTGCCACTCTGGCAAGATGTTCTGCTCCTGGATCAGCTGAGTGGGTCTTGCCTGTAGCTTCTCTGCAGGGAGTTCTGCTGCAGGGTTCCACACATGGCCTGTCAGATGGAGGAAGTTCCACACACATGCCTGGCCTGGGTGCTGGCTGGAGTGAGGATCCAGTGTATGGGTGGGTGATCCCCCCTACACACTGGGGCTGAGCGCTGGCTTGAATGAGGATCCAGCAGGCCGGTGGGCAGTCCCACTCACACGCCGCATCTGGGCACTGACTGGAGTGAAGATCTGGAGGGCCCTGAGTGGCCCCACTCACAGGCTGGGCCTGGGCGCTGGCTAGAGTTGAAATTTGTCTTTTAAAGAAGAATCTCTGGGGCTGGGGAGGTAGCTCAGTAGAATAAGCGCTTGCCTGGAAAGTTCAAGGGCCTGAGTTCAATCCCTGGTTCTGCAAAAAAAAAAAAAAGAATCTCCACCAGTGGTTCTGTATACATGAAAGTTGAGGTATTATTGATATGGATAATATTCAAGTACATAAATTTTAAGGAGTAAATATTAAAATTTGCAGAAATCTTAGTGTATACCCAATGCAAAAATCCCATACACTATGTTTTCTTTTTCTCCCAGGCCTTTCCTTCCATTTGTTCAGCAGATGCCACTCAATGTTCTTTTTGCAGCAACCAAGTAAGTGACTATTGCTTTAAAAATCTTTTTACAATTCCTTATTTGTTTTCAGAAGGTAGTTCTCCAAATCTACAGTTTCAAACTATGGACCACAGAGCATTAGAAGGTAAACAAGAACCTGCCCTCTCCCTTCATGCACTAATGTGTGAATATTAATAATACTGGGGATATTCATGTCTTTTATTATGAGTTGTTTTAGTCCATCTGTGCAGCTATAGCAAGGTAATAAGTATTCGTTTCTCATAGTTGCAGAGGTTAGGAAGTCCTCTATAAAAGCACCAGGACTTGGTGTCTGGGGAAGGCTTCTCAGCTTGGCTGAAGGGATGAATGCTGTGTTCTCACATGGGAGAAGCAGAAGGGCAAAAGGGTCCCCCTGGCTACCCCAGCTCTTTTACAAAGCACTAACCCATTCATGAGGGCTCACCACTCCCCTAGAGGCTCCACTAAAATGGCAATTAAGCTTCAAAGTGGATTTTGGAGGGGATGTACATTTGGATATAGCAGCTGTGGTTAAGGAAAAAAGCTGGAAAATGCTTAAATGGCCTCTTTCCTTCCCTGAAACACTCTTATTTGATGTCAGTTCTTCAGTATTTTATTAGAAAAATGAAACAGTCATGAACTCTTCTGGGGATGCTAGAATTTTATGGTCTAATAATTGTCCAATGTACACAAGGCAACATAGTACACAAAGATGAATTGAGCAGGGTTTATGCCTTACAAAGGAGTGAAGAGCAGTGAGAGGGAAGGACAATTGTCTTTAATTTCAGGGCAGCATAGCAGGCTAAATACTGTATTTCTTTAAAAATCTAGTTTTTGCTATACTCTTTGTGTTATTATAACTTGATACTATGCTTCTATAGCAGAAAAAAAAACCCAGTGGATTCATGGAATGGTGAAGAGAAGAAGCCTTTTCTTCTAAAGGTCTCAAGTTCTGCATAGAAATGTATTGAGGGCTGTGTTTTAAGCAGATATTTAGAGGAAACTGTTATTCCTAACCATATATAACACCATGTGAATAAGACATATGTTATTGAATATCTTCAGCCCTCAAAATAAATGCCAATTATGATTCCACTTCTTCCATGAATTTTTAAGGCTGTGGGATGGAGTACAGAGTCCCTCTTCTCCCCAGATGGAGCAGCTCTGGAAAGTGCCGGTTTGCCAGGGACAGCTGCAGACTTATATTTTAGAAATGCTTTGTGTGAGTGGAGGGGAGCCATGACATAAGCACCTTTTTATAGATCCCTCTAATTCATTAAAAGCAGGCTTTCTGGTCACATGCTTTGGGGGTCATAGATGCCTCCTGTGCAGACTTTGTCACACTAATGACAAAGCTCAAGGCCTGTTGTGATTAACACCTTGACTCCTCCTCTACCCTAAGGGATAAGGACTTTCTCCAACAGTTAAGCCACAGCACTTGGCATTCTAGACAGTCGGTCTCTATCTCTCTTAGAAGTTATTAAAGAATGGACCAGTGTTTTTGCGTGACAAAATCTCCAGTTTCTGAGCTTTGAGGAAACTCCAGCTTGTGTTAGCAGGCGAAGACTGTTCTGAGAGCAGCCGTCCTCCTCTATCCACACCCACCTTGTGACTAGTGTGTCTGGACTCTGTGTAAACACTTTGGCATTGAGAATAAGAAATTAATACTTAAAAACATGCAGTAAAACATGCAATAAATTTGTAATAACAAGGTATGATTTTCTAAGTTAGGGAAGCAAGGAAAATTGAGAAAGACAATGGGTGTGGTGCACGCGAGGGTGGGATGGACTCCTGGTGCCTGAGCTGTGCAGGGAGAGAGCATAGAGCTGCCAGGGCTGCAGTCAGGACCCGTAGCCAGAGCACGTGATCCAATGGGTGACACAGTGCGACACAGAGGGGGTCAGGACCAATCCCAGCAGAGGTGGTATTTTGTGGGCCTGTTTTCTAATCAAATTAGGGGAGAAGGTGGAGCAGGAATCATTGCTCTTTCTCATTGATATTTTACTCTTCTCTAACACCAACTGAAACAGAGAAAAAGTGTAGGCTAGAGACAGTAGGAGAAGCCAGGGAATGCCATAATTCTGAACAGGACCAGAAATGCTGCCCAGTGTACTCCAATCTCTGTACTGCGTCTAGTGATGCACAGATACATGGGCACTTTTGTGAGTAGATTATTGTACTAATTCCCACTCAGTTCCTTGGCAGAAGTGAAAAGAAGGAATTCTGTCCACATTGGGGGCAGAGTCCTGGTTATCAAAAGTATGATGCATAGGTATCTTTTCCCAACCTGAGTTATCGCTGTGCTCCATAAGCGAGGGTCACCTCTGTCTGTGTCATTTCCAAGAGCTGGGGAGTCATAACTGCACCTTCAGCATCTGCAAGGGAAATGGACTTCATGAAGTTCATGGATTTATTTCTACATTATTATATAACATTTTAAGTGATCACTTCAAGTTTCAGTTTTTAAACTAATTTTCCCCTTTTAGGATGGAACCACATGTTTTTCCTCCTGCTTCTTCTAAGTACCCATCCATTCCTTCAAAGTCTACTGTGGGCACTCAGACTGATTATCGGGATGCTGATGTTCAAACCGACCCATACTCTCCGGAATATGTAGTGTGTCAGGACAGTATCCCCGAGCTCCTGACCCTGGCTACTCTGACCTGGGGTGAGTCAGTAATTCTCTTGAATATTTGCAATGACAGCACCATACTAATAACCATGCATGCTCCCCAGCTCTTGGAAATGACACAGATAGAGGTGACCTTTGCTTATGGAGCATAGAGATAACTTATGCATAATACTTCTGATAAACTGCAAATATATAAAATACACAAGGAAGGGCCGGTAACATAGCCCAGCAGACTAAGCACTTGCTTAGGTAAGCACAGGGGCCGAGGTTTGATCCCTGGCTCTGCATGCCACATTGGCCCTGCCCCTGGGCACTGAGCTGGCAATGGAGTCTGGGCATGGTGGTACATACCTGTAATCCCAGGGAGGCAGAAATCAGGAGCATCACTACGAGTCTGAGCTGCTTAGTGAGACCCTGAAAAAAAAACAAAAACCCAAAAGGAATTCAAACTACTCAATAACAAGAAAACAACCCTATTAAACATGGTCAAAGAATCCAACCAGGCATTTCTCAAATGAAAACACACAAATGGTTAACAGATATATGTAAAAATGAAGAATTCCAGAGTATAATGTACAGAGATAAATGAGATAAAAAGTGAATCATGAGAAATAGGATTATAAACTCCAGAAAGTAACAGTGGAGAAAGGAGTAGAGAAGCAATACAAGAAAAAATAATGACTTAAGAATTTTCCTAGCCTAAAAAGGCATAAGATAGCACAAAGAAAACATTCTATTGAGTACCAAGTATGATAAGCTTTTTAACAATTCATACCTATCAGAAAAAGGAAAAAGAAAAAAGCATAATCTACTATTAGAGAAAAAAATTCAGGGCCGGGGAGATGACTCAGTGGAATAAGCACTTCCCTGGCAAGCACAAGGGCCTGAGTTTAATCTGGTTCCGAAAAAAAAAAAAAAAAGAAAGAAAGAAAAAAAAATTCAGATTTCCCATAAAGAAAAAAACAAACAAACAAACCAAGGCTGGGGAAAAAAAAAAAAAAAGAAAGAAAGAAAAAAAAATTCAGATTTCCCATAAAGAAAAAAACAAACAAACAAACCAAGGCTGGGGAGATAGCTTGGCAGCATAAGCACCTGCCTTTCAAGCTCAAGGACCACAGTTCAGTCTCCAGTACTGCATGCCGTTCTAGCCCCAGAACTTGCCATGGTAGCATACACCTGTAATCCCAGCACTGGGGGAGGCTGGACAGAGAATCACTATGAGTCAGAACTGTGCAGTGAGACCTTGTATCAATAAAATGAAATTAAAAATTAAAGAAAAGATTGATATTTTGTAGTATAATTTTTAAGGTACTGGTGGGAATATTATTTCAAGCCAAACTATTATTAAGGAATAAAGATGAGACAAAGACATGTTCATATATAATAAAAGTATCTATATCACAGGCTATAGATAAGATGAAACAAATTTACTTATGTAATGTGCTTATATCTACAATTTAGAAATTTTATTTCTAGCCATATACCAAAGAAAAATGAATGCATAATTCTACTAAGAGAAATGCATATGTGTGTGCACCAAAAGACACGTACAAGAATGCTTGTGGTGGCACCATGTGTAACAATGTCAAACTAAAAATATCCCAAATGTTAAACAACCATAGACAGGATGAGTAATTCATATGTAGTAAATTTACACACTGAGCTACCTTCTAGTCTAGTCATCAAAGTGGAATATGTAACCACTCTGATGAATCTTACAAATACAATGCTAAACAAAAGAAATAAATAGAAGAGGGCACCTACATTGTGCTTTCACCAACATGAAACTCAAAACCAATGAGACTTGGAATAATTTGTTAGGCATGCACATGGTAGGCTGCTGGGGATGGATAGAGACTAGAAAGGGAGTCTGGTGGGTAACATGAGGTTCGCTCTCTTTTTTTCCCATAATTTTATTGAGAAACAAATAGCAATGAGACAGTTTCAAACCAAATTGGTAGGACAGTTTCAATAATTAACACATTGCATACATTCTTCCTAGTGCTTAATTGCTGTACAAGATGCAGACATGATATCCTATTTACAAACACTATTAGAACAAATCACTCTATTCATTAAGAGAATGCAACTATATATCTATCCTAACCACTTTGAATACACAGATACAAAATGGACATTCATCTGTATCCCCTTTTTTTGTTTAGTTCCATCACTTGAATACTCATGTCAGAAATTGTTGACCTGAGTCCCCTACAGCTCAACATAACACCATGGCTTTACTTCTTATACTTTGTTTTTATACTTTTCTGCTGGATGGTTAAGACCAAGGTAAAGCAGGACCTATGCAACAAGAGTTGTAGCTTTTGGGTCTGATAAGGTCAGTGAAATCCCCTCAGGATTTATCCTGAGATCCTGTACCTCAGATTGTAGCTCCTTTGTCAGTGTCAGCCATGTGGATGAGTCATGGCCATTGCTTGGCCAATGTGCTCTCTGTGAAAGCCTGAGAGAATGTTTTCTCTCCATGTGACTCTCCTTAGGCCCACTCTACATCATCGATCACTTTCCTCTTTGGCCCCATAATCTCCTTGATCAGAAAATTTGGGACACTAGTGAGTTACATGACGTTACAGTACAAGTTCTCATATGTCCTGAGTCTTAATTGACCTTAGAAGGTTGGGGCCAAAATGTTGGCTTTCCTTGCGGCCCTCCTTTTTCAACATGAGGTTCTCTTAATATTCTTCTCTTTGACCTGGGCAATGGCTCCATGGGAGGCTCAGTTTTGTATCTTTCAGTATATATTGCATGAAATAGTAAAAGATAAGTGAGAAATAATGACATAGGTGAAAAGGATAATAAGTAAGCATGAAAATCCAGGATTTACTATGTACTAAGAACTGTTAGTGTTACATGAAAAAATGTTAAGATCAGAGATTAACAATATAAATCTTTAATAGACAAAAAAAATGGGTCAGTAGGACTGTCAAGTTCATTTTATAATACACCAAGCCCCTTATAGAAAGGCAGTGTCAAGAAAAAGAACATGAAAATAAAAAATATTAGGTTTTTGAGAGATATAATTACAAAAGTAAACAATGTAAGAAACACAAGAGAATTCTATGACTATCTTTTGTCCTGTATTTAAACACTTCCATCAATTACACACTTTTTAAAGAAAATATAAATTACCACATTGGTTTCAAGGCTAGAAAAATAACTATGAAGCTTATTTGATTAAAAACAAAGAAAGCACCAACCGGGCCTAAATAGCTTTAAGTGTAAATTTGTCACTCCTTCAAGAAACATACAAATTGCATTCTTCACAAATTCTTTCAGCTAAGAGAGAAAAAGAAAAAGTTAATTTATTCATTCTATGCAGCTAGTATAAATTTGATCTGGAAACTATATAAGGGCATAACTAAAAAGGAAAATCATAGTACATTCTTACGTATGATATATGCAAAACTTTTTTTTTACAGATTTCATTCAGTTTATTTTTCTTGTGTAAAAACCCTTAATGTTGTAGCTACTTCTGGGGCTGGAGTCCTCTGGACAGAGACTCTGGCGTGGGTTTGCAAGAGATGGCCAGTGAATGCCTGATGGGGAGACTTAGTGCGCACTCTTTTTCCAGTGGTCAGGGGTCAGATAGCTGTAGGTCTTGGAGATGGCATCAAACTTGGCCTTAGAAAAGTTGCCAAAAGTAGCACAGCAACCCCTGGCAGAGGTGCCACAGTCATCAGTACCAGCCATCAGCAGCAGCTTCTTGGGCACAGGGACTGAGAGATGCCAGTACCTCTGGGGGCGCAGGGAGCAGATTCACCAACACAGAGCCACAGTGGCCAGTCACCTTGCAAGGAACAGTGAGGGGCTTGCCAATCTTGTTTCCCCAGTAGCCTCTCCTCACTGGGACAATGGAGAGCTTGGCCAGGATGATGGCCCCGTGAATGGCAGTGGCTACTTCCTTCGAAAACTTTACACCCAGGCCAGCATGACCATTATAGCCCCAAACGATAACAAATGCCTTGAGCCTGGTCCGCTGGCCAGCACAAGTTGGTCTCTGCACAGGCATAGCCTTCAGAACTTCGGCCTTGAGGGATGTGCCCAGGAAAAACTCAGTAACCTCAGACTCCTTGGTGGGTGAAGAGAAGAGATAAATGTCCTCTGGAGACTTGATCTTCCTGTCCTTGCCCAGCTGGCCCACCTTGTTGACAGGAATCCACTCTGTCCTCGGCCTTACCTCTGAAAGCCCCACAGCCTCACCTTCCTTTGCCTGTGACCTCGAAGGCCTCTGCTGGACTGGGGAGATAGTTCAGTGTTCTAAGCGCCTGCCTGGCAAGTGCAAGGACCTGAGTTCAATTCCAGTACTGCCTGCTGTACCAGTCCCAGAATAATGGGCATGCCATGGGGGCCAAAACCTGGTGTGGTGGCACATACTTATAATCCCAGTGCTGGGGTACTGAGAGAGGAGTATCAGTATGAGTCCAAGCTGCATAGTGAGACCCTATATCAGATAAACAAATAAATAAATAAAGTCACTGCTGAAGCCTCTGCAGAAGTTGCTGGACCTCCCATGCCTGGGCCCCCACGGTTTCTCTGTCCTCCTGCAGCACTGGCATCATCCACAATTTAGTGTTTCCCCAAGGAATAAGCAAAAAAGTCTAAATAGGATACCAGCAATCAAATTTTGCTGTATTTTAAAAGGATGACATCATAACCAAGTGGGATAGTCAGGGATATTCAAGTTTGTTACAATTTCAGAAAAAAAGAACCAAAGTAATTACCATTTTATCAAAAAGCATAGGAAAAATACTTCACTAGATACAGGAAAAGTATTTGATGATATTCAATATCCATTCATGATATAAGCCCTAAATAAAGTACAAGTAATAGGAAACACAGAAACGTGATACAGGGTATCTACTATGGCCTTCAGTAAACCACAGGCGTAACTCTAGAAAGTACAGAAAGGCAAGGATACACTCATCACTGCTATTGTTTAGCAGTAGAACCCAAATCCTAGCCACATTTGTCATGTTGAGCTAAGAGCCTGCACCACCCCGGGCACTTGGAACTATGGGTGGCATTCTTGGTGGTGGGAATGGTGAGGAGATGCTTCTGGAAGGCAGCGACCACAGAGCTGGCCTGCAGGGCATGGGTGGGCATGGACACCACGCAGCCCACCCTGTGTGGGGCTGGCCTGACTGCAAAGCACGCTCTGCCCCACCTGGCAGCAGCATACTTCTTGAAGCTTAGAAAGGAGCAGTAAAGCTATCTTTATTTGCAGACAATGTACCCATATAGAAAACTTAAAGAAATAAATTATTCCAACTTTAAAGAGAGTTCCACAAGGTAGCTGATTATGAAATTAACATATAAAGATCAGTAACTTTCCTGGATGAATCTCGTCTAATTAGCAAAATTATTGAAAACAATCACAATCTTGATATTGCCAAATATCAATGTACCAGGAAATCACTTTAAAAATACATATGCAAGGCATTTATAGAGAAAATTATTGTTCCATAAGAACATACAAATTTTGCAAGCAGGCTCAGAGGCTGGCCCCGGGCCTACTGTGCTGGCCCCATCCCCTGGGTGCACTGAGACAGCAATTGAAACCGCGCCTGTAATCCCAGCTCTTGGGCTGGGAGGCTGTAAACAGAATCACTATGAGTCCGATCTAGTAGTGAGACCCTGAAAGCCTTGTAGACCTTTCCCGAAAAATACAAAAAAAAAAATAAAAAGAACATACAAATTTGATTAAAACAGATACAGCATGTTTACAAATAGGAAAACTTATGCTTGAATAGATACGATTTCTTCTGCAAACAAATAATGCCTTCCAGCAATTTATCTAAATTCCTACTCCCAATGTAACTATTACCATGTAAATTAACATCTTCTTTCCTTCTCCCAAATTATACAAGAACAACAAAAGTCCCACAAATTCCATCTTCATCGAAAGTGAAAGTTATGTGCAATCTATGCAGCAGTATTTGTAAGGCTCGAAAAGCAGCCGAGATTAGGCAGAAGCAGAGTGGGAGGAGTGAACAAGCTCAGGCGGGGAGGAAGCACAGGGCACCTGCGGAAGGCGTGAGCACAAACACACTGCCTGAGAGTAAAGCTGGCAGTGTCTAGAACTAACAGCAATTCTCTTTTATGCTCTGGCTGCCACTCTAGCAGTCCCTCGTCTAGACTCCTAGAGAAACTCACATGCGGGCACCACCAGGATGCTAAGGGATGTTTGTTGCAATATTTCGAGTCATCAACAACTCAGCCATGTCCAAGAACACAGCTGAAATTGTGATGAAGTCCTAGATCTCCGAGTCAGTGTGGCCAAATCCCCAAAACAGAGTTGAGTAAAGCAGGCAACTTGCAGAATGATACACGGAGTGCAATGCTACATTTTTAGGCAACAAGTAAGGGTAATGCTGCCTTTTGTTTTTGTGCGGTCAGTTATGGCCTACATTTGAACTGAGTCTGGTTTCTGGTTCACATCTGTTTTTGTTAGAGGAGTTCACTCTAGTGCATTAGACCAGAGCTTGGACTGCCCTATTCAGACCGTGATTTCCACCTTCTTCCAGCTGCGATTTTGTGCAAGTTACTCCACCTTTCAGCCCTTGGTTTCTTCATTTGTGAAATAGTAATAATTGTATTTATACGATACCAATATGTTGAAGGTTGAAGTAAATTTTAACAGTGGTTAGCATATTTTCAGTGCTTAAGAAATGTTACATTTATTATCATAAGTTGTTGGTATGGAAATCTGTATATAAAACACTAAGATTGAATGCCAGAGTTCCAAATTCCTTTTGGCGTTTATTTTGGGAGCAAGAAGAAAGCAATAGGGCTCAATGTGGCTGAAAGGAACATCAACTTTATTTTTCTTTTATTCATTCATTGTTTAAATTTTTTAAAAAATCTTTCAGACTCATAGTGATCCGCCTGTGTCAGCCTCCTCAGTTCAGGGAGATTACAGGTGTGCACCACCACGCCTGGTTTTGGTGGCCAGTATGGCACACTAGGGTTCTGGGGCCTGCATGACATGCGGTACTGGGGATCGAATCTGGGTCCTTGCACTTGCCAGGTAGGTGCGTAGACTGCTCAGCTATCTACCCAGCCCCATTCATTTCTTTCTTTTTTTTTTTTTTTTTTTTGCGGAACCGGGGATTGAACTCAGGCCTTTGCGCTTGCCAGGGAAGCACTTATTCCACTGAGCCATCTCCCCGGCCCTCATTTATTTCTTGAAACAGGATCTCACTGAGTAGCCCAGTCTGGGCTTGCATTCACTGTGTAGGGCAGGTGGGCCTCAAATTCCCAAGGATTGTCCTGACTCAGTCTCCTGAGTGCACCATCACATCTGACCTGCAACTTTATTTTTAATTTGTTTTGTTAAAAAAGGTAAAGTATATGTGATAAAATTGTGTGTAGTGGTTAAATCTGAGTGTTTGTGACTTTTTCACACTTTTAATTATTAAAATTAAAGTCCACAGATAGATATATCTGGGTCTAGATGCCCATTGTTATTGCTTCTGGAATGATCATCAGGAAGGGATACAGTATATAAAACTTTTTTTCTATGATGTTCCAATTTTGAAAGCAAGAGATAAGAAATCCATATATTATTTGGTTTGTAGAAATATAAATATAGAAAAAGATTTGAAACAAATAGTGCAAACACTTTAGAAGTAATCCTAAATTGAACATTCACTGTGGAAGATAGGATGCGGTGAGGATAAATTCTCAGAAAATGACTATTCCTGCATTCTCTTTTATTTAAACTGTGTGTTTTTTAATTTTTGTCCAGTAAATTCCCTATATTTCATACACACCTGACTTTGCTATTCTTTGCATTTCAAAATATAGATTTGTTCAGTATGGGACAGTCCACGGTCTGATTATTCAGTGGTTACTGTTATTCCTCCAATACTTTGCAATATCTGACATGTAGCTAACATCTGATAGGCTGGGTGCCAACAAGAGACAGTGTAGGGGACACACAACCCAAGTTGTGAGACATGTCTAGAGAATGCTTCCTAATATCATTGTGTCCTGTCATAGCCCTCAAAGTTAGGGAAGTGGATAGGACCTGAAGGGAGTAATTTATATACAGGTGGTCCATGGGCTGTCCCCTGTCTCTATGGGCTGACATTTCATCCTCCAGGTCGAGGTCTCCCAGCAGGACTGGCTGAGGTGGAAATGATAGAACGAGCCCGGGAAAAGCGTGCCTGGGAAGCCACTCTTCCCCCTCTGAATGACATTTCCCAGTTGGAGAAGAGGAGGAAGATGATGAATGCAATGGAGAGGAAAGAGTGGGCCTTCAGGGAGCAGGAGATTGAAAAGTAAGTTCTCTATTATGTGGTCAACTGTTCCTACACCAACAGGAGATACAGTGTCTCTATCTTTATCTCTATCCTATCTGTCACCTATTAATCATCATCATCTCTCTTATCTATTTATCTCTATCTCTCTATCTCTCTATCTCTCTATCTCTCTATCTCTCTATCTATCTATCTATCTATCTATCTATCTATCTATCTATCTATCTATCTATCATTTCCCTAAATGTCTGAATTCAAAATAGATCCTCAACTTGTCCCAGTAGGAATTTGGGTGTGGAGGTCTTTCAGAAATTTAATTACACATTCCCGATATAATACAGAGCTATCTATAACTTTCTCTCCAACAACATGAAAAGATGCGATGTTCTCCTATTATGTGAAGCTCTCCATGGGACCCAGATTTCAGCAAAGCCTCTGTGCACCTCTGAACCTCCTCTCCCTTTGGTTTCCTTTAGTACCTGTCTAGTCTGTCCACTGGCTTCTGCAAACCATATTTCAGACTGTTCCTTTTTGTTCGTTCTCAGCACCACTGCCCTTAGGCCTTGGTCCCCTTTATAACCAGCCTCCTAGCAAGGCCTACCCTTTGCTCACTGGTACTGTGCTGACAATATTTTCTTCAAATGGATGAGTTTTTCCTTTAAGAGATGGGTTCATGTGACAATGTATATATGTATACCAATATGCTGAGCCACTTATACTTCAGTTTTCAATCAATTTAACTGATATATATTAGGTAATGAGGTTGTTGCTGATAAGTAGAAATGACGAGAAGTTATAAGAATCCCAAATGTCAGCTCCCTGAGAAATAAGTGTGAAAGTCATCTTTGTTCTAGGCTGTGCTGAGCTACTTTATCATTCATAGCAATGCTGCCCATGTGTCTTACACATGAGAGTTATGGATGCAGCTTCACACTGGACTCTTCATGTTTTTGCAACACTTTCCAATCAAGCACGTATCTATGTGCTGTTTGGTAAAAGTTTGCAATTTAATAGAAAATAGTTTGACATAAGGTAAGAATCAAGCTACTTAATCTTGTTTTCTCTTTCTTTCATTAATTTTTTTTTTTTTTGAGACAGGGTTTCACTATGTAGTTCAGGTTGGCCTTAAACTCACTGTGATCCTCTTGAGTGTTGGGCATACAGGTGTGTGCCTCCACGCCTTGCCCAATCCTATTTTCAGAGATTTAAATTTAGTGCTGTACTTTGCAGAGGAGTAAGTCTTGTCAGAAGGCAATAAAAATATTAAAAATTTATCTGGCCAGAGTGAAGGTGTCACCTAAGAAAGTGAATACTTTTCTTATCTTAAAGACAATTTTAGTAAATGTTTTTTGAATCCCTCCTATGCATTGGGCCGATTGCTGTAAAATTAAAAAAAAAAAACAAAAACAAAACAAACAAACAAAAAAAACAAAAACAGGATGCATAGGAGGCTTCTGGGCCCCAACAGAGCTCCTGGTGGTCCCCTGAGGCTGGACACAAGGGTGGCTGAGTATGAGCAAAACCCCTTTGGGCCAGCACCTCTGGCAGGGCTTGCCAGGTGAGGGGACAATCCATGCTGGTGGGGTGCATGAGTGGAAAAGGCAGCTCCGCAATGGGTGCTGAGAGATGTGTGAGAAGTCGTGAGGTAGGCAGGATTACCAGTGATAATGAGGGTGATTTAGGCAGGTTACACTCATAAGAGGCTGACTGTGTGTCAGCAAATGTTCCAAGCCAGTGGTTATCAAAGTGTAGTCCACAGACCAGCCATGCCCACATTACCTAGGAACCTGTTATGGATGCAGGTCCTTGGGTCCCACCCAGCCCTACTGAATCAGGGCAGGGCACAGCACTGCATGTCATACCAAGCTCTCAGATTATTCCAATGCACAATTAATTTGAGAACTGCTGTTTTAGCACTTGTGTAAGACTCGTAACTTTATGACATGGATGCTATCATCTCCACTTGTAATTGAAGAAACTAAGGGAAGGAGGTGAAGTTGAGAGCTAAAGTTCCAGTCATGGGAACCTTAGCAGTGGGGACATGTTGAAGCATACAGTTAGGTGACTTCTTCCTTGAGTGACATCACAGAGTGCACTGACAGAAACGTAGGTGTGGGGCTCAGTCACTCAGTGTGGCCTCTTAATGTAGTCAAGAGAAACAGTAAATACAAGATGTATGCAGTTGCTGCTGGCATATGGTTTTATGTTTTTTTAATAAGTGGAAGCGCAGCTTGAAATAATGAAAGTATGGAGTAGTAAATACAGAAGCCAGTAACATAACTGTTGGTTACCACTGTCCAGTCACGACTATATATGCTCTGTCCTTCCATACCCACCTGGAGGCAAGCCTGTTTCTCTCAGATTCACCACAGCCATTGAGCAGTGTGTTGTGTGATGATATTACAATGGAGTGACATGGGACCCTGGTACTCACGGTCTGTCTCTGAACTGGCAGGACTGCCTTTCACACTCTGGAGAAACGAGGTGTGGCTCCTTGTTCAAAGTGCTTATCTCTCTGTACTCATCTGTCACTGCCACCTCGCCTCCCACATCCACTCGCTTTGAGAAGCTCCACTGGTGTGACAGATTCAAGATCTCTCAGGTCCCTTGGACAGGAACAGTCTGTTGCCTCTGTTGAGATCTGGCCTCCCCTTACCAGTGTGGTAGATCTCAGTCCTTGCTGGTCCCGGTGTGGTGCTCTGCCTTTAGCACCTTCTCTTCCTCTGCCCTGCTGGGTGTTTCTCCTCATGCTGCTGGCTGGGCTCGATGTCCCTGTGCTGTCCATGCTGGGCCAGGCACCTGTGCTACAGCACAGTGCCTCTGGGAGGGGCTATGACCTCAAGCATGATAGTTTCCTGCTTCAGATGTGGTGGCACTTATTGAGCATTTGACAGATGAGTAAGTGAATAAGTTAATGCATGGCTTTTAAAAAGTAGAAATGAAATGTGTTCAGAGCTCTGTTTTAAGAAAGAAACTTTGATGACTGCATGGAACAAAGAACAGAGGCCAGGTTAGGAGACAAGAAAAACCCATGGGAGAATGGCTGCAAGAAGTGTTTAGAGAGGGAATCATCAGCCGAGGGAACAAGGGAGAGAAAGGGTACATGTCTGGGGGAACAAAGAGAGTCAGAGATTTTGAGATTGTTGAGGGATGGCAGTAGATTCAGGTAGACAGAAATGTTGGCTCAGAAACACTGAACTGGAGGCAGGGATTTCACAGTCATCTGTACCTAGTTGGAACACATGAGTGAGGTCCTTGGAGAATCCATGAAGGGCCGGGAAACATTGTTCTGTGTAGCTGCTATGCGCCAGTTGCTGGCGTTTCACACTTGCCCCTAAGATAGCATGCTGCATCTCATTTGCTTCTCACTGTCCTTATACTTCACCTTCCAGCAGAACTGGTAGTCATAGCGCTGTTCAAACCTACTGCTTTCCCACAGCCGAGGTGTGCAGAGAACCCTTCCATTACCCCTCTGCCTGGCCCACTGTCCTTTGTTCTTCCTAACTGCACCCTTCATAGTCCCATGATA
>NW_004524629.1:12888718-12889599 GCF_000260255.1 Octodon degus
TGCTTCCCCACTCCTCCAGTGCTTCCCCACTCCTCCAGTGCTTCCCCACTCCTCCAATGCTTCCCCACTCCTCCAATGCTTCCCCACTCCTCCAATGCTTCCACTCCTCCAATGCTTCCCCACTCCTCCAATGCTTCCCCACTCCTCCAATCTTGCTTCACACTTTGCCACTGTGGTCCTGTCAAAGGAGATGAACACGGGCCCACAAAGATGGACCTGTTTGGGGTGGCTGTTCCTGTGCTCTCTAGAGCACCCTGTTTAAGATACCATGTGTTCTTAATGCTCTGTAATTTACTTGAAGACTTCAGGAACTTCGGCTGGAAGTTTTAAAAGAGTTGCTGAAGAAACGTGATGGGAATCAAAATGAACTGAACATGAAGCACTTGGATGCCCAGTGGTGCAAACTGCAGGAAGCAAAAGAGGCGAAAGTGGCCCAAATCCAGCGCACACACGTTGCAAGTAATGGTGTAGTATGGACCTGGAGGAGAGTGGCATGGGCTGTGCTTGGGTGTTGGACCAACCCTGATTTACCTGTGAGAAATTCTGTGTCGGGCCTGGTGTAGCAAATAGGTAAGGGGTGAGAGATGAGTTATTCCTCTAAACAGAAGAGTAGGAAAAAATCCCTCACTCAGGAAGTCACATGACCACGTTCTAACAGGTAGTCAATTTATTGACCTTATTGTGTGTGTACATGTGTGTGCATGTGTGTGTGTGTGTGTGTGTGTGTGTGAAGGTGGGGGGAGTGTTCCTGTATTAGCTGGTGAAGTCCCTGGATAGAGAGTTCTGTTACTCAATTCTTTTGTCCACTATTGCTCCTAAAGGTGCAGTAGATAAACAGCTTGAGCATCTTTTTTCCTAGACATCACTCTCTAAGAAACTTT
>NW_004524629.1:12890554-12908707 GCF_000260255.1 Octodon degus
ATTTAATAAGCTTTTACTGAGTACTGAATATTGCTTAGCCTGGATCTTGTGAACACTGGTGCTTATAAAAGACTTTTAATGAGTACTAACTAACCAAGGCCACTGGCTGATGGAGCCTTTGCCAATCCTGCCTGTCCCATGACGCTTGGAGCTCCCAGACTGCACGACACACCTCTGCTTTTAGGGCTCCATTCTAGCACTGCCGAGTCATCACGCAGTCCTTTCAGTTCAGTAGCTCTCTGCTGAACAAAACTAGCATTGATTTACTCTGCATTTGTAATTCACAGTAATATTTTGAAGAAAACCATAGAGATATGTTTTATTTCAGCAATCAGAAAACTTGTGGCAAAGAAAAAAAATATAGAAGGGAAGCTACAGAGGAGAGATATCATCAAGGAATATTCCGATCATGCCTCACAGGTCTACGGGCCCCTGTCTCGCCTTGGTCGTTTCCCGGACAACAACTCAGAGGACTTTGTAGTAAAAAATCACTATCTGAACACTTATGAAGGTAACAACTTATATAACTGGAAGCATAGACTATTGTCTTAGACTCATGGGTTAAATATATAAATGCCATTCGTAATAAAAGGTATGCAATAATGAGTGAGATAAAATTTTATGTCAGGTTTATGAAGCAAACAAGGTACATATAATGAAATTGAGCCTTTAACAAGAAATATCAGAAAACTAGAGGCAAAAGCATGGCTTACAGGAGATAAAATCATGGAGAGGACCATACCTCTTAGGATGTTCACAGGCTTGTTTAAAAGATTTAAATTTTGATTGACAAGTTAAAGTATCTTGGCTGGTCATTTCCAAGCAGAAGGTGATAAATTGGAGAACATCTACTTTAAAATAGTAGTCTCATTTATCATGTGACTATTAATTTTCTATTGATTATTATAGAATTTATTGCTTTGTTGTAGGGCAATACTTATTTTAGAGTATATTTCTAATTTTATGGTCTAAATAACCAAGAATATGAGTTAACTATAGAAAAAATGCTTTACATTTCAGAGATGGTTCATTCTATTATATAAGATATACCTTATCAACAATTCTAAAAAAACCACTTGGAAAACAGATACTGAATTATCAATAGCCTTTATTTTTTTAACTCATTATTTATTGAAAATCAATAATAATTATATAGCAATTTAAAAATTGTAGACAAATATTGAAATGTGAAAGATGTAAGATGTAGACAGTGAATCTTAGAAAAATATTTCTGAAATGAATGCATAACATGAGATTAATAATAGATTGTACATTATAAAAATTATTTACAAACTTAAATGAATATAAAAATAATAATTGTCTAAAATAAACACAAGGGGCTGGTGAGATGGCTCAGTGGTCTAAAGCACCTACTTAGAACAAGCTAGGCAAAGCACAGGGACCACGGTTCAATCCCCCAGCACCACATGCCAGCCAGCCCTGCCCCCTGGTGGGCTGAGCTGGCCACACACACATACACACAAACACACACACACAAATAAATAAATAAAAATTTAAAAAAAATAAAATAAACACAAAGAAGAAAGAGTTTACAGATCAGTCATATAATAGTTCACTCTGTGCCAAAATCAATAAACTTATATTCAGATAATTAGAATTCTCCAAGTAGAATGGGGTAGGCAATAAATATTTAAAAATTTAAAATTTCTGAATTTAGTTAAAATTATAGCACCACATTTCCAAGAAAAATAACCTTTTGCTCAAGAAATATGAATAAAATAATACTAAGATAAACAAAAATGAAATTGTCCAAAACTAATTATAAAGAAAAAAATCATTGAAGTATATACATAGAAAAAATAGCTAAAGAAGAACACAGTTAAATGGCATCTTATTCCACATTAGAAAAAAAAAAAAGAGCAAGTGGATAAGAAACTAGACTTATTTATTCAAAGGATTGGAAACAAAAAGATCTGTCCTCATTGAGTTTTATACTTAGCACACATAACTTTGAAAACTAAAAGTAAAATATGTTCCAGTTATACAAGCTTGAAATAGTCTAATACTTCCAGATGTAGCATATAGAAAAGAACGAAGGCCATAATCCGGAAGGCAAGAGAAGTTGCTGGATGGTCCTGGATAAAGAACAAAGAGCTCTCAAAATGATAGTTATGCAGGACTATGTAAAATAATAATTATATTAGATGAACCCATTTAAAGGTCATTAAAGATTTCCACAAAACAGTATCAATTTTATGTCAGGTTCTATACATATTTTTTCATATTTATGTGTGTGCATGTGTGTGTGTGAGTGGGTGTGTAAGTGTGTGTAAAAGACAAAGAAAACCTAATATAAAGTCAATGGAAAATGGAAAAATACTTTTTAAAGTTTCTGATACTAGGAGAAAATATACCATGTCTCCTAAGATGCTTTTAGTGTGACATGCATATAACCATGTCAAAGAAACAGTAAACAAAAATTAAAAATGAACAATATTCAGAAAATTAAATATCAATTAGTTCAAAATTAAATTAAACATTTCAAAATAATATTCAAAAATTAAAATTAAATTGTGAGTCCAACTAAAAGTCCAAAATGTAGTGCATCATATGTACGAATCTGTGATCAATTCAGAGTTCTAAAATAGTATTTGATTAGGTTAATACATACAAAAATATCATTTATTTATTTATTTATTTATTTGGTGGAACTGGGAATTGAACTCAAGCCCTTGCACTTGCCAGGGAAGCACTTATTCCATTGAGCCATCTCCCCAGCCCCCAAAATATCAGCCAAGAAAAAGTTTTCATGATAGTAAAGAATTATTAAGAATAAAACATAACCAAAATACTGGACTGGCAGATATATGACCAGCATTTCTAACAGTTTGGGGATAGGATATCGCACAAAGTTCTAGTATGTGGTAGACGTGGACAGTGTCCATGACGCTTACTGGTGGTCAGGTGTCACTTGTGGGACTGAGCTACTATTTCCTTTTATATCCACTATGTAGACCTGCACAGAATCACGACCCATAAGGTGCAGGAGAAGTCTATTTGTAGAGTACGCTGATGGAAATATTTTGCTCTGGTATACAAAAAAATAATTGAAAGACTGCTGTTGTATACCTCTTTTTCTCCTGTGTTTGTTTGCCTTATTTGGTGGGTTCTTTCCATTCTCATTCATGGAGTTGTGGTCATTTTGATCCCTCTCTAGAATATCTTTTAGTAGTCTGTGTAGGGTTGGCTTTATCATCATGAAATTCTTTAGTTGTTCTTTTTCATAGAAGTATTTCACTTCTCCATCAAACTTGAAAGAGAGTTTTGCAGGGTTTATCAGTCTCTGCTCCATGCTCTTCTTTACTTGATGTTTGTGAAGAGAAATCTGCCGTTATTCTGATGGGTTTTCCTTTAAATGTGATCTGTTTGTTTTCTTTAGTGGCTTTTAGTATACTGTTCCTGTGCTGAATTTCTGGGATCTTGATTATTGTTTGGGTGTGGTTTTAGTTGAGTTGATGTTATTTGGAGTTCTTTTTTAAAAAATTTTATTTGGAGTTCTGTATGCTTCGGTTACCTGAATGTCAGATTGTTTCCCTATATTTGGGAAGTTTTTTGCTATTACTACTGCCCATATTCTTTTTATATCATTTGTATTGACTCTTTCTCATTGATGTCTATTAGTCTCACGTTGTTCATCTTTGCATAGTCTTGCAGATGTTGAATTATTTTTTCCTGTATCCTAGTTGTTTTTATAAGATCTTTTCTTACCTTTTCACTGGCTGCAATGGTATCTTCAAGGTCTGAAAGTCTAATTTCACTTTCATTCAAATGCTTTTGCCAGTTTGTGATTGAGGTTTTAATTTCTTGTATATCACTTTGAATCTGCTTCATGCATTCTATTTCTTATATTGCTCATTCAAGAATTCCTTTTTATATTCTCCTCTATTTTTTTATCAGTGTCTTCTTTAGAAGCACTTAGTACTTCTTTCATTATAGTTATTTCTTTTTTTACTTCAGAAATTATTTCTGATCTGATTTCCTCTATGCCTTTCTGCAGTTGTTTCTTTACTTCAGATGCCATTATTTCAAAGATTTCAGATGTGTGCTTTCCAATTTTGTCTATGCTATTGTCTTCTGCATTTGTTCTGGGTGGGGTTGGGGCCTGAGAATGCATTTTGCCCCTTCTCTTTGTCATTTTGTATAGCACTGTCTTCTGACCTTTGGTGTAGAGTTTGGTGCAGTTATTACCTTAGCACCAGGTCTGGATCTACTAAGTTCAAACTTGTTCAAGTGTGGCTTGGATCTGGCTGCTGTGTTCCACTTCTTCCTGCTGCAACCCTTCAAAATGAACCCACTGTGCCACTCTGGCAAGATGTTCTGCTCCTGGATCGGTTGGGTGTGTCTTGCCTCTAACCTCTCTGCAGGGAGTTCTGCTGTAGGGTTCCACACTTGGCCTGTCTGATGGAGGAAGTTCCACTCACAGGCCAGGCCTGGGCGCTGGCTGGAATATGGGTCCAGTGGGCCCCGAGTGGTCCCACTCACAGGTCGGACTTGAGCACTGGCTGGAGAGAGGATCTGGAGGGCCCCTGAGTAGCCTTTGAAAATAGCAAATATAAGCACTGGATACTAAACTCATCTATTTCCTTCTTCTAGGTTTAGTTGAACTTGAGTCATGTCTCCCAGAGTATGAGACACAGCCAGTAATCAAACCTCCAAAACCAAAAATCATTACCACCACAGCAGGCTTCCTGAAGAGGACAGTAAGGATGGACTATGAGTTGGCAGAGGTCCACAAGGTACAGTTATCGTCCACAGGACAAGATGCTTTTAGTGTGACATGCAGATAAATACTACCCTCCAAAAATTGCACTTTGTCTTGGACAGTAGTGGCCAGTGGGTTCATCCTGCCGTCCTGTGCTTTCTCCTCTCTAGACTTTCTCTTCTGGAGAATGCCCAAGATGTGCTGATCCACTGTGTCTCCCCACCCTCATTTCAAAGTGTAAGAAAACTCGGGAGTATTCTCCCCATTTACGGGAGTCATGTTACCTTCTGAAAGTGTTTTGAATTTTAGATCTGTATCAAAATTTGACACTACAAAGTTATAGCAATTTCTAGTGCTATATTGGAATTTGCTGTTGGTGTTAGCAATTGTAATAGGCTCCAAATTTTCCCTTTTACATACATTAGCAGGACATCATGAGGAAAAGAAGTCATGTTTAGTTTCTTTCTCATCTAGTTTAAAGTTCAAAAAAGTTGGATGGACACCATTAGCATGTGCTAGAATCACAGGCTGGGCCTGTTAAAACAGTGCTGCTGACCCCACCCTTGGTAGGTCTGAATGAAGATGCTGGAGAATTGGGGTGATTGTGTGTGTGCATGTGTGTGTGTGCATGTGTGCATATGTGCATGTGCACACACACACACACGGGTGTATGTGTGTGTGTGTGTTTCCAGGTGGTGCTGATCCTAAGCCCAGCAACCACAGTTTGAGACCCACCAGTGCATGACATTACTGTTTCATGCATGTTTGTTAGTTATACAGATTTCAGTAGCATAACAAGATTCCATGAAGAATCATACTTATCATAAGAAAGAAAATTCTGCATCTGTGGTTCTTTTCCTCTTTCTCTGTCTCTGAAAACTGTTCTCCATTCTCTCACTTTCTATAGCAGGGGCTTTTTGTGTGTGTGTGATAATAGGGATTGAATTTAGGACCTTGCGCTTGCCGGGAAAGTGCTTATTCTACTGAGCTATCTCCCTGGCCCCTATAACAGGTTTTTTGTACATAACTTTATTAGGTTATGGAATTTCCCTTTCACTTCTGATTTATTAGTTTTTCATGACGTGTCTATCTTGAGTTTTATCAAATGTCTGTCTACATCTAGTGAAATAATTGTATTTTTTTCTTAAAATTATTATAGTAACATTTATATTTTATGAATACTAATTTATCCTTATATATACCTGAAATGAACTTAACCATGGTTGTCATATTAGCTTATTTTTAATAAATTGTTGGGTTTTATGTACTAATACTTTGATCAAGATTCTTCAATCTCTATTCATGAGTGATATGACTTTCTCATTTTGACAAAGTATGGGTTAGGTGGTAGTGTTGGACAGATCTCCAATGAACTAGGGTATATTCCTTCTTCCCTTCTCTTTGAGAAGAGTTCTTAAAAGATTAGGATGATCTATTTCTTCAGTTTGGAAGAATATACACATAAAAGTGCCTAGGACTACATACCTAAGTCTGGCCTCTCTGTTTATGTGGGCCATAAAAATTATTGGGGCCTGAGAATGCATTTTGCCCCCTTTTTTTTTATTTTTTTTTTATTTTTATTTTTTTATTTTTTTAGACAGGGTCTCATGCACACTTCAGGCTGGCCTTGAGCTTATTTTGTAGCCCAGGCTGGTCTTGAATTCCCAATGATCCTACCCAAGTACTGGGATTACAGGTGTGCGCTACCATACCCAGTCTTGGAATACATACATATATATATATATTTTTTTGAAATAAACAAATTGTTTTCAGAATATATATATATAATATTTTTTTTTCTTTGCAATATGGGGGATTGAACTTGGGACCTTGTACATGCCAGTGAGGTGCTTATGCCACTGAGCTGTCTCCCAGGCCCTGAAATATATTTTTGATGCTTTGTTGCTTGTAATAAAATAGACTAAAAGAGTCTACTATTCAGTCTTTTTGTCTGTTTATAAAATCCATTTATTAAACATAATTGTATGTTTTAAAGCATATTAAAATGTATTATCTGATAACATTTTCTCTAATATTTTCATATTCATTTTCTCTTAGCTGTTACAAGGCTGGAATTGAAGAATGTTTCAGATTTTTTTGTGTATTTGATTATGCTTTTGATTGACCTTCTTTTACCAGACATTTTCTTTAGCTGTGAAAATCATTTTTAATTTTTTCTTTAAATTTCAGTTAATTTTCCTTTTTTTTTTTTTTTTTTTTTTTTTTTTTTTGCTGTACCAGGGATTGAACTCAGGACTTTGTGCTTATCAGGCAGGTGCTTATTCTACTGAGCTATCTCCTCAGCTCCCTTCCTTTTTTCTTGTATTTAAGATTTATTAGTTTGTTGACTAGGAAACATCTATATAGTTGAGGATCTGTGAGTTGCATAACAGTATTGAGCTTTTCCTTTCTGTCCCTGTCTTTCAGCTCTGCACTTCTTACTGTGGAGAAAGCCCAAGCTTGTACATTCGTGGTTCTCCTTCCAGAGACATTTATAAATGTGTGTGCATAGCTGGGTACATATATGTGTGTACGTTTACATACTCTTCCTTACTACTTATATCTTTGAGATCTGATAGTACCAGAAAAGTATCCTCATTTTATGCTTTCACGATATAATTTTCTATAAATTTTCTGAAATTATTTAACTAGCTCCTCCATTTCTGACAGATATTTGGATTTATAGCTTTCTAGTATTGAAAATGGTGGTGTAGTGATTAACTTTGTTTGCATATAATTTGGTACATATGCAAACATATCAAGAAGATAAATTCCTAAACAAGGCATTGCTGGATCACAATGTATATGCATGTATAGTTTTGATGGACTCTATAAAATTTTCTTGCATAAATAATGCCTCAGTTTCAGCAGTATGCAAGGGTGCCCTTTTCCCATGTCCTGACTGCCAAAATCAGTTAAGATTTTGAAACGGTTTTATAGAGTATTGATCAAGGCTCTGCTCTCAAGAGATGCTGGACTTTACAATTATTAAATACTTTTAGGCTGCCACTGCTTTCTATTTATTCACTAGCTGTGGCTACTATAGAACTGATACATATATTTGCTGTCATTTAATTTTAAAGAAACATAGAGGTTCCATTACAACTGGTTAGGCTGTTTTAAATTGCTCTTATAGTTTGCATATTTTTACCACTTTCACCTTTAGACTTAATGTTTTAAAAATATCATTTATTTATTTTTTCATGGGAAATAAAATGGACAATTATTATACATAGAAAATTAAAGTATAACTTTAAATCACAAACCATCAGAATTTGAACATACTCTCTTTTTTAATGTATGTAGTGCAGGATCTATGCGGTCTCACTACACAGATCGGACTCGTAGTGATTCTCCTGTTTTCAGCTTCCCAAGCACTGGGATTACAGGAGTGCACACCACGCCCAGTCTCAATTGCAGTCTCAGCATGCCCTGGGGGGCGGGGCCAGTTTGACGAGCCAAGGATTGAACCTCCAGCCCCCCTTGAGTCTGCCTAAGCAGGCACTTTACTCTGCTGAGCTATCTGGCTGGCCCTTTCAACCATCAGCATTATTGGTACTTTTAAAAATTATTCCCCTATGGCTAAAATGAAGTCAGTGAACAAAATGTCATGTGTAATTTTGGCAAGGCTTTTAGTGATGACAAGTAAAAAAAAAAGTTAGTATGCAAAAATACACATGTACTCTTTCACTAGCAAATTATTTAAAAAAAAAAATCTAGCTATAGTGCCACAGAGATAGCTCGGCAGTCTAAGTGCCTGCCTGGCAAGTGTAGGGACCGGGGCTCAATCCCCAGCACCACAGACTGTGCCAGTCTTCTCCCTGGGCACGCTGAGCTGGTCACCCAGACCAGGTATGGTGGTGCACGCCTATAAACATACACACATATATGTACCTAGCCATGCACACACATTTATAAGTGGCTCTGGAAGGAGAACCACGAATGTACAAGCTTGGGCTTTGTCCACAGTAAGAAGTGCAGAGCTGAAAGACAGGGACGGAAAGGAAAAGCTCAATACTGTTATTGAGCCCAGTGCTGTTATAAGCCCAGTGCTGGGGAGGGTGAAACAGGAGGATCACTGTGAGTCCGAGTTGCATAGTGAGACCCTGTACCAGATACATTAAAAAAAAAAATCTAGCTATGAAAGCTTCAATATCAAAGAAGAAAAAAACCTTTGTACTTTGCAACACTTGCCATTTAGTGCTCTTCTGTTCCTTGTGATAATAAAACATCCAAAGTTTTTAGTCTTTTACTGCGCAGGAAGATTTTGGTTGTATAGGCACTCATCTAAAAGAGCAAATTAGCTCATGTGAAAAAATGGGAGTTATGGGCTTTAGTTGCACAAGCAAGATGTACCTTTTAAAAAATCCCAGAAAAAAATTTAAATTTCACCAATTTTTTATGAAAAAATATACTAAAAACATGTACTGTATTCATTCAGCATTTAATGTGTCTTGAGGAGTGTCATAGTGTTCCTCATCATTGCTTCTCGGCCTTTTGGCTAAGATCAAGTGCATAGTGTTCCTCAGACTTTCTCAAAGAGACAACATAGCATAGAGATGGTACTTTCGATTGCAGCCTAGATCTTATAGTGGAAGAAAAGACAAGTACAAGGTGCATTTGTTGGTATTATTTCAGGCCTTGTTGGCTAAGAAGAATAAAGTTCTTGAAGAAAAGAAACCTCTACGCTTCTTTCAAAAAAAGCCCTTACCTGAGCCTCGGCTTCCAACTCCAAGCTTGACAATGACCTCCAATGTAAGTTCGAAGCTTCTACTTGAAGAGCTAAATTCAGTATTGTGGTCAGTGGTCAGTTCACTCTTAAGATGGTTTGAGTTGAAGACAAGACTAAGTGAACAGTGTTCATTTCTTAAGCTGTGACTCAAAATTGATTTTGTCTTTATTCTTATGTGTTAAACAATAAACACACACACACACACACACACACACACACAGAGCAAAGTGAAATGAAGAGAAGTCTATACCCAGTCTTAATTGGAATAAAAACGCCAAGGATGTTGGAAAGTAGCCATCAGAAGGTAATGTCAGTATGCCAAATAGGAAAGGAAGATTGAATGATGAGCAGTTGTATCCCTGCCACAGGGACCACTTGAGGACTGTGGTCCTCACAGGGAGCAGTTGATGCCTGTGGGAGTCAAAGAGAAATAAATGCCACAGGTGTCTTCAAGACAGGCTGGCATCTGGGCAAAGAATGGCTCAGGGGTCACCCTGACCAAGGCCACTTGTCACCTAACTCAGTTTGGGCAAAGCTTTGGGCTTGGTTAGGATTTCAGCTGGACTCATGCTGAACAAGCCCTCAAGAAATTGCTGGAGATGCCACAGTGTAAAATCAGTGTTTTGTGGAGAGGACTAGAATGGCTGGCAATGCCTGTCCCTCTGACTATAAGAGATACCTCCTCTAGAGGATGGCCCCAAGAAGCAGCCCATCCCTGCTCCAGACACTGGGCTTTTACTAGGCCAGGGCTCTGACATCAAGGAGAGATCTCACTAAGACCAATTACATCCTCGGGTGAGTGGCCTGTGTGGAGGGACCCAGGTGCTTCCACTGTCCAGACAGGCCACGCCCCTTTCCTAGACTCCAGGCAGGGTGCTAGTTACATACTGTGTTTCGCAGGGGTTGAAGCCATCACTGGGCTGTTGCTTTCTTTACACCAAGGGGGCTTTCATTCAATTTCTAGAGCACAGTTTCTGCCGTGCAAGAGTTATTTACAGTGGCTTTTATAGATGGTTAGCCTTGCCCAGGTTACTCTGATTTTACCAATTTAGGTTAAGCTCCAGGTTACTCTGATTTTGCCAATTTAGGTTAAGCTCTCATGAGAATGTCTCACTCTAATGATGGACTGGCTGTGTTCTTTGTTGACTCACACCAAGCATGAAAATACCTTTGCTAGAAGAATTTTATAAGCAATACTTGTTGCTTCCAGAAAGATTTTGCTGGAAGTGCCATCATTTGTAGGGGTCAAGCAGCAGTCCTATGATTTATTTTTATACCTTAGTATCACCTGGTAATGATATATTATTTATGATGAAAAGTCATAAGAAATTTTAATGAGCAATAAGTAGCATTGAAAATAGTATGTGTTCAATAAGGGCAGATACCATATTCTGTTTCTCTTTAAATTTATTAAGGGCATCTGGCACTGTCACTTTTGCTTGGAATAAGTCTTGAGAAAATATTTGATGCTTCTGTTCTTGAGCTGCTTATTTCTCCTCCTGTTGTTTTAGGAAGAAGAAGACATAGAAATGGCTGTGATCTATCTTCAGAGGCTACTGCGTGGCAGAGCCGTTCAGAACATGGTATGTGGGGCCACCTGCTGGCCCTCTGTCTTTTGTTTGACAAGAATGCATACATTCTTGGTTTGTTGGCTCAAGTTCCTCTTGGGCCTTGCTGTCCTGTGAAGCTCTATATGGGAGTCACCTACCCTTGCTCTGCTATGGCCACTGTTGTCCAGGCGGGGAGTGCAGTGTCGAGGAAGGCGAGAGGAAAGTCACGTGTCACTTGGCACATTTCTGACTCAGGGGACATAAAACTTCTTTGGAATGACTCCACAAATTTTCTCACCTGAGTTTTTACTATTAAAACATTAGAAACCAAGTAGATGGATCTAATTTTCTAAGACATGGGATAATTGAGTTTGTATATAGATAGCAATAACTTCGTTATAAAATAAAATAGTTATTAATATGGTTATTTTAATTTTTTTTTTTTTCCTGGTACCAGGGATTGAACTCATGACCTTACACTTGTCAGGCAGACCTAATATGTTTTAAAACCCCCATTATATTCCCATGCCCTATATTTTTGTTCTACATATATATTCTCATTTTAATTTTTTATTTGAAGTCTCACATTATAGGCAAATGATCTGAGTCTGAGAGAAGTTTAGCTAATTCACAGCAAATTTCAGCCTGGTCTTCCTGACTGTGGAGCCTGGCCAGGTCCACTTCCCGTGGCAGCACACCGTTCCACAGCTGCGGCTTATTCCTCCTCACACTGCTGTAATTCTTTTTTTCTTTAAACATTGCTATGATTCTTCAGCCGTGATAAGTGAGCCCAGTGAGCTAGGGAAGAAGCAGCTTGTGCTCAGTTTGTGTTTTTCATTTTCCTGTTACTCCAGGAAAAACACCCAGCAACGTTCAGATAGCAGGTTGTGTGTTAGCATCCAGCAGCACATTTATTGAAAACAGAACCGTGGCTGTGATAAAGTTGTTCCCCAGGGTCCTTAGGGAAGAACCACAAGAAACAAAGGGCAAAGTTCTGGTTTCTTACTATGGCCTTATAGTTGTCCCCTTGTTCCTAAGAGCCGTTTTCAGAATCTGAGCATGTAGCTCACTGAAAACTGAGCCCCTTCACTGGGCTGAAGGTGCAGGGGAGGATTCAGTCTCAGTGTGTGGAGCAGGCCTGCCCCAGGAGTCCCCAGAGCAGGACAGATCCACTGCTTGCGGCTGGCCCAAGTCGCACAGAGTGCAGCACACGGTCCCTAGTGTTTGGCACAAAGGTTGGTGATATGCAAGTCTGTCTTTGGTGTGTTTGCTGCAGATGTTTGAAGGGAAGGAAAAGCGACTGGAGCTGATCCAGGAGCTGCGCACCAGCAACGCACTACAAGAAGATGAGCAGCTGGTGAAAAAGGCCGAGAAGCAAGTGACCCTCGCCCTACAGCGGCAGAGGAACTTACATGACCACAAGGTTCTTTCTCTCTTTTCCTTTGGCTACATTCTCCTATTTTTAAAAATTGATTGATTGATTGATTGATTGATTGATTTGGTACAGTGTCTCACTACACAGCTCAGACTCACAGTGATCCTCCTGTCTCAGCCTCCCCAACACTCAGATTATAGGTGTGCGCCACCATGCCTGGTCTTGGTGGCCAGCACAGCATGCCTGGGGTTCAGGGGCTGGCAGGGCATGTGGTGCCTAGATTGGAACACTGGACCTTGCACTTGCCAGGCAGACACTTAGGTCACTGATATATCTCCCCAGGCCTTCCTTTTTATTTTGTTTTTGTTTTAATCACACAAGAAACATTATAATAATAAATGAAATGATTTTTTTAAAAGCCCACAATCACAGTACTCTGTCAGCATTCATAATGCTGCTGCAGGCTGTAATTTGAAGCAGGGGTGGGGGTGCTTTCATTGAACTTAATTTGAGTAGAGCATCCTTTTCATTGCAAAAAAGAAAAAAACCTATCCATTGTTTTCAACTTTAAAACTTTTCCCTTTCAACTTTTCTTTTCTTAAAAGTTCATATCTTCAAAAGGGTTCATGACTTCTTTTATTTTTAAAATTTAACTTTATTGGTACACTCTGAATATACATAATTTTCACATCCGTCATAGGAATTCCTACCTAATATATCTTGATATATTGCATAATATATCTTGAGTTTTCTTTTTTACCCATCTAATTTTTCTTAACTCTATTGAATTCTAATTATTAAGGACTTTTAGCAGAATGAATAAGTAATAAAGCAATGTGACAAAGTGAGAAATAAGATTTATTATTTATTATTATAAATAAATAAAAATAAATCATAAACAAAAATTTATTTATATATAAATAAAAATAATTTTATTTTTATTTATTTTGAGATTTATTTTAGAGCATCAGTACTTCTAAACTTTATAGCCATCTATAGCTCATTCTGGTTGAACTGCCCATAAATATATGTTGCTATCCCAAGGTGTTTGGTCCTTTTCATCCTTACCTCCTGGCCTCTCTTCCTACCTGAAGCAGCAGAAAATTGGAGCTGTACACCAGCTACTATAAACATTTTCTTCTGTTCTCTTCCAAGATTTCTCTAACTATACACACTTTCTAATGTTGTTGGCTGTAGTATAAATACTTCTAGTCCTTTCCCCATCATCTATAAGTCATATGAAAAACTCAATTTGCAGAGCTTCGTGTTAGAAGAAAGTGACACCTACAGCAGAGTTGATTTGATCGACCTTTCATCCCATGCATGTCTTTGCACTATATAGAATTGAACACAAATTGCAGAAAGCTTGGAAATGATGATGACTTTAATTTTACTTGTGGACATCCTGCAGATGGTCACTTAGCTTGAGGGGTCAAGTGTGGGATGGTAGGGAAAGAGAGTAAAGAGCAGCAGCCTGTGAGACCCACCAGACGATCCAGAGGAAGATGAAATTGTAGACAATGGATGTCCGAATCCGGAGGTCTTAGAGCCATGGAAATGTTTAGGCAGGGAGTGGGATGTCATGAAATCAGTAGACGTGGAGACCAGGCATAAAAATGCTCTCCCTGGCCCTTCTTCAAGGTTCCTGGTGATGGACTTCAGCAGGCATAGCTAAGCCAACTGGCTTTCCAGTTCACTTGTCCCATGACTGACAGATTATGTCAACTCAGAGTGAAGGAGAGATGGATGGGCAAAGCTGTCACTTAGCCAAGGACCACTTGTTTTACTCTGGCCAAGTACACCAAAGATCTGCAGGTGTCTTAGGGAGGGGGAACTCCCGTATAAGCAGAGCAATGCTGAACCTCATCCTTTCCCCTCCTGTTTCTGTAAGAAACCAGCCAATGCACAGTGCCCAATTACATGATGCATTACGAAATGAGACTGCAGAGGAATCACCTTTCTAAATGTGTTTAATAAATTTCAAATGAGATTGTCCTACATGAATGTCTCCAGAGTCCCTGTTGAGGAAAGAAGCTGTAAATGAACATGTGGCAGTCTTAGGACTTGAAGGGTTGTTTCTTTATTTGGTTTCTTTGAGACACAGTTCTTCCATGTAGTCCAGGCTGGCTTTGAAGTTGAGGCAGTCTTCCTGCTTTAGCCTCCAAATCTGGGAGTATAGTCATGAGCTACTGCATCCTGTATCCAGGATCTGAGGGCATGACTGTGCCCCAAGTGATGGATCTTATCTCTGGAGACAGGGAGAGAATCCCTTTGTGGTCTTTAGACCAAATGTCCATTAGGAGTGGAGTGGTGCTGTTCTAGCTCCACCTTTTCTTTCCACTGTCCTCTGATATATCAATGCAGTTAAAGTTGGAGGTTAGAAAGTATGCGGGTTAGGCAGTGAGTGAGGATGAGGGTGTTGGGGCTGAGGCTACACCTGGCTGATAATTTTATCCAGTAGCCATATTGCCCTTGAGACCTGTGGGAATACCATTCCTCCAGGTACAAATCAGAAAGAGAAAGGAGCAGGGAATAGACAGGCAATGTTAAAGTAACAGATGGCTGGAGAGAGAGAGAGAGAGAGAGAGAGAGAGAGAGAGAGAGAGAGAGAGAGCCCTTTTCCCTTAAACCTGAGGATAGATGAGGCACAAGATGACGTGCTTCATGTGATAAATCACTTTACATACTTTGCTTCATGTGTCAAAGCCAGAACACAAAGATCCACAGAGAGATGCCAGAGCTTACTCTTAGACAGGAGCTCCGTGAGCTCCTTATTTTACCTCAACAATCACATAGAATTTAGACTTTTTCCTGTATTTTTTAAAAGATAGTTGTTAATGACTTTGAAATTATTAAAGAAAAAGTTATCTGCTTTCAAGTCATTTAAGATCTTGAAATTCCTCAAATTTGTATGGAAAGAGCAGCCATTAAAAAATTAAAAGGTATCATGGGTGAATTTCTGGGAGATTCTATCGTATTCAACATTAACATTATCCTTAATAAGAACCCTGAGATTTCCCTTCATGCCTGGGAAAATATTCTTGATCTTCTTGATAAAACTGAAATAAAACAATACATTTGTGTGACTGCTAACAGAAATGTTTTGCTAAATCCTCTTCATGGTTTGAGGACTATGCTAGTAACTGACTGAACAGTTTATTTCTAAGTTTTAAAGCAGTTTTCTTAGTAAGAAAGCTTGCGATGGGCCCAAATTGAGAGAAAACAGTCCTAATAAATGTGTCCTGGCTGTGAATTGACCTCAGGAGTTTCGCTTTCCTAAAAATCACTATTTGCAATGGCATTTGTATCCTTCAAGTTGTGTTTTTCCTTTTAAGGTGTCACAGGTTGAAAACCACTTGGCTGGCCTGGAAGGAAGGGCGCTGGCAGACATGCTCGACTTCCTGTCCAAAGAACTGGTGAGACTACAGGAGGAGAGGCGGATCCATGCCTTTGCCATGCTGGCTGAGCGCCAGCGGCGGATACGGGAGGCTGAGGAGAGTGGCCGGCGCCAGGTGGAGTACAGGCGTCTGCTGGAGGAGGACCAGATGTTTCAGGAGGCAAGTAGGCAGCTGCGTGTGTAGATGCTCCCACAAGGAACCTGTTGAATCAAAGGCTTCTCCTGATTTGAAGCAGCATCAGGGTTTTACTGTTCATTTGTTCAACAAAGTACGCATTGGATTCCTACTAAATGAATGGAGTATGTAGGCTTTAAAGAAAGGTCAGCCAATGTTTGTGTTTTTCTGGTCTTGTTTCCAGTAGATGTTCTTATAGTAAGTAGGGAAATTTTTGCTTTTCTGCAGGTGATTAAAGCTCACCAAAGTACTGTAACCTCCTATCTGGAAGACATCATACTGAATACTGAAGAGAAGACTGCCGAAGAACAAGCCAGAGCAGAAATAGAAAAGATGGCAGAAGAAATCAATGACATCGCTTACGAGATGGAAAGCCGGTATGTGCCCAGAGATGCAGCTGTAGAATGGAAATCCCTCCTGCTGTTATGTAAGTTTTCAGTAGTTTAAGATTTCACCACCAAAGTGAAACACACCCATGCATTGATGTCTGATGTTTCATTAGCACCACTCATTAGAAGTTAACGTGTCTAAGACTGGGCATGGTGGTGCATGCCTGTAATCCCAGCTCTTGGGAGGCTGTAAACAGGCGGATCACTATGAGTCTGACCTAGTAGTGAGATCCTGAACACCCTGTAAACCCTTCCCTAAAATACAAAAAAAAAAAAGAAGAAGAAGAAGTTAACGTGTCTATACCCCTGGATGGGAGGAGCATTGCCAATGAAATACTCTGCTGTGCTCTGCAATCTGGATTACTTTCATACTGTGTATTTTCAATATTCCAAGCCTTGGACACAAAATAGATACATGTGTCCAACACTATTTGGACTTGATCCCAAAGGTTTTGGCTTTTATATCTAAGCCATATTTCTAAAATTCCTTCTCTTGTCAGTCAGTAAATGAAGCATAGGGTCAAATCCAAGTTTTCCACGGAATTTGAGCTAACTCGCCGGGAATGTGGCATTTCAGATCACTCAGTCAAAGAAAATGTGATAGCAGGGCTTAGGCTGTGGAGTTTTTTAAACAAGCAAGAAAGATGTAAGTCTAAGTCAGCAATCCAAGAGAAGAAAAGGAAAGCATTTAATTTTAAAAACTTTTTAGACGAACTCGACTTCAGTCAGAGGAGATCGTTGCTGAGTTGGTTTATAGTTTTCTGATCCCAGAGGTGCAAAAGGACTTCATCAAAGAGAAAGGTAAGCCCAATAGAGGTACTTCACTTGGCGATTTTTAAAAGTGAGATAAATTATTTTCAGTATCCCAGAGATTTAAAACTAAACAAAAGTATGTGGAACTTTCTGATGACTAAGGACTGAGTTTTCTTAGTTCAGAACTTGTCATGTTCTCTTTTTTGCTTTCTGATTGTAGAATATTATCTCTGCTAGTAAAGATCAGGCAAGCTTCTATTAAGTTTGACAGATTACCAAGATTTGTTCCCAGAAGAGATTTATTCTGTGATTCAAGCCATAGGAGCCTTTTGCAGTCAGGATATGTGAATTGCAAGTGCTGAAAAGTAGGAATGCCCAAGGGCTCTGAATCTATTCTGCTACCCTGCCAGGGTCATAAATAACATGTTCCTACTGGGAATATATCTAAGTATGAATGCCCCAAGTTATCATTTGTCAAAAGTGAAAGTAACATAGTTTGAAGATTGATGTGTTTAGACAACAGAGAAGGAGAGAAAAAATATGTCATAAAAAGAAAAAAGAAGGTTCTTTTAGAACTCTGAGACTATGGGCAGCAGGTCTGATCCCAGAGAGAGATGAACAATTAGGAGATCAGTTCATGTGCAATAGCAGCTCAGAAGTTTTCAGGGTCATGCGGGGAAATTCTGAACATGGTTAAGCAGAAAAAAGTGTACTATTAGATTACCCAGGGATGAAGGAATGAGAGAGTTCTATCATGTTAGAATGAATAGCTCTTTTCTTTGACATAGGGTCTTACTTTGTAGCTCAGGCTGGCCTCAGACTCCTCGCAGTCCTGTCTCAGTCTCCTGAGGGCTGGGATCACAGGTGTGCGCCACCACACCCAGCAGGTTATGTGATTTTAAAACCAATTCTTCCTGGTGAGAAACACTTACTTTGCTTCCAGCTTTTTTTCTATTACTTACTAGTACTACAGTCAATACATTTTACACATATCCTGTCCATGCTTCTGAGAGTGAAAGCCTGGCAGCACAATTGGTGGTAAATGGGAAACCAGCAATA
>NW_004524629.1:12908807-12914822 GCF_000260255.1 Octodon degus
TATATATATATATATATATATAATTCAGTACAGAGTCTCACTACATAGATCAGACTCATACTGATCCTCTTGTCCCAGCCTCCCTAGCACTAGGATTACAGATGTGCACCACCATGTCTAGTTTAGGAATCAGTGCAGCACTCCTGGGGTTCTGGAGCCAGCATGGCACGTGGTACTGGGGGTTGAACTCAGGTCCTTGCATTTGCCAGGCAGGTGCTTAGATAGCCAATCTATCTCTCCAGCCCCATCATTCTATATTTTAATGAAGTTTACCTAATTGTGACACAAAAACATCGTTATAATTCTTACTCCCATCAGCAGTGTATTAAAGCACCTATACCAACAAAGTTTCATTTTCAAGCCAAATAATGCAGATTTCTATATCTCTTTATGTTATAAAAGGGACCTTATTTAATTCTAGATCCTTAAGAAAATATGCAACTCTTTTTTCTACTTTTCCCAGATTCAAAGTTAGCTTGGCCTGCTTCAAAACCATTCTACTTGGGTAATTTGAAGGAGATGACAAGAAGCTTAATATTTACTATAGCCTCCTGGATTTGAGAGGAAAGATTTGGAGAAAGAACTTTAAATGGCAGGAGTCCAGTGGGAACTGTCTGTGGGCAAGACAGGTGAATCCACGGGCTCTTTCCTCCATGTTGATGCCAAATCACAAAGGCCCCATGGATGGGAGGACACTCTAGGAACTTTTGTTTCTCTTTTTGTTCTCTTTCCCCAGATGAAAACTGAATATATTATATGTCCTCTTTATCCAAAATTAACATAGTGTATACACAGGCCACTTGGAGATATCTCACTTTTTAAAAATTTGGTGGATCAGAAAGACCTTAAAGACACAAATAAAGAGAGGTATAAAATAACAGTAGCTGCCAAATTTTAAATACATGAATGTCCCGGCAAGTACACTAAGCACTTGAAAGTGCACATTATCTTGATTTCTTACAACAGCTGTAGGTTTAGTCTCATTTTTCATTTAAGAAAATTAGTGATAGAAACACGTTTTGGGGCCAGTGGATGGATCAGTGGAATAAGCACTTGCCTGGCAAGTTTAGGAGCCTGAGTTCAATCCCTGGTTCAGCCAAAAAAAAAAAAAAAAAAAAAAAGGAAAGAAAAAGAAAAAAGCAACACATGTCTTGCAGAGTTGAGTCATGATCGTTGTGGCTCCAACACCCCTACTGCTTCAACTGCACTGCTGTACAGTATAGTACGCTGCCGTGCACATCACCCTATGGAAAGTAGTTGATTCCCAAGTAGGGAAATGTTCATATGACTTTGTATTGTCATTTACCAGCTGCGTGACTGGGTAATCTAACCTCCCAATGTCAGTTTCTTCTTCTGAAAGTGGGGTTATTAATAATATTCTGTTTTAGGGTTGTGGGGTAGTTAAATGAATAATTATGTATCATCTTAAATTGGTGCCTGGCATATGGCAAGGAAAATGCTAATTGTTCATATTATCATCACCATCATCATGGTAGTTGATGTCAGCTTACCCCTTCCAAGGGTTTAGTTGTTGAAAATTGTCTGAACTAAGACTCCATAATAAATATTCTTAGAGTTTGGAGCTAGGACACCTTGTAAAGCTATAAAATCAGACACTCATCGTCAACCAATAGTACTCTCTGTTAGGATAAGGTTCAAACAGGAGTGCAAGACAAGAGTTACATTAAGGGCAATCAGTCATTCCTTACCTCTTATATGTAGTTAGGAAACAAAGTAACTCACATCAAGTGCTTTGATGCTGCATGGATTTATACAAATGCAGGCATGGTAGATGGTGGGTGTAGACTGACCCAGTTAGAGCAGACCTCCTGCAGGGACTGGGACTTGAGTTGAGCTTTACAAAAAGGCAAGATTCAGGTGGTCCAGAGGAGACCTGAGGGGTGGGGTGGAGGCAAGCCAAGAAGAGGAGAACTGACCGGAGGAGCCAAAGACCACGAGTAGAAACAGCAGCAAGAAGCAAGGTGTGAATTTGGTTTATTTTAGATGTATTTCTAAAACAGGAGGCAGATAATTTTCATTTAATCCAGTCAGTCCAAAGTCAGAAAATGCATGGTTGGCAAATTGTCACTCTTGTCACTACTTTCTCAAAACCATTTGAAAATGGTTTCATCCACTTTGTAAGAATTCTGTCACTCTGGCACAGTGAGGAACGCGCAGCGGAAGCACATTCTCGCAGCCCATCAGATCCTCCATGAGCAAACGGAAACCATGCTCCAGCAGAGCTTTGCTGAGCCACAGCAAGGTGAGCTCTCAGAGCCTGGCGAGGGGACTGAAGAAGAAACTCAAAATGAGAATGACAGCTAAGGTGAGTCTGTTTTCTATCAGGAAGGAAGCAGAGAGAGGAGGAGAAACTGCATCGTTCAGCTTTGTGCACAGTTTGAACAGATTGTTCCTTGTTAAAGACACCGAAACATTTCCATGTCACCTGGCCCATGCCACCCAGGTCAGGGCAATTTTAAAGTTGATGCCCTAGCAATTGGGCTCTTGAGAGCTAGACATTTACAAATCTCACTCCACAGGCCAGAATCTCTTATAAACTTTCTGTTAGCCATTAATAATTTGTTTTGAATTCCTCCCATTCTAGGTGCAGTTTACCACTCAGCTGTCATTTTTATCCTAAGTAGTTAAAGTTTCTTAGTAATGTAATTAACACATACCACCTTATCTGCCAGGTTCCCCAGAGTGCAGAGCTAGAGTCAGCTGCAAGGAAACTTATGAGAAGAGGAAAGGCTGGGAGCACATTTTCTGTTCCTTTATCCTGCATGTTCTCTCATGTTGGGGAAAGGCATTGAGGGTTGGGGAAAAAATGTGATGGTATATTTGACATAAATAATTCTAGGAAAATGTAATGGGCATTTATAAAATATCAAACCTAGCAACTACAGAATGCATATTCTTTTAAAGTACATACAGAACATTTACAGAAACTGACTGTGCTGGGCAGTAAAGGAAGTCGCAACCAATTTTCAAATACTATTGTTAAAATGATACAATGGGTGTCCTATGATTTAAAAAAATATAATGAATCTAGGAATCAATGAGATCATTCTAACATTTGGAAATTAAGAAGTATATTTGTAAATAACCTATTCATAAAAAAAAATCAGTATAGAAACTAATTGAGAAAGTCCAAAATGTCATACATCAAATTTGTAAAATATTGCCAAACTAGCTTTTGGGGAAATTTGTACTGTTAAAGGTATTTATTGGAAAATCTGAAAATGAGATTGAATAATCCTTTTCCAGAAATTTAAAAAGGAGGGATGGCCAAATAGCTCAGTGGATTAAAGCGCCTACAAGCAGGTACAGGCTCCAGGGTTCAATCCCTGGGCCTGCTGTGCCAGCTCCACCCCCAGGACATGCTGAGATGGCAATGGAGACTGGGTGTGGTGGCACGTGCCTATTATCCCAGCACTTGGGAGGCTGTAAACAAGAGAATTACTATGATTCCAATCTAGTAGTGAGACCCTACTCACTAGTAGTGAAACCCTACCTGGTTTCTTGAACTTCCCAACCTACATAATATGCCACATTAAGCTTAGTAATGTGAAAACATAAGAAATTATAAAACACTCTGGCAAAAGTAAGTACAGAGTTAAATTCAGAATATTCTTGGTTCTGTAATATTGGTACATAAATCACTTATGTCTTTAATAAGAAGTTGAAAGGCATAGCTGTTAAAATAATCATAGCCACAATAATGCATTAAGAGCTAACCACTATAAAAAGATGTAAATGGTAATAATGAAAACGTAAAATGTTGAGGAGGGTGGAGTAAGAGTATAAATTTTACATGTGTGATTAAGATTATTACTAGTTTTCAATAGCCTGTGATAACTATGCTTTTTTGTAAGCATATAGTAATTTTAAAGGAAAAACATCAGATACACAAAAGGTGAAAAGGCAAAAATCAAAATATATTTCTAGAGAAAAATAATCTAATTCAAAGAAAAACAACAGGAGAGAAGAAAGGAACAAAGGTGCTATTAAAAAATCAGAAAAGAATGAATAAAATGGTAGTAGAAATCCTTACCAGCCAGACATGGTGGGACATATTTGTAATCCCAGCACTCAGGGTCTGAGGCAGGAGGATGGCCACCAGTTCAAGGCCTGCCTGGAATACATAATGAATATCCAAGCCTGAGCTTCATAGTGAGGCTTTTTCTGAGAGAGCGAGAAAGAGAGAGAGAGAGAGAGAGAGAGAGAGAGAGAGAGAGAGAGAGAGAGAGTCAGACAGACAGAGACAGACAGACAGAGACAGAGACAGACAGAGGAAGAGAGAGACAGAGACAGAAAGAGACAGAGACAGAGAGATACCGAGAGATACAGAGAGACAGAGACACAGAGAGATCTTTGCCCATGAATAATTACCTTGAATATAAGTAGATTAAATTCTCCAGTCAAACAACAAAGTAGTTTAATGGATTAGAAAACAATGAACTCAGATCCCAGTATGTGTTGCCTACAAGAGACACACTTCTGTTTAAAGACCCTCATAGGATGGGAATGAAGAGGTGAAGACATTCAACGTAAATGCAAACCAAAATACAGCAGAGATTGCTACACTTAAGTCAGATAAAAGAAACTGTACATCAAAAACTATAAAAGGAGGGAGCCAGGGAGATGGCTCAGTGGAATAAGCACTTTCCTGGCAAGTGCAAGAGCCTGAGTTCAATCCCTGGTTCCGAAAAAAAAAAAAACCCAAACAAACTATAAAAGGAGACAAAAAAAATGTTAACTTATTATATCTTTAATTCATCAAGAGACTAATATAATTATAAATACATATACACCCACATTGGAGCACTCTAATTTATAAAACAAATATTGGTAAACATGAAGGGAGAGATGCACTGTAATTCTAAAAGAGTAGAGGATTAAAGCAACCTGCTCTTAGCAATAGAAAGATCATTTAGACAGAAAATCAATAGGAAAATACCCACCTTAAAGTGCACTTTAGTGTGAGAGTGTTCAAATGTGTTCAGCCTGAGGGCCACACACAGCCTCGGGCAACTAGTAATGTGGCCCAAGAATTTCATAAACTGTTATGTGATTGTTAAAAATATTTTTATGACTTTGTTGCATGGTGCTTGCTCATGGGCTGTGTAGGTAACTGCAGAAGGCTGTCCAGGGTAGGACAGAGTGCAGTGAGGCAAATAGAAACTGACACATGGTTCATGTGTTTGTGAAACTTAGAGAGTAAAATGCAATAGTTACCAATAATAGTATTTCAGTCTCCTTACACACTTGTGTGCCTGTGATGACAAGAATTCTTGTTAAGCAAATGTGTAAGTTTGTATTTAGTTTAATAACTTAGGCTCATTATATGATTTTATAGGGATAAATTAGTAAATTAAAATACGAACAGGACATTTGTTATTTATATACATTAACTATGTTATACGTTTTATATGTGACCCAATGCAACCCCTCTTTATTCAGTGCTGCCCAGGGAAGCCAAAGAGAGAGACAACCATACTTGAGACCAAATGCAGTAGGTCTAACAGGCCCATACAGAACATTCTATCTAACAGCTGCAGGATACACATTCTTCAATAGCACAAACAGATTATCCTCCAGGATAAGTTATATGTTATGTCATAAAACAAATCTTAACAAATTGAAGAGGATTGGAATCATATCAAATATCTTTTCAATCACAGTTACACAAAACTGGACATCAATAGCAGGAGGAATTTCAGAAAGTTCACAATTACCTGGAAATTGAACAACATGCTCCTGAATACCCAGTAGGTGAAAGAAGAAATAAAAAGTTGGAGTGAGATGACCCGGGGCCGCGGGATCCTGGATAGACCCAGAGCGCAGGCCCGACGAGTGAGTGAGATGACCCAGGGCCCGCAGATCCTCATTCGACCCAGAGTGCAGGCCCAGCACAGAACCCTTCAGCAGAACTCCCTGCAAAGAGGCTAGAGGCAAGACCCACCCAGCTGATTCAGGAGCAGAACATCTTGCCAGAGAGACACAAAGGGTTCA
>NW_004524629.1:12917182-12928363 GCF_000260255.1 Octodon degus
ATAAGTTTCTTGGTTTTGACACAGTGAACTATTATAACTGATCTGTAAATTCTTTCTTCATTTTTATTTTGGACAGTTTTTATTGTTATATTCATTTATGTTTGTAAATAATTTATTTTCAATTTGCAATCTATTAAAAAAATTTAAAAAAGAAATCAAAAGTTAGATAATCAAGGAAAAAATGGGTAAATGGCTAGGCACATGCAGCTTTTTTTTTTTTTTTTGCGGAACCAGGGATTGAACTCAGGCCCCTGCGCTTGCCAGGGAAGCACTTATTCCACTGAGCCATCTCCCCAGCCGGTACATGCAGCTTTTCACAACTAAATACATCATGAAGCTAGAGACAATCTGAACAGAACAGTAATGAGTGAAGATGTAGAATCAGCAATAAAAGTTTCTCATCAAAGAAATGCCCAGGCTTCATTGCTGAACATTTAGAGAAGAATTAATGACAATTCTCTTCAAACTCTTCCAAAACAATTGAAGAGGAAAAAATTCTTCCAAATTCATTTTACAAATCCGAGCTTACCTTTATTTCAAAATACTATATGAAAAAAATTACCAGCCAGTAACACTGATGGACATAAATGCAAAAATGCACTAGCAAATTGAATTCAACAAGACACTAGAAGAATTATTCACTATGGTCAAGTGGGCTTAGTCTCAGAAATGCAAGAATGGTTCAACACACCCAAATCTACAAATGCAACGTGCCCTTCTCACAGACTGAAAGTAAAACACTATTATGATCATCTGAACAATGTCAAGAAGCATTTGACAAAAATTCAACATCTGATTTAAAAACTCTTAAAAATTAAATATGTAAAGAATGTACACCAACACATTAGAAAGCACATATGACAACCCCAACTAACAGCATACTAATGAAAACTTAGCTTTCCCTCCAAGACCAGAAAGAATACCGGGTGTTCTGCAGTCATCATGTTTATTCATTGTAAGCCTAATTCAGAGCAACTAGGCAAGAAAAAGAAATGAAAGGCATCTATGTTAGAACAGAAGATAAACAGTCCTCATTTAGAGATGACATGATCTTATATATGGAAGACTTTAAAGACTCTACACACACACACACACACACACACACACACACACACACACTTGTTAGAACTTTTAGTAAAACTGCAGGAAACAACACCAATGTATAAAAATTTAGTAACATTCCTGTATTGCAACAACAAACTATTCAAAAAGAAATTTTTAGAAATCTCCTTTGCAGCAATAGTTTTAAAATAAAAATAAAATAGGAATAAGTTTAGCCAAGGCGAAAAGACCACTACACTGAATATAAGAAGACATTGATAAAAGAATTTAAAAAGACAAAAATATATAAATATTATGTTTCCATGGATTGGCTGAATTAATATTGTTACAGTTTGTAGTTTGGGAAAATTTCCCTCAAAAGCTAATATGATTTTAAAAAAAATTTTTAATGTATTTGGTACAGGGTCTCACTATGGAGTGATCATTCTGCTTTCAACCTCCCCGTGCTGGGATTATAGGAGTGAACCACCACGCCCAGACTCATTGCCTGGGTCAGTGCACCCAGGGGCAGGGCTGGTGTGGCATGCAGTACTGGGGATCGAACCCTGGTCCCTGTGGTTGCCTAAACAGGCACTTAGTCTGCTGAGCTATCTCGCCAGACCTCAAAATCTTTTATAACTATATGTTTGGAATACGTAATAAATACATTCAACTTGAACTGCTACATTCCCATTTTACGTAAATATTTACTTCACCTTCCCCTCCCTACCTTCCTGTCTCTCCCTATTCATAGGGCCCCTTCCTACCTCCACAGAGTCTACATCAAAAGCCTCTATGTTAACAGCTTGGTCTCCAGCTCCCAACATTATTGGGTATGTGTCCTGGAAGGGAACACTGGGACCCTGAGTCCTTCTTGTCTCTCTCCTTGCTTCCTGGCTGCCATGAGGTGAGCAGTTTCCTCTACCCCTTCTTCCTGCCATGGTGTACTGCCTTACCACAGGCCCAGACCCAATAAAGTCAAGCAACTGGGGACTGAAACCACAAGGCAAAATAAACCTATCATTTTGTAAGTTGGTTATCTTGAATATTTTGTCACAGTAATGGAAAACTGATTAGCATGCTGCTCAAGTGAGTTACAGGTTCAATATCTTTATCAGACTACCAATGACATTCTTCACAGAAATAGAAAAATAAAGTCATAAAATTTGTATGAGATTATAAAAGATCCCAAATAACCAAAGTAAATCTTATGCAAAAAGAACAAGGCTGGAGATCCCATACTATCTGACTGCAAAATCTATTGCAAATCAATAAGTAATAAAATACTCAGGCATGGTGTTGAATGCCTGTAATCCCAGTACTCAAGAGGCTGAGGCAGGAAGATCATCAAAAACCAGCCTGGGCTACAAATCAGCTCAAATTCAGCCTGAACTGTATAGTGAGACCCTGTCTCAATAGGACAAAACAGTAACGACAACAAAACATCATGGTACTGGCAAAAAAACATGTAAACCAGTGGGACAGAACATAGAGCCCAGTGATAAATGCACACACTTATAGTCAACTGATTTTCCACAAAGTTTCCAAAAATAAAAAAATAAAAAAAATTAGAAAAGGACAACCTCTTCAATAGATGGTGTTGAGAAAACTGAATCTCTACACATAGAAGAATGAAATGAAGAGTCAGCCCAAGCCCAGGCACAGTGAGTGTGTGGGAGAGCTTTCATGCTCCCCTGCACCTGCTGGACCCCTCCAGACACAGCCCAAGCCCGGCATGTGAGACTGTCAGCTATGCTCCCAGGACCCCTCCGAACCCCTCCAGAACCAGCCCATCCCAGTATGTGAGACCTTCCACTGCACTCTTGGGACCAATCCAGACTCAGCCCATGCCCACTTGTGGGTGAGTCCTTCTGGCCTGCTCTCTGGACCCCTCCAGACCCAGCCCAGGCCTGGTATACAGGCCTGGTGTGAAATTCTGCAGCTGAAGTCCCTGCAGAGAGGCTAGGGGCCAGACCCACCCAGCTAATCCAGAAGCAGAACATCTTTTCAGAGGGACAAAAGAGGTGCACTTTCAAGGGCTGCAGCAGGAAGAAGCAGAGCACAGCAGCTAGACCCAAGTCAGGCACAACTGGATGAATTCAAACTTCATAGATCTGCGCCCAGTAAGCTGAAACATTTTACTAGACCCAGATCTATAAAAGCATCCTCCTTCTTTCTCTCTTGACTGAGAGGGGGCAAAAGTTAACCGGGGTGAACTAGTCTGCCTCAAAAACACCAGGTACATCAAGAGGAGGCAATCAGACAGAACTTAGTGGAACTAACTTAAATACAAATTCCCAGTTTAATATCTGCTTAGCTATATAGACATAATGATTGCTCTTACTGTCCAAAATGCAAACCAACTAGTTACAAAAGTTTGTCAACAGCTAAATATTACCCATTATTAGTGTTCCTTATTGTGGTTCTGTAAATACAAAACTATAACTCTCTTAATCATATAATCTCTCTTGGGTAAGAATTTCAGTAGGTGCTAAGGTTATAACTGCACCAAAGATCAGAGGATAGTGCTATACAAAATGACAAAGACAAGGAGCAAAATGCAATCTCAGGCCCTGAGCCCACCCAGAACAAGTGCAGAAGATACTAGCACAGAAGAAATTGGGAATCACACAGATGAAATGTCTGAATTAATAGTGTCTGAAGTAAAGAAACAACTACAGAAAGGTATAGAGGAACTCAGATCAGAAATAACCTCTTAAATAAAAAAGAAATCTCTGAATTAATAGCATCTGAAGTAAAGAATGAAATGCAGAAACATATAGAGGAAATCATATCACAAATAATCTCTGAAGTAAAAAAAAACAATTACTGTAATGACAGAATTAATAACTGCTTCTTTTTTGCCAAAATTTTATTGATAAACAAATAGCAATGAGACAGTTTCAAATCAAATTGGTAGGACAGTTTCAATAATTAACACACTGCATACATTCTTCTTAGTGGTTAATTGCTGTACAAGATGCAGACTTGATATCCTATTTACAAACACCATTAGAACAAATCATTCTATTCATTAAGAGAATGTAAATAACTGCTTCTTAAGAAGACACTGTTAAGCAATAGAGGAGATTAGAAAAATGATGAAATCCTTGAATGAGCAATATAGGAAAGAAATAGATCACATGAAGCAGAGTCAAAGAGATATAGAGGAACTAAAAATCTCAATCACAAACTTGCAAAACCGTTTGAGTGAAAGAGAAGATAGAGTCTCAGATCTTGAAGACACCATTGCAGCTAGTGAAAAGGTAAGAAAAGATCTCTTATAAACAACTAGGATGCAGGAAAAAATAATTCATCACCTGCAAGATGATGCAAAGATGTACAACATGAGACTAATAAGCATCAATGAGAAAGAAGGAGTCAATACAAATGATATAAAAAGAATATGGGCAGAAGTAATAGCAGAAAACTTTCCAAATATGGAGAAACAATCTGACATTCAGGTAACCAAAGCATATAGAACTCCAAGTAACATCAACCCAATTAAAAACACACTGAGACATATAACAGTCAAGATCCCAGAAATCCAAAACAAGAACTATATACTGAAAGCCACTGGAGAAAAGAAACATATCACATTTAAAGGAAAACCCATCAGAATAATGGCAGATTTCTCTTCACAAACCATCAAGTCAAGAAGAGCATGGAGTAGAGTACTTCAAGTCCTCTATGAAAACAAATTCCAGTGCAGACTACTATATCCTGCAAAACTTTCAAGTTTGATGGAGAAATGAAATACTTCCATGACAAAGAACAACTAAAGAATTTCATGATGACAAAGCCAACCCTACATAGACTACTAAAAAGTGTTCTAGAGAGGGACTAAAATGATCAGAACTTCATAACGAGAATGGAAGGAAGCCACTAAATAAGGTAAACTATTAAATGCAGGAGAAAAAGGAGTAAACAACAGCAGGTAAATAACATGTCAATCATAAGTCAATACATCTCAATTATAACCATCAATGTAAATGGACTCAACTCATCAATTAAAAGAAATAGACTGGCACAGTGGATTAGGAAACAAAATCCAACAATATGCTGTATACAGGAACCACACTTAACTCATAAAGAAATTCATAGACTGAAAGTCAAAGGATGGAAAACAATACTCCACACCCCAGCACCTCAGAAAAAGCAGGGGTAGCAATCCTGTTCTCGGACAATCTCAACTTCAAACCAAGAATAATCAAATGAAATAAAGAAGGCCACTATATACTGGTTAGGGGAAAAATTCAAGAGGAAGAGGTAACAGTCATAAATATGTACACACCAAACACAGGAGCACCCAACTATGTAAGACAAATCTTAGTGGACTTGAAATATCTAATAAACGATACCACAACCTAAACAGGAAACAAGCAGACAGAACATTAGCAAAGAAGTAGCAGAGCTGAACCAGAGCTTGGAACAAATGAACTTAGTGGACATATACAAAGTGTTCCACCCAACCACAGCTGAACACACATTTTTTTCAGCTGCACTTGTGTCATTTTCTAAAATAGACCACATACTAGTCCATAGGTCATGCTTAAGTATATGTAAGAAAACAGAAATTATCCCATGCGTATTATCTGACCACAGTGCAATGAAACTGGAAATAAAAGACAAAAGAAACCAGAAAAACCCCATAAATACATGGAAATTAAACAACACTCTACTCAGCAACCAATGGGTCACAGATGAAATTAAACAAGAAATTCAACAATATCTACAATTCAATGAAAATTCAAGCACAACTTAACAGAATTTATGGGCTGCGATGAAAGCAGTTCTTAGAGGGAAATTTATAGCTGTGAACTCACACATTAGGAAAACAGAATGGGAACAAATAAACAGCCTAATGCTGCACCTCCAACATCTAGAAAAGGAAGAGCAAACCAAACCCAAAGCCCAACGACAGGAAGAAATCCTAAAGATTAGAGCAGAAATTAATTCAATCGAGTTAAAGAAAACAATTCAAAGAATTAATGAATCGACAAGCTGGTTCTCTGAAAGATTAAATAAAATGGATAAGCCCCTAACTAACCTCATCAAAAGGAGGAAAGAAAAAATTCAAATACAAGCAATAAGGAATGAAAAGTGTGTAATTACCACAGACCCGGTGGAAATTCAGATCATTTATAGTTACTTTGAGAATCTTTACTCTCACAGAATAGAAGACACAGAAAAAAGGGACAGTTTCCTAGAAAGGTACAAATTACCAAACCTGAATCAAGAAGATATAAGAACTCTCAATAACCCAATAACAGCCAATGAAATATGAGGTGTAATAAAGAGCCTGCTGACAAAGAAAAGTCCAGGTCCTGATGGATTCACAGCTGAGTTCTATAAGAAATTTATAGAAGATATAATCCCTATACTCCTCAAACTCTCCAATGAAGTTGAAAAGGAAGCAGTCCTCTCAAAATCATTCCTGGAGGCAAGTATTATACTGATACTTGCTAAACTCTTTGAACTCACTTATGTAGCCCAGCCTGGGCTTCAATTTGCAGCCATCCTCCTGCCTCAGCCTCCCCAGGCATTACAAGGATTACGGGCTCACATCACTATGCCTGGCTCATATTATCCATTCTTACAAGAGCAGAAAATTCTGTCATTTTGGATAGATGGCTAAACCTGGAGGATATTATACTAAGTGAAATAAGCCAGACACAGAAATACCAGAATAATGCCATGAACCAGGCAAAGAGTATACATATAACTGTGTCTATGACTTTTCTTATCTGTGGAATCTAAGGAAGTTGAGCTCATAGCAGTGGACAGTATAAAGGTGGCTGTGAGAGACTGTGGGTGGCAGCTGGGGAGATATCTGACAAATTAAGAAAAATGTTCAGTGACATAGGAAGAGTAAGTTCAAGAAATGCATTGTACAACACAGTGGCTGCGGATAATAATTACTTTATTTTATTTGGGCTGACCAGATAGCTCAGTGGACTGAAGCACCTGGTTAGGCAGAGCACAGTGGCTGGGGTTTGATCCCCCATGTGTCATGCTGGCCCTGCCTTCAGGGTATACTGAGATGGCAATTGAGACTGGGCGTGGTGGCGCATGCCTGTAATCCCAGCACTTGGGAGGCTGAATGCAGGAGAATCACTATGAGTCTAATCTACATAATGAGACCCTGGAGACCCTGTGCTAAATACATAAAATTTTAAAAAATTATTATTTTATTTTAAAAATCACTGAGAGAAAAATATAAGTATTCTTACCACCAAAATGCTGCATATGTGAATAATGCACATTAATCAGCTCTGCTGAGCCATCCCACAATGTATATATCTTCCGACATATCATGGTGTACATGAGTATATACAGTCTTTTCCAACAAAAAGAATGAAATAAGATTGTAAAGGATTTTGGCAGTAAGAGTGAAATGGAAAGAGACTGCGACACACTGTGGGTGCTGGTGGGGCTGTGTCTAGAGGTCCTCGCAAAGCGGCATGTGATCGTAGGTGAGGTGTTTACTCACAGGCGGCTCGCCCTCCAGTGTGTGATGCTGGGAATGAGGCTGTGCAATTACTGAATCAGTGCACTGGTTGGCTTGGTATAGTTCTGGGTGTGTACCCCACCTATCCTAAGGGTGGATGGCCTCGATAGAACATGAAGGGACAGGCAGAGGTCACTCCCTAATAGTTTGCTGCCTTCTGCCTGCCATGGACTGTCTCTCCTCTGCCTCTTGTGATGCCCCTTGCCACGCTGTCTTGCCTTGGAGCCAGCTACCTATGAAGTGAAGCCTCTCCAAACTGTGAACCATCGTAAGCCTTTTCTGAACATTGGGTATTTTGTCACAGTATTAAGAAAAGTAAGACAAGTGCTTCTGAGCTCTTACCTTTGTACATCAGTTTTGCCCTAACAAAAAAACTGTTCTTTAGGACACTCAGAACTTTGGTCTTTGTGACTGAAAAATAGCAGAAATGAAAGATGATTAATTTAATTATCATTGGGCATGTCTGTATTTCTTGTCAATGGTCCAGTGATGATTGGATGAGTAATGTAAACACATCTAATTTTGAAAAGTTAGAAATATATGCACATGTATATTATAAATACTGATATTCACAAATCCATATATGTCGCAGTATGCCTACAATATGTGCAGAACATTTATGGAAGGATCAACAAAAGATTGGTAAGTAGTTATTGCAAAGCATGGGGATTGGAGGTGACAGTAGGGGGAAAGACACTTATTTCCTTGTGTTTTATGTCCTTTCACAGCTTCAAGTTTTCATGACATAAACACATTAAGTATTCAACTGTAACCGAGTTGATATCTTGTTGCCTCAGCCTGTGAAGAAGCTGGGGTTACAGGCATGTACTACCATGCCCAGCTCATATTATGATTTTCTAAAACACAAATTGTACAAGTCATCTAAAAACTTCCAGTAATCTGTGTTTGTCTCAAGCTGTGCAACTCTCATGAGATTAGCAATATGTGATTCCCAAGGAAAACTCTGTTTTCCTTAAAGTCCCAATAATTTGAAATTATTGTCAGTAATGTTAGTCAGATTAAACAGCTTTCTTCTCTGTGGTGTTTTCTAGATGCTCTGTGCAAGAGAAAACTCACTTATGTCCCATTTGAGCATTCCATTCTGTTTATGCGTGGGATTGTTGAATCACAAAAAGAAATGTTGATGAATATTTAAGTCATTTTGATTTGCTATTCATAGAACATTGGCATTATCTACTAAGGTTGAAAATATGCATCACTCAATATTCAGCACATCCTTTCCTAGATGTAAGTCCAACAGCAAATGCATGAGTGTGTGCATCAGTGAGCGTGACAAGAATGCTCACAAAGATCTACTCTCAATGCTCCCAAACCGGAAAGCTGGATGTCCAGTGCTGCTTCCGTGCAATGGCTGCGTATTCACCCAACACCCACAGAGCTGGTGCTGCTAGACAGCAGTCTTGTCCTCCACTATGGTTTGGGTCTAGGTGTCCTCTCAGAGCCTCAGGCAGTTTGAGGTGGGCCTATGTAAAGACTCCACAGAGGAAAATGTACAGGGCAGGGAAAAACGGAAAGGCCTCTCTGGAAGCTGAAGTAGGAAGTCATAAAAACAGGCAAGGCCAAAGCACAGAGATTCAGAGGGAAAGGGGAAGAACGCTCAGTAAGAAGGAAATAAAGACATTAAAATCCAATCACAAACCTTCTATGTGCATTTGGAGGCAGTTGAAAGAACAGAAATATCATAGCAGAGAATAAAATTGGTGGCATTGGTGACAAAGTTGTTAGATCATCCAATACGGGATGGGAAAAGACCAGTATGACAATGAACTTGGATGTCCAACCTGCAGGCAATAGAGATTCTTTTTCTGAAGAGCGTATCATTGTTATCTTTTAGTGTATGGTTGCAGTGTATTGCTGTTAAAAGTGTGTATACTTTAGCTTCTCATATATGAGCAACCACATGTTATCTTACCTTTGCAAAGAAAATCTTGGCTAAGAAACTAAAACAAATAAAATAGAAACAATAAAACAAAATTGAATGGACTTTTTTTTTTTTTGATCTGAAAAAAATTCCTGGTTGTACAAAATGTAGAATTTACTTTGTGCTGGGGAAACTAGAGTTGGCACAACTTTTTTCCTGTCACTGACAGACAGAAAAGCATTACACCAGTAAGGAAGTGACTGAATTTTGGTTTATTCTTTTTTTAAAAATGTAAAGCTGAACTAGGTAGAGGTTTTATATTCATTCACTTTTGAAATACAGTTTCAGGAACATAAAATGAGAAGCAAGTCAGGGTCCACAGGCTGGAACGTGGACGGGGAGGCCAAAAGCAATAGATGGCAGACTGTCTCAGGACAAGGCCCGATTAAGTATGTGTTTGAGGCTTCGCCAATACAGTGGCTTGAGTTGTGGCAGCTACACTCTGCTGTTGGAATTATACATAGTTCTGGATAACATAGGTGGGTGTGCTGGCATCTAATACAGTTTTTCTGTCAAATTCAGCAGGCAGGGTTCAGCCTGCAGGTCACAGTTTGTCCAGCCAAGATGACGAGCTAATGTTCAAATCAGTGTGCACTCTGAAAAAGGAGTCAAAGTGGCTTCTCATAAAGGCCCTAAGCACTGAGCCAGTATTTTCTACGAAATAAATTCTTATCCTTAAGGAGCCTTCTAAAACTAAGTTTTTTTTTATTTAAACAGCTAAGGCAAAAGGAAAACCTGTTGTTCTGGAATCCTCATTAATTGAAGTTTTCTGGGAGAGGAAAACTTTTTCTTGTTCTAATAACCCTCCACTTAACATGGTAACTTTCATTTTCTAACCTTGAAAGTAGAACAATCCTAGTAATGTAAAGGACTCATTTAAGGTCATGTGTTCATGGTAACTGGAGGTTCTGGGGACAGGGTGACATAGGGGACCTGGGGCAGACTAGCCCAGTGAAACTAGGCACATGAAATCCCAGGGAACTGACTCTGACGTAGGAATTTCTGTGCGTGTATTCACCATCAGACCTGGTGAATCCTTCTTCCTTATTTGTTTGCAGTGCTTGGCATGGAACCCCAGGGTCTCAGTTGCATGTGCTGGGCGAGTGCTCTGCACTGAGCTGTGCTTCTCAGTGGACTTTGTGCCTTTTCATGAAGGCATTCCTTCTAAGGACAGGCAAGGTAACATCCAAAGAAAAGGCATGCTGTGTGAGTCAAGCATCTCCTTAGGGCGAGAAAGTTTAATGAAAGATTTAGGGAATCCCCAAATCTTAAAGTACAGAGCCCCTAGCTGCATGATATTGAAAGTCTGAGCATATACTAGCTCTGGAGAAACGTCCAAAACTCCTCTCATCCACTACTCAGTTCTGGAGCATGAGGGAGTTACCTCCACTTAGGGGTTGCAGTTATACTCTTAGAGAAGACTTGGACACTTTCATGCAGCCCGCTGTATGGAGGATCACAGTAGAACAGTGGCAAAACTGGTGATCATGCGAGTGGATGGCCTCTGCCCATGCTTGTGACCTGTGGAGCAAAAGCCAGGCCAGGACCTTAGCCTTTACTGTAGGTATGGAAGTTAGGAAAGTAGACATAGACCCCAGATGGACAGGATTGGAATCTGACACAGTGTGTCAGGAGAGTTAATCTCACTATGCCCTAGCTTCCTCATCTCTAAAACTGTAACTGTAGG
>NW_004524629.1:12929838-12939729 GCF_000260255.1 Octodon degus
CCTAGATTAAAGAATCTTCTGAATATTCTCAGGATCATTGCCTTGCTCATCTTTTACATATAACTGCATGGCTTAACATTGCCATGTTTCCTAGTTCATCTCCTTTCCCTCTCTTGATTAGTTATAATCAATTAATTTATATACAAGGCTTAGAATAGCACAGGGCATATGGTGAGCAGCAGCCAGCACCAGCTAGCTGCTTTTACTATCATCCCTGGGCAGACAGCAGAAGAGTGGGTGGCACATGTTCCAGCTGTTAAGGAAAAATCACCACACGGTTGACATCAATCTCTAACCAGTTGGATATGCTTCCACATCTCACTTGGGGAAGAGAGAGATGGAAGGCATATGGACATGCTGTCACCCGGCCCATTCCCTGGCTCTGAGGGGCCCGGGGATGACTACCCTACGTTGCATAGAAATTTGAGGGCTTGAAAGAAGAAGTCTCTCTCTACCAAACATTGGAGCAGCAGAAGGAAGTTATAAATATGCAGAATTTCTCAGGAAATTTCACTGAAGTCACAGGAGGAGGCATCTTTGATTATAAAAATCAAGTCTTGAATGAACTGGAAGTGAAGGATTTTGTGATTCTCAGCTGTGCCCACATGCTAATACCTTCAGAGTACTTAAACATTGGTTCTTGGGCCTCACCTCAGGCCAATTAAGGACAGAATCTGTAGAAGTGAAGCCCAAGCAAGGATATTTTTTAAAAGTTTCCATGTGATTTAACATGCATTATAAGTTTAAAAGATATCTTTCCTGAGGAAACTGGTTCTCCTTAGAATTTACTGTTCAGAGATTTGCCATGGAAGACAGGTCTTAGTCCAATTTTTTAAAATGATTAAAAACAAACAAACAAAAACAAAAACTAAGGCTGGTCAGATAGCTCAGTGTATTAAAGTGCCTGCTCAGGCAGACGCAGTGGCCAGGATTCGATCCCTGGTGCCTGCCTTGCCAGCCCTGCCCCTGGAGCACACTGAGATAGCAACTGAGACTGGATGTGGTGGTGCATGCCTGTAATCTCAGCTTTTGGGAGGCTGAACTCAGGCAGATCATTATGAGTCCAGTCTACATAGGGAGACCCTGTAGACACTTACTAAAATACAAAAAAAAAAAAAAAAACAAAAACAAAAACAAAAAAACCCTAAAGGATCCCAAAGGTGAAAAACAAAATGAGCAGACACACCAACACAAGGCGTGATGGTGCCCCATGATAGTGCATGCCACACATGACTATAATTGTAAGAATTTACTAAGTGAAATTCTATAAGTGCAGTGTTTAAGAAAGCAACCTGTGTGTGACTTTAGAGAACAATTATGCTGTCTTAGCATTTAATGATAGGAAATGAGTTTCAAGAACAAAGTGCTAATTTATAACATTCATTTCTAATAAAGGCTCCACATTTTATATTCAGCCTGTGAATTTACTCAGAGACACTGTTGCAGGCAGCCAAATTAGATAGAAATATAGGCAGTCAGATAGGGCCAGGCCCTCGAGGAGACAAGATGGTAGACAAGGTGACCTTGTAACTTTTGGAAGAGACAGACACACCCATATGGGCCAGACCTCAAGACCAAGACAAAAGAGGAGACACAGCAACATACTTCCCTAGGGATGGGCATCAGGGATTGATATTCTAATAGGTATCAATCACCTTGAAAGAGCCCAAATGAGTCACTAGCCCAACCCCAACAGGAAGAGACCCTGTCCCGTATTCATGCCCCCTTGCTACGTGACTCGCTTTCCCATTTGATGCTGGATTTAATCAATTTTACCTGAGCAATGGTGCAATCTTATTGGTTGACCATACTTTTTTCCCACTTCATGCCCAACTAAGTGAGTTCCCATGTCTTCTCCACCACCTTAGACCCGCCGATCATTTGGAGGTCACCCACCTGAGACCAGTTTTTCTCCCTGTATCAACATGAGTGAGTAATAAAGGAAGGAGAAGCTGCCTTACAATAACCTGAATGGGATCTATTCTGTTTCCTTGTGAAAATAACATTTGACAACACAAGAAAATCCAATGGAGGGTTGGGGAAGGACAGAAATAGTCTTCTTACTGCTTATTTTATTTTCAATAAAGATTAAAGATCTTATTTTAAAGTATATCTATGTCAGATTCTAACTTTGGAAGGAAGAGGTCCAACTTAAAAAGCATGTTTACAAAAATACCCTTTTTAGGGAACTAGGTGCCTACCAGGTATATATCCAAAATAACTAAAAGCAGGGACTCATACACATATTTGTACCAGCCTTACCCGTATAAGTCAAAAGGTAAATGGATAAACTGTGCTGTATATATGCAGTGGAACATTCAGTTATAAGAAGGAACAAAGTTCTGACACAACATGAATGAACCTTGGAAGCAGTATGCTGTGGACGTAAGATAAACACATAAAGACAAATACATGATTCCACATATGCAAAACATCTAGAACAGGTGAATTATAGCAATACCAGTAGAAAGTAAGATTAGAGGTTGCCTGGACTGAGGGAAGTGGCGAGCTGGGTATTGTTTAATGAGTATAGATATTCTATTTGCATTGGTGGAAGAATTCTAGATATGAATAGCAGTAATGATGACACAAGTTTTATTAATGCCTCTGAATTGTGTCTTCAAAATGGTCTAAGTGGCTAATTTTACATATCTTTAACCAAAAAATTTTAAACAGTGATAAATTATACTTCATAAAAATAAAATAAGGGGCCGGGGAGATGGCTTGTTATGGGTTGCTCAGAATAGGAACCAGATCAGCCAGGTTGGAATTTGGAAAGCCATTTATTACCAAGCTCAGGGCCCCCATCAGCTCTCACGCAGGAGAGGACCAAAAGGCAGCTAGCCCAGGAAGGGGAGGGGGGGTTAAAACCTGGAACCACATTCAGTTTGGTAAAACAAATTCATTGTCTGACACAAAATAATGCTTTCAGGATCTTTGTAACCACTACTCAAGCTAAATTTCCTGTGGCTTTGTTTTAGTGTCTGGTTACCTTGCACCTGAGTACCTGTAGGCAGCCTTGCATAGCCCAGAGGTTTCAAGAAGTTAAAGCCCCTTTAGTATCCTTTTGAAGTCATCTCCGTAATCTAACTTTGTTTACAGGAGTTGGTGAGGGTTATAGGAATTGGTGAGGTAGGAATTTTACCTAGCAAACAGCAAGAAACAGCCACTAGTTACTACACAACTTAGAACAGTGGTGAGTATACATTTCTACACAACAGAAAACACAAGATTTACATTTATAACCTAAAATGTGAGTTGACCCATTACAGGCTCAGTAGAATAAGTGCTTCTCTGGCAAGCACAAGTGTCTGAGTTCAATCCCCAGCTCTGCAAAAAATAAATAGATAAATAAATAAAAATAAAATAAATGTGAGTGGCAACTTTAAGATGCTTTTTTGTCTTTTTAAAAAAAATTTTTTTTTTTTATTTAGTACAGGGTCTACAGGGTCTCACTCCATAGATCAGACTCATAGTGATTCTCCTGTTTTCAGCCTCCCAAGTGCTGGGATTACAGGCATGCGCCACCACAGCCCAGTCTCAATTGCCCTCTCAGTGTGTGCTGGGGCAGGACTGGGATGGCACACTGGGGGTCAAACACTGGCCACTGAGCTCTGCCCAAGCAGGTGCTTTAGTCCCCTGCACTATCTGGCTGGCCCTAAAGTGCTTGACTACTTGAAATTTATTTAATCCATCCTCTAAGTTGTATCTTATTTCAGAGGTAAAGCCGGTCTAGCTGCCTGGCTAACAACCCCAGTGGCTGTGACTATGGCTTGTGTTTAGTTATCTCTCCATGCACAAGTCACAATTCGATCTATTTCAAAGGCTAGAGGTGTTCCCTATACACTAAATTTACACTGTTCGAGAGTTCCTCCACAATATTGTGGAGCAGAGGCACCTAATGGCTACAGCTGTTACGAGTAAGTAATTTTGATATCAGTATTGCTCAAAAGAGGCAATCTGTGTCAGCAGATTCCAGATTTCTGCCTTTGCTCAGTCCCTTTTAGCCTTCTCATACATCATAGTAATTGATTAAGAAATAAATATAAAATTCCAAATCACTCCCTAGTTTTCAAGTAATTCTATGCATATTGAGCACCTGTATCAGTTAGGGTATTTGCTGAGAAAGCATAATTTAGCTTTATCATGACACTTGTCACCACTGTAAGTTTAAAAATTTAAATTTAAGATTTCACACTTTTTTTTTTTTGCAGAACCGGGGGTTGAACTCCAGGCCCTTGCACTTGCCAGGGAAGCACTTATTCCACTGAGCCATCTCCCCAGCCCCAATTTCACACATTTTAAAGATAAACTTATCTATCTATCTGTCTGTCTGTCTATCTATCTATTTATTTATTTTTTAAAGAAGAATCTAAATGGTGTTCAGGGTCTCACTACTAGATCAGACTCTTAGTGATCTGCCTGTTTACAGCCTCCCAAGAGCTGGGATTACAGGCATGCACCACCACACCCAGTCTCAATTGCCCTCTCAGTGCATCCCAAGGGTGGGGCTAGCACGGCAACACCAGGGATCAAACCCCCAGCCCCTGCACTTGTTTGCAGGCACTTTAATCTGCTGGGCTACTTGGCTGGTCTGATAAACTCATTTAGTAATAAATTAGAACTAAATATGACTTTGTTTCATGGTGGCGTGAGCTGCAGGGAAGAGTCTCCCAAGGTTGCTTGAGGTCCTTTGGTCAGTAGAAGCAGCATCCTATCAAAGTGGTATTAGTTAAATCATATTTGAGAGAACTGCTAACCTGACTGAACAGCCACTATGCAAGGTGGCCCAAGGTAACCTAAGGGACAGGTAAGGGTTTCTTTACTCTGCTTTCCACTACCAAACAAATCTCTGAGATAATAAACTTACAAAAGGCTTGTGTTGGCTTGCAGCTGTAGAGGCTCCAGCTCACGGCTTGTTGGCCGTGAGTAGCGCATCCTGACAAGAATGCATGGCAGCGTGACATCACGTGCCTCGCAGCAAGCTGGGGGCACAAGAGAGAGCAAGGGGCCAGGGTCCCTCGGTCTGTCTGTGCCCCCACTTGCCTAAAGGCCTCCCACTAGGTGCCCGCACTGGGTCCCCCAGATGTGCTATCCTGGGAACCATGCCTTTAACATGCAGCTTTCGGAGGCCATTTCAGGTCAAAACTGTCACAGAGATTACACCCAGGCCAGAGAATAGGTCACAGATAGCAAACTTTAGTGTGACTCATAGATAAGGTGAAACAGCATGTTCCCAGATTCTGAAGTGAGAGTGACAGGGACTCTGTCTCTATAAAAGTCATCTTGGGAACCGAGGAATTACTGCAGGTCTGAAACACTAGGTTTTTGCCCCCCCACCCCCACCCCTTCACCCTGTTTGCTGGAACCTGCCTTTCTAGGAAGGAAAATTTTCTGTCACTATTTTTATCTTTGATAAAATGAAACCATCTTCAAAACAAATGTTCCTTGGATTCCTTGCTGCTGTGTCCACCTGAGGGCAAGAAGGAAGATGGTCCCTCCAGGGTGCTTCATAGAGATCTCTGTGTTCTTGATCCCATCCCCTGGCCACACCTCCTAGGCATGCTGAGAGACTGTAAGAAAGGCCTCCTGGTATCCTCTGGACCACCCGGATTTACTCCTTTAGTTGGCTTTCTCAATTCATATTTATATTTTAATAATTTTTCATGAATTCACCTTTATGAAGCCTAGAAAAATCCTAGGCTCATCAGATCTGCTGTTTCCTGACAAGTGGCTCTGCCGCTCCCCATTTCTGATGCTGCAGCAGAAGGAGGGTAGTGGGGGCTGGGGACTCCAATTTCTCCTGCTTCTCTGAATGCTTAAAGTTGACTCGGAGCCTCATCTAGGTGCATGGGTCAGCTGCTGTTAGTAATAAGAGTATTTCCTTAACTTGGTGGACATGGAGCCTTTCCTTGGGTGAATACTGCAGTTATAAACAGTGAGGCCAGGCAGTCCTGCCACCACCTCTCCTGGAGCCCGGGAGCTGGAGAGATCAGAAAATCCTTTTAGAGACAGGAGCACAGTCCCTCTGGTCTCTTGGCCTTGGTGCGCTCACGACCTGTTCACAGGTCCCGGTTTCCACTGTAAATGATTTACTTTTTTTTATGAGTGATAAAGCCAGGCCCTTGTGGGCCAGACAAGATTTGAGAGATGAGGAAAGCTATGTATTTTACCAGTGGCACAAAGGACTCATGGTAAGCTCTCTGAACTGGGATCTTGCCTTTTGTCCTCTGGCTGCAGAAATGCCAGTCAGTGCAGAAAGGCCTCCTTTTAATCTTTGAAATAGAAGTTCCCCTTAGTGCTTTTTAGCGTTTGCATCCCGGTTGGCTGTGGCCATATAATTTCTGTCTTTGTGAATTCCTCCTCTCTTAGTGCAAAACACAGTAAAAAGAAAGCTGCTGTTGGCAAGGAACCCAGTATTTCATTTACTCCAGATGCCCCTGGCCAGTGCCCAAGGCATCCTCCCCTGTCCTAGCAGGAGGAGGAAAGAGTCCTCTGAGCTTTCCCAAGGGCCAGCCCCTTGCTCAGTCCACCTCTTGCCCGAGGCTGGAGGCAGGGTCACCTGTGTGAAATGTGCGCAGCCCCTTCTTGTTGTCCCCTCTTCCCCATCCCGTGTGCCTGCCTCCCTTTTGCATAAATGCCAGCAGTTGGTCAGAATGGAGAACTTCGCTCACTTTCATGTAAAGTAACACATCCTGGAGGGTGGCTTAGGCCTAGGAAGTGTTAGGAGGTTTGATTGAAACAGACTTTGCTTCCAGTGTCCAAAGCCCAAGGATATCTCCTCCCCTGCCACACACACATACAACTTGCCCATAATATCTTAATTTGTATCTGAACCTGAAAAATCAAAAGGTGGAAAATACAGACTGCAACAAATTAAAGGACCTGGAAAATTCAGTGGGAAGTGGCAGGTTTAGAGTAAGGTCACTGGGCTTGGGCCAGTGAGGTCCCTGCACTGATGGAACACCAACGATGGTGCCCAGGATGTCGTAAAGCAGACACTTGCGTTGCTCTCCCCTATTCTGGGTTCACAGTGGACAGAGGGAAAATGGAGGGGGCTCTAATGCAAGTGAATACGGTAATCTGCTCGTTCACTAGTTCAAGTGCTGGACTTGGGACTTGGGAGTGACAAATGGGGCCACTTGGAGCTGGCATCAGACTCAGGCCAACCTGTGAGACAAGCTGTACTTGTGTCAGAGAACTTAATAGCCTGAGACTAGCTTGGCGAGAGGAATCTCTGCCCTTCTTCAGTGGGAGCCTCTGTCTTCCCTGGGAGCTCTAGGTGCTCTTCGCTCCTGTGAAATGCGAGAGAGACTGAGTAGAGACGCCCATCTGTGACAAGGTGGCTACGACAAGTGTATTGAGCTGTAGGTGGATCCTTCACTCCTGATTGTCCAGAGTGGATCTGGAGGGAGAACTCAGAGCAAAGCAATTGCTGCCCACCAGGTATGGTTTTTCTTTCTCTTCCTAATGCCAGAGGTGTGTAGAAACATGGATGTCCCTTGTGTGTGAAGCCATAAGGCATGTTGGCCTTGGTGCTGTCCTTATTGCCCGGGGTGAAGGCCATCACTTAACACTGAGCCCCAGTGTTGGTGTCCCTGGCCTGACGTTGCTGCTTAGGGAAAGCATAACAGTGGAAATATCACCTCTGAGGGAGTTATCATGAGTCACATGTACCAGCAGTTCTTTCCCTCTGACAGGGCTGGCGTCCCAGGAAAGATCACTGTGCTGGGCTGGTGGAGCCAGGGGTACTTAGCCCTACTTCTAAGGCTTGTAGGGTTGGTGTCACATAGGCCTCACCTCTGAGGGGGCCCTGGGTCCCCTGTAACAGCCAGGCACAGCCCCATGGCTCAGCTGGCTTTGGACTCCTGCACTGTCTGCCTTTGCATGTGAGAGTGGAGCCTGCCCTACAGGGCTGAGCCTTTCTTGCAGGTATCCAGAGCCACCAGGCCCTCCCCACCCTCAGCTCAGCACAGAGATGGCCACTAGCATTATAATAAGGTCCCTTTGCAACTGGGGCTTCTCAGGGACACCTGGAGATGGCTAAACTTTAACTTGCTAAATCAGCCGCGATACTGTCCCTTCCACATAGACAGCTGTGTGACTCTGTTCTTGAGAAGGTCAATGGCCAACACTCAGACGAGACTGACTGGACCATCTCTGTCAAGATGACTGCTGGGTCTCAAACAATATGGCCAGAGTATAAGTATTGTAAGCAAAGTCTCAGAGGCAGCAGCTTATTTAATCAATTGGTTAATGAGAGAGAAGTCCTTAAAATATCTTATTTATATAATAAGCTTCATCTAAATCTGAGATTGACAAACTATGCCTCACAGGCCAAATCTGACCAAACAGTTGTTTTTATAAATAAAGTTTTATTGGAACACAGTCACATTGATCCACTCTGACTAATTTGCTCACAACAAAATTAACTGAATGGTTGCAAAACAGGTAATATGGCCTACAAAGCCTAGAATAACAAATCTCTGTCCCTTCACAGAAAGCCTTTGCTAAATTCTATCTGAATACAATCAACTTGATCCTGAATTATTGTGTAATAAACATAATAGACAATCACAGAACTTGCTAAGCCATTTTTAGTAGGTAATCACTTTTTGTTATAAAATTATACAATATCACATGCTTCTTACAAAATAAAAATCTATGTAGATACAGGTAAACTCCCCTTTGGCTATCCTGCCAACCCTGATCTTTTGATGCCCTGAAAGCACCTAGAATGATGTGTTTACTGCCAGGCCATCCTGTATACATTCAGGTATATATACATGTACGATATATACACTTATTACTTGCTCCAGTCTGTTTTTCCACTCTTTCAAATGATACCCTATAACTATTCTAGAGCTCCACCTCATTTATTTTAACTGCTACATAACATTTCATTGTAAGCTGAGACGATAGCTCGGTGGTCTAAGTGCCTGCCTGGCAAACACAAGAACTTGGGTTTGACCCCCAGTACCTCATGCTGTGCCAGCTCCAGAACCCGAGGGGCACTGTACTGGCCACCGGAACCAGGCGTGGTGAAATACACCTATAATACCAACACTGGGGAGGCTGAGACAGGAGGATCACTGAGCTGTGTAGGGAGACCCTGTACCAAATACATAGAAAAAACAAAACAAAAGAAGTACTTCGCCTTGTACAATCGTTTTATGCAAACATTTCCCTTCTGATAGACCTTAAGGCTGTTTGCAATGTTCACTCTCCCCAGTGAGCCTTGCTGCTTATGTCTGCCAGTGCACCTATTTAAGGGAGGCTCATCCCTGGAGGAGATACTACGAAAGTGAGTAGCTATGTCATAGGATGTGTGTTGGAAATAGGTTCAGTGCTCAATACTATCATGCAGCATCCACTACACCTGTGCCCATTTCCGCTCTTCCCTACCTCAGCACTGCTTGCTGTTTATCCAATATTTTTTTTCTACTTGGACAGAGTTAATTAAAATATTAATTTTAATTTCCTTAATGACTGTTGAGGTGGAACACTTTTTACATAATTCTAGGTCATTGTAGTTCTTTTTTGTACAGTGTCAAATCATATCCTTAGATATCTTATATTCAGTCTCTTGCTCATCTGTAGGAGTTGATGCTAGCCTTTTGATGCATGTATAACGTATATTCTCACTTCTTTTTATTTTTTTAATTTTTTTATTTTTCTCACTTCTTTTTAAACTTTGCTTATATTTTTAGTTCACAAAGATTCTACTATTGTGCTCACTGTTACATTGATGTGATTGGATTTATCAACTTTACCTTTTGCATGTTTTGCTCATGAAAGCTTATTTAAGAAAAATTTCTCAACTTCTAAGATTATAAAACCCACCAAATATGAACTACTAAGTATAATTCCTTTTTTTTTTTTTTTTTTTTG
>NW_004524629.1:12939829-12986260 GCF_000260255.1 Octodon degus
TTTTTTTTTTTTTTTGCGGAACCGGGCATTGAACTCAGGCCCTTGTGCTTGCCAGGGAAGTGCTTATTCCACTGAGCCATCTTCCCAGCCCTCAACTTCTAAGATTATAAAGGTATTTTGGCATACATTCTTGTAATACTGTTACATTTAAAACAAAATAACTCTTTAGTCCCCCTGGAATTTGTTTCCACAAATTATTCCAATACCATTTATTGGAAAAAATCCATCTTTTTTTATTTATTTGAAAGATACCTGCGTCATGTAATAAAGGGCCACTTATACATGTCCACTTTTCATTCACTATTATTTTGTATTTATTCATTCTACTTAAGCCAATTTCAGCTACAGCTTTCTCTTTTCTAACAGAGTTTTTCCCTGCATATAGGAAATCTATTTTTTAAAAAAATATTTTTTCTGAGTTGCTTATTTAATTCTCTTCATAGCTGTAAACATGAATCAGTTGATTCCTTTGGAGGGTTTTTTTGTGTGTGTGTGTTTTTTTATAAATAATTTTATTGAGAAACACATAGCAATGAGACAGTTTCAAAACTGATTACTAGCGCAGTTTCAATAATTAATACATTGCATATTGTTTTTTTTTTTTTAAATAATTTTATTGAGAAACAAATAGCAATGAGACAGTTTCAAAACTGATTACTAGCGCAGTTTCAATAATTAATACATTGCATATTGTTTTTTTTTTGAATGCTATATTTTTATTTAAAGTTGGCTTAATCAACTTCTTCAATGGTGGGTCCCGAGGAAGCACCACCAGGGGGAGGGGAGCTCCTCCACCAGGGAAGCCCCCAGGCATTCCTCCAGGCATGCCACCTGCACTCTGGTAGAGCTTGGTGATGATGGGATTGCAGGCTTTCTCCAGCTCCTTCTGCTGATGTTCAAATTCTTCTTTCTCCGCAGTCTGATTCTTATCCAGCCAGTTGATGATCTCATTGCACTTTTTTTTTTTAAATTTTTTTTTTTAACATTTATTTAGTGTGTGTGTGTGGCCAGCTCAGCCCACCAGGGGGCGCAGCTAGCTGGCATGTGGTGCTGGGGGATCGAACCGCGGTCCCTGTGCTTTGCCAAGCTTGTTCCAAGTAGGTGCTTTAGACCACTGAGCCATCTCTCCAGCCCCTGCATATTGTTGTCTTAGTGGTTATTCATTGTACAAGATGCAGACATGATATCCTGTCCACAAACACTGTTAGAACAAATCTCTCTATTCATTGAGGTAAGAGAATGGAGCTGTATATCTGTCCTAACTATTTTGAGTATACAGATACAAAAGGGTCATTCATTTGTATCTCCCTTTTTTGGTTAGTTTTGTCAGAGAAGGGTATTCCATTATCATTTAAATATTGTAGGTACATGAATTCAGCAAAACATTCCAATATAGTCCAGTAGTCCATAATAGTAGTGGGTTATCCATAGGACTGGCAGTGTCAGAAGTTGTTGACTTGAGCCCTTTACAACTCAGCATATTAATATGGCTTTACTTTTTATACTTCATTTTTATACTTTTCTTCTGGTTAAGACCAAGATAAAGCTTCCATTGGAATTTCTAGATATCTGTGTCATCTCTATGCAGTGAGAGCTTTGTTCTTTCTTTTCTGAAACTGCTTCCAGTTTTTCTCTTACTCCCTTTTCTTGTCCCTTAGCGTGATGCTAGCCCAACAGAACACAGACTCAGGACTGACGTGCACACAGATGTGGAAGTGCACACTTCTAGAGAATATTATTTACAAAAACTTAGACATCCTGGGCATTCCTGTCATGTTCCTAATTTTAATCATTTTTTAATCTCATATTTTGAACTCATGTTTCTCAGAATATTTCATATTTCTTTCTGTAGGACTCTTTGATCTTGAAGTTGAAAGTGGTTTTCTCCAGAGGATTTATACTTTTGCCAGGGGTCTGGGAATGGTGTCAACCGGAACCATCATGAACTTGGGACTCACCAGGCACACAAGTAATATAAATTTTAACTCAAACCTGTCTGATTGTTGGCTTCTTGTTAGGAGTTCTCAAAGGAACATTTTCTACTGGCTTCACTCACGCCCAAGGTGGGGAAGGCCATGGACAACTGTCTGCCTCCATGGACATCGCCCTGAGGGGGTCCTGACTGGTGTCACTTCTATGATCTGACCTCTTGCCCCCGACGTTAGGCTCCAAGCTTTGTCCGCTACCCTCCCATGAGAACCCAGGGTACAGGGTGCCAGAAATGGAGACAACTCTAAGACAATGTGTTCCTTCCCTTTCTCACTTCTCAGACCTAGTTTATCTCTTACATTTTGGCCTCTTGAGAATTCTCTCACTTTCCTACCAGCTCAATTCCGTATTGAAAACAAATTTTAAAAATTATCTGGTATTTTTAGGTCTAATCTATTGAAAAAATTTACTCTAAATACCTTCCCATCTGAGTACCAGCAATGAAAATCTCTACTTTTTCCTTTTAATGAGAATTATTCTGGGGTGAATTATTTTTTAATAAGACATATAGCAAAAGCTGTTAGTATTTATCCTGTACCAAGTTAATGACGTTTTCTTCCTTCTGGTTAACCAAGTATTTTAAAATCATGCATGTCTATCAAGTTTTATTAAACGCTTTTCTTCCTGTATTAATTTCCTCATCTTGTTTTGAAGGAGAGGAAAATGATTTCTCCCCAGTCCTTGTGAGTTTGTAGTTGGGATGTTCCTCTAACAAAAGGCAGATTAGCAGGAGGAAAAGAAGGGAGTTTGCTACCAGAGCACACACTGCACAGGAGGAGGTATTCTTTCCCGAGAAAACTCTACAAAATAACTCTCAAAGCAGTGGCTTAGGATGCTGTCTCAAATGCTGATTTAACAAAGGACTGTGACATCTTAGAGTGGGGACAAGACAAAGACACAGCAGCTTCAGGCTTGCAGAGGCGGCGAGCTGGGAAGGAGCAGCATCTGCCCTGTTGGCGCCTGTGCATGGTACAGAGCCGCCCTGAGCGAAGCAGGACTCACACTCTGTCTGCAGGAGTGAAACCAGGGCACAGCTACAAACACTGCCTATCGTATTAATTTTTCTGTTTTTAGACAGAGGAGAAGCAGACATCTCCAAGCTTTAGGTGTCTTCAGCTCAGCAATTCTCTATGTTTTAGGAATAACTTTTCTGATCTTCACTTTTTCCAGAATGTTTTGTGTATTAATACGTATTTGCAGCACAGAAAGATTATCCTCATCATAGGGAGTTGGTACATAACTCCCTATTCTAGACCACATCTAATTCCTCTCTTGACTCCTTTCCCTCTCCTCTTCTCCCCTCCTGACATCTCTTAGTTCTCTTCTCCTTTTGAAAAGATCTTATCTTCCTACTCCCTAGCACCTGTCCTTTTTTCTTTTCTTTTTTTTTTCTTTATTTAGCCTGTCCTTCATTTTCTAGCAAATATCCTCTCTTTCTTACATAGCTCCTTCCAGGGTCGTGGAAACAGGGACACCTCAGAGTCACTAGGACCCTGGGAAGGCTGACACAGGACTTTCCCATTAAAAACAACAGCGACTCAGAGGATGGGAAGAAAACAAAATCAGAGGGTTTTTGTTTGTTTGTTTTTGGTGGTATTGGGAGGTCAACCCAGGGTCTTCACACTGAGCTACAAGCCCAGCCCTTTTTCCACTCTTTCTTTGAGACAAAGTCTGGCTAAGTTGTTCAGACTGGGCCTGAATTTGCAATCTTCCTGCCTCAGCCTGCCAGGGTGCTAAGTGTAGATTTGCGCCACCAAACCTGGCTGAGTTGAGACTCATTGTGGTTGCCGTGCTCTGTACCCTGCACAGGTGTGTGGGATGTGTGAGGCAACCTTTGCACCCAAAGGTTGAGTGCAGTCTCCTGAGAGGAGACTGGTGGAGCGTTCTGCTGCCGCCTGTGCTCAGCCACCCACCCCAGTGCATCAGTGTGTACAAAGCAGTGAAATAACAAGCTGAGTTTCCAATGGAAAACAGAGAGATGTTTCAGAATTCCTCATGATTCTCCTGTGTCTGTGTGAATTCCAAACAAGGAGTCAGAGTCTAAAACCCAAAGGCAATAGTACCTGCATGGGGAACAGACGGGCAGTTGAGTCAGAGGTCACTGCACCCTGTTAAATATTGCAGAGGGTGCAGGCTGTACTTTGGCGCTGACACCAGCTGCCACTCCTGGTCCCAGCAGCGTCACAAACCCTCTGACCCTTGGCTCTGATGACTGAGTCCCAGGAAGCCCAAAGGTCAGCTTTCATTTGTGGTCACCAGAAGGGAGCAGCCGCCACTAACTGAGCTCCTGAAACTCAACTTCTGCCATCTGTGTTTCCTCAGAGCCTGTGCCACACGATGGCCAACAAAGAGGATTTTGTTCACAACACTGAACTATTCCGAAAGAATTTTTAGTGTGGGATCTCCTTTACCTCTTGAATTTTGTGATCAAAATTTAATTGACACTCTGCTTATGCTATATATCTGCTTGTTCTGGAAAGAAGCAGAAAAGGAGAAAAAGGTCTGTCACTTGCTGCTTCCATCAACTTAGACACATCTCAGAGCCCCCACTTTCCTAATTTATTGAGGAGATAAAAAGAAATAAAAGACCCACACTGCCTTGGTGGGCTGGGGACAAGTCCTCCCCTGTGAGCCTCACAACACCTCATTCCAGATCCTTATTTTGAAATCCTGTGTAAATGTGAGTTAATAAATTTATCAGGCGGGGGATTTAGCTCAGCAGCACAAGAGCCTACCTGGCAAGCACAAGGTCCTGAGTTTGATCCCTGGCACCAAAAATAAATAAATAAATTTATCAATCTTTTTCCTTTATTGGGTGAAGCAAACCTATCATCATCATCATCATCATCATCATCATCATCATCATCATCATCATTTTAGCAGTACTGGGGATTGGATCTAGGGCCCTCACAACAAGCCACATCCCTAGCCTTTTTTCTCCTCTTTCTTATTTTTTTATTTTGAGACAAGTTTCCACTAAGTTGCCAAAGTTGTCCAAGCTGGGTTCAAGGTTGCCATCCTCCTGCCTCAGCCTTTGAAAGCCCTGGGGTTACAAGGCCTTTGAAAGCCCTGTGTCACCATGCCTGACTAGGACAAAGCCACCATTTTTATAAGGTTCAGGTACTAACTTTTTGGAAATTCAGTATATTGGTTTTCCTTTACTTGATTTTCTTTCTTCACATGCTGGGCAGTTCTGAATTTATATGTAGGTAAATAAGTGCATGTGCATATTCATACACGTATACCACACGCATGTGCCCCGCCACACCACACACACACAGAGTCCTGATGCCTCTCCCACTTTCTGTCCCTAAGATCACAGTTCTTTTGTTATCTCCCTCTTCATTTTGCGTGTGTTGCTTCAGCTCTAAGCTGTCTACTCCTTGCTTCCCTGGTCTCGTGACCTGGTAACAGAGCTCCTGTCTACTCCTTGCTTCCCTGGTCTCGTGACCTGGTAACAGAGCTCTTAGGTGGACTCATGTGAGTACCATGGGGCACTGCATGGCTCCACATGCTTCCCCACACCTTCGCTTAGCAAGGAGCTTCTGACAAAACATAGCTTAGGATGTGAGTCCTGGCCTATGTCAGTTTGGTTACTTCTTCTGCATTCTAGAGACAGAATGACACATTTATTGGCACTGCTACCATCTTCTCCATCACATTGTTGTTGGGCATTGCCAATTTTCTATCTGATTAGTTGGATTTTTCAGGCCCTTGATCCTATGGGTATAAACTGCAGATTAGCACTCTCAGCATTCCTGGGATTGTGCCCAAAATGCAGGGTCCTCGGCCCCCACACCCACTGAGTCAGAAGCTACATTTTAAGAAGCTTGCCATAGCCAGGTGTGCCTGGAATCCCAGCAGAGCAGGAGGCTGAGGCAGGAGGATCATAAGTTTAAGCCCAAACTAGGCTAAACTTAGTGATTTAGTGAGATCCTATCTCCAAATAAACAAAAATAATAATAAAGGGCTTGGGATGCAGTTTAGTGCAAAGACCCTGGGTTCAATCCCCAGTACTGATGGGAGAAGGGGACTTCCCCACAGAGAATCACTCTCTGAGATTATGATCTCAGGTTCTAGGTATCTTATGCAAGACAAAACTCTCAACTGCCCAGACCCTGGCTTCCTAGGGGTTTGACACTAGGCCATTCATTATGGCCAGGGGCTGAATTGATCTGTCTCTCTGCTCCTCACTGCAGTGCTCTAATTTCTGTTGCTGCTGCTGAGGCTGCTCCTGGCTCTTCTTCCTGTGGCCTGGCTTCCCTGCGCCGCCTCCTGTCTGCGAGCCCCAGCTGGCCGCACACTCACGGCAGGCTGGAGGTAGTGGGTGCACCAGCTAGCATAGTACTCCACTTGCCCTTTAAAAATTCTTTAGACATTTGATAGCATTTACTTAGGGGATAGTCTCCTTTGTTTAAATGGTAATAATAACAACAAAATTTTATCATTGTGAGCATTTTTAAGTGTAAAGTTTTTTCAGCTTGTCAAACTGAAACTATACTTCTTAAACAAAAACTTCCCCTTCCCTTCCCTTGCCAACTTTCCCTTTACTGTGCCTGTGAGTGGCTACCACATATTACAGAATTTACTTCCTTTTCAAAGCTAAATACCATTCTCTTCCATATACATTTGCTTCATCCATTCATCTGCAGTTGAACACTTGCATTATTGCCACCTTTTGGCTACTATGAGTAATTCTGCTGTGAGTATACAAATATCTTTTTAAGATCTGAATTTTTCTGGCATACGTACACACCCTGATGTGCTGTTGGATCACATGGTAGTCTTATTTTCAGGTTTTTTTAGGCACTGCAGTACCGTTTGCTATAGTAGCAAAAGCATTTTACGTTCCCACCGTCAGCACAAGTGCTGACACCTGCTGTCTCCTACTTTTGTGATAGGCACCATCCCGATGAAGTGAAACGGTCCCTCACTCTGATCAGTCTTTGCAGCCTCCTAATAATTAGGGATGTTGCATGTATCTTCAGATGCTTGTTGGCAAGTGATGCCTTTTTAATTAATAAATGTGTCCTATCATGAACATAAGTAATCTATTCTATGCAATTCTCCAAATCTAACGAGCTCTTGGAAGACAGGGTTAGGCACTTAGGAAAGTCATCAACCTGTTCCCTGCAGACAGCCCTGCACCACACAGCATTCAGTTGCTGGCTCTGTCTTCTTGTCCTGCAGGCTGTCTTCACTCCAGATGAATGAATAAAGAAGGTGCTGCTGGAGTGACACTGGGCAGTAGACACAGAGGTGTCTCTGGAGACAGCACAGATTCCAGTTCTCACAGTCAGACTCCCTCCTTGCTGGGGTGGATGCTTTGGAAGGGAGGACACTTGTAGCTCACCTGGTTTTCCACTACAGCTTAGACTATGGTAACCCCTAGGCAGCAGTGCAGCCAGCAGGCCTTTCCTCTGTCCCTGTCTGTGTGTGTGTGATGTTGGACTCACTAGGAGAGGACTGAAATGACTCAGTGGATCACTTGTCCATGGGGGACAGCAATCATAGATCCCTCAGCACCCTCAGAAACACTGTGAGCCTTTTTGTAGTTCCCCACTCCTGGCCCAGTTACTCCCCACTGCAAAGCCAGGAGGGGCTGGGCCTGCAGAGAAGCCTCCTCTCATGAGGACAGGCTGTGCTGTGTTTGGTAGTTTCCTCAGAGTCACACAGACAGGAGGCTATGGCCACTCATGTGTACCATTTGTACCATTTGTCCCCCACATAGTGGCCTCAAAAATGTTGACAGTTTGTCTGACACACCTGTCCTTTTCTGATGAAGGAGAAGAGGAAGTTATATCTTTGTCTGTAAAAAGCTTTCATTGATTCCGCCCTGAAGAGCTTATCTGATGGCCCCCTACCCAATCCACCTGCTCCACCCCACTCATTCTGCCGAAGTCCACACTCCACTCCAGAAATAAATTGAATGGCCTCAACTCTTCCAGGTAAGCAAGGTTAGAGTGACGGGGGCTGCGGAGGCAGAATGTGCCCCCCACAAGTGAAGCAGTCCCACCTTTGCAAAACCACCAAGGGAGACCTCCTTCTGGAGCTTTCCTACCTTCCCAGAGTCTCGATGCACTGCCTTCATTGGTTCACCTCTTCTTTTGTCTTCAGAGCCAGCTAGCTACACAGCATCTGACCGCTTTCCTGCTCACATTTCTTCCTCTCACCAACTCCAGGAAAGTTCCTTCAACTTTAAGATCCAGGGCATTAAGTTGTGTCTACATGGTTAGTTTGGAGCTCCCCCTCCCTAGGTCTATGCCCTTGTCACATGGGCCTCAGCCTTTGGCTGTGTCAGGAAACATGCCTGTCCCCAAGTTGTGAGGTCCGGATAGAGGCATCTGTGGGGGCCAATGTTCTGCCAGGACACAAAAAAAGTTGTTCAGAGGCCTGCCACACAACTGACTTGTTAGTGTTACGTTGCTTTTGTGGTGATTATACTTGTCCTTTTTAATATTTGTAGTTCTTGTTATTTCCTTTTTCATTCTTTCTCACACATATAGAGTCTTTAATTTTGTATTTGTATCTCATTGGTATCTAATTCTGTATTTGTAATTTTTGTGTTCTTTTTCTTAAGGAGGACTCCCCAAATTGTGTACGCTTCAGACTCCACCACCATTGTAGAGGGGCACCTCTACTGGCTGGCTGACTACCGGAGCACACAGCAAAATATCTCAGCACTACTGGCTGGGGGTGAGCTTCGGGCTGGGGTGAGTCAGAGACATACAGAACTGGAGACCACGTGAATCTCCAAGGGGCCCTCCTTGTGCCCATGACCCTGAAGAGGGGCCCCCTGGGCAAGGTGCAGTGTAGACAGGTGGTCAGGGTACTCGGGATGCAGGCGAGGTTGGCTGCCTGGACAGGGACAGGGGAGAGCAGGGCAGAAGAGGATGAGGAAAGAGCCGGTCTTGAACTGTGATCCACTCATGGAGTACCACACTTCTCTGTGGGCTCCCCCCTGCAGTTGTTTCTCCCTTGTTTATGATAATGCTACGGCTTCTCAGCTTTCAGCTTGTCTTTTGCTGCCTTAAGCAATGTGCCCATTGGCTTGGTTTCTCTTGAGCCCTAGGTTACTGCCCTCTTATCTCTTAGTGAAGTTCCCTACTCCCAGTGCCTGTGCCTTTGGAGGGCTAAGGCCAGGCCCTTGCTTGACTTGTTTGAATTTCCATTCCACTCCTTCACTCTTTCTAATCTGCAACACCCCACCCTCATTCTCTTAATTTTCTTGTTGCTTTATTTTTGAGAAAAGGTTTCACCATGTAGTCCAGGCTGGCCTTGAAGTCATGGCAATCCTCCTGCCTCAGCCGCTTCAGTTCTGGGATTATGGAAGTGCATCATCACACGTGGTTCCCTTATTTTTCTTTCTCTTTGCTTCTCAAATGATATTCCACCTCTCTCTGAGCAGGGCTTCCTTCTTACTGATTCTTTCTTTTGTAGTATTTAATTTCTCCTGCACCAGTAGACATTTTTCTTTCCTCTGTCATCCATCTCTGTTAAATTTGCCAACTCAATGGATAGCATCATGTACCCTCTATCGAATGTCTTATTTTTTCTTGCATTAAAGATCATCATTTCCCAGATCAACAGATTCCTGGCCTGCTGACACAGGTCATGTGCAGCAATGCTCACCTTTGTTCTCCTCTGATGTCTAAATATTTGACTCCAAAGGCCACCAGTTGGCCACTCGCTTCTGCCCTCCAGCGCACAAGGCCTTTCTCTGGTGCCTCCTTGCTCCCCAACTCATTCCTTCAGTAAGAATATGCCCTACTGTGAGCTTTGTCTAGTTGTAGTCATGCTCTGTCCTGTGTCTCGGACCATCATCTGTACATTCACAGAGAGTGTGCTGCCTCTCACGGCTTTGTCTCCATGGACTAGGCGCCTCCAGGCCTGTGGGGCTGAAGCAGAGCTCAGTCTGATCCAGGTCCCAAAATGGCACCCTGGTTCTTCTCTTTGTACCAAGGCAGTGCCTGGCAAGAGGGCCTGCATTGATCTCCTCAAAACCAATCCCTCTTCATGGGTCCCAGCCTACATAGGGGACTCACCTACCCTAGACCTCTAACCTGCTTCTGCACTCTTCCCTTCATCCAGCTTTCAGCCTCACATTCTCTTGAGCCTGTTGGACTCTTCCTACCATCCTCCCACATTCTTCCCTTGCTTCTTACTCCCAGAGCTCCTAGCTCCTTCTATAGCAGAAAATCAACCCACGGCTTCTTTAGAAGTCCTCTCCACTATCATCTCGGGAAGTATCATTCTCCTTTCTTTTTTCTCCCAAAATGCAAATGTGTCTTCTCTGAAGGGTTTTCTCCTGTGGTAGAGCCCTGTGGGAAGGCTTGTGTGAGAGTGGCTTCTTTGGGGTTTCTCACCAACCCTCCTTCTTCTTCACTTCTCACCCTGTCAGACCTGGGTATGGCAATGTCCCTTGTAACAGACCACTCTCCTCTTCCTCTCCAAGCCAACAGCCACAGCACATTCTTCCAGAATCTTCCATTTTACTGTGTAAACACAGTATTAGGGGAGTGGAGCAACTTAGTTCCCTCAAGCATGGGAGATAGGACTTCCCTTTTGATAATGAAAACAAGAAACTAACCCATTAACCTCCAACCCCAGGGAGCAGAAGATGTTCTCTGACTTCCCGTAGAATCTTGGATCATATGGTAACTTTATGTTTAACATTTTAAGTAACTGAAAAATTATTTTTCTATGTGGTAGTGCCATTTTACATCCCTACCAGCTATGTATGAGGGAGGGCTCAAGGTTCCCACATCATTGCCAGGACTTGTTTTCTGTCTTTTTTTATTGTAGTCATTTATATGTGTATTTCTTTGTGGTTTTAATCTCTAATTCTCTAATAATTATTCCTGAGTGTATTTTCATATTTTATTTGTTTTCATCACTTCTTTGGTGGATTGCCTATTTAAATACTTACTGCATTTTTAAGCTGGTTTATTTGTATTTTTATTATTGAATTCTAATTTTTTTATATTCTAGTACAAGTAGCCCCTTACTTGATATATAATTTTATAAATATTTTGTCTATGATTTATCTTTTCACTTTTTAATAATATATATTCTATATATATATATATATATATATATATATATATATTCTTTCTGAGACAGAGTTTCACTATACAGATCAGGCTGGCCTTGAACTCACTTTGTAGTCCAGGCTGGCCTTGATCTTGCAGTGATTCTCCTGCCTTGGCCTCCTGAATGCTAAGATTACAGGAGTTTGCCACCCGGTTTGGCTTGGATATATCATTCTTTGCTGTTAGGATTTTGACCATCCCAGCTACTCAAGAGGTTAAAGCCAAAAGAGTACATTCAAGGCCAGTCTCAGCAACTTAGTGAGACCTTGTTTCAAAATAAAAGACTACAGGGCCAGCGAGATAGCTCAGCAAACTAAGCACCTGCTTAGGCAAGCACAGGGACCAGGTTTAGATCCCTGGCAACACATGTCGCACTGGCCCCACCCCCAGGAGTGCTAGCTGGCCAATGAGTCCTGGAGTGGTGGTGCATGCCTTTAATCTCAGTGCTGGGGAGGCTGAAAACAGGAGGATCACTATGAGTCCAAGCTCCGTAGTGAGACCCTGTACCAAGGACATAATTTTTGTTTTAATTAAAAAAGAAATAAAAGACTACAAAGGGCTGGGCTTGTAGCTCAGTGGTAGAGTGCTCTTGGACTCCAACCCTAGTAAACTTTTTTCCTCAAAAGTATGTCTCCATATATGCATTTTCTTTGTTGTTTTTTATGTCTAGTTCTGAGATTTATTGTGATAAATGTGTGAAGTTCAAATTTAGATTGGATATTTTTCTCTGAATAAAAGATGAATTGTTCTAATACCAACTATTGAATACTTATTTTCATTGATACATGATGACTCACTGTATATTGAATTTCTACATACATTCTCTTGTTATTGAGAATTTAAATTTTTATTTCAATTTTTTTCCCAGCAAAGACCACTTTAAATATGGTAGATTCACACTGAATGTATGACCTGGCAGGATGATTCCACTCCATCCTGTCACTATGTTTTTACACTAGCTGATTTAGTTGTTTGTGCCTACTTCTTTTCCCAATGAAGGCCTGGGTTTTCTGATTTCCTAAAGAATTACATCAGGTTAAAAATTAATTTAGGGGAAACTGGACATTCTTAAAGTCTAAATTTGCAGAGTCTCTTTCCATGTCTGTCCTTAAGAGTTTTGTTTTGTCTCCTCTTAGGCTTTTCTTTTATTAATAGTAAGTATTTGGTTTTCTTCTTTTCTCATGCTCCTGTTATGCTCAGATTATAGCATGGTTATTTCTTGATAGCATAACTGGAGCCTACTGACTTTTATGTTGTATACTGGAATGTATTTTCAGGTGATTTTCTTAGAGCGTCTAAGCAGTATCAATTTTACCTGCTTTATAAGAGTGATACATTTTGTTTGTCTTGTGTTTTATTGCACCAGACATCTCCCTGACTGATCATTAACTCTAGTATAACTGTTATAATTTATATCTAGATGTCTCCACTGCCACAGGTGGGGCTCTCAGGAGGTAATTGGACAGAGCAGGAGTGGTATTCATTGGTGTGGATTGGCTGGTGAGTTTATGGCCAAATGTGACCTTGGAAGGTGAGGCCTAGTTGGAAGAGGTGGGTCCCTGGAGGTGTGGCCTAGTGGGATATATATCCCGGCCTCCTTGACCCCTGTCTCACTTCCTGACTGCCATGACATGAACTGTGTCTCCCCTGTCATTTCCCTCTGCCATGCTGACCTAACTGGGAGCCAGCCAGCTATGGACTGAAACCTATACAAACTAAGAGCTTTACTAAGACTTCCTCCTTTAAATTGTGAGCGTTGGGTATTGCACTTCAGTGATAATAAAGTAACAAAGACAGACTTTGGTACCAGGAAAAGTGGGGCTATTGCTAAGTGACCACACGGTTCAGAATTATTTGGAACTAGCTGGCCGGAGGAGTTTAAAAAGGTTTCAGATGCTGGCTGGAGAAGCAGCTTTAGAATGATAGAAGATGAGCTTGATTGGAGGGTCTGGTCAGAGTTCAAAAGACCAGCATGTCAGCAGAAATGTAGCCAGTAAAAGCCAGGCTCAGGAGGGTTCAGTTGGGAACAAGGACTGCATTGGCTGTTGGACCTCAAGCCATGTGTGTTAGTTATGCTTTGGCAAAAAAATTTATCTATATTTTGTTCCTGTCCTGAGACTTCACAAGAGACTGAGATTAAGGGCAGAGATCTAATTAATCTGGCAGAGGAAATTTCAAGACAGCCAAACATTCAGCTGTGGTATTACCAGGGGCTTTTAGCCAGCTTTACATTGAAAATAAAGAGCAAGTGGTCCAACAGAATGATTTGAAATGTTTCAAGGTTGGCCAGAAAGAAAACTCCAGGAAAGTTGGGACCTATGAAGATGGAGCAGAGGAGAGAGCTTGGTTGCAGAAAATATTAACATTAAAACGAAACCAAGTACTTTGGAACTGGACCATAAAAAGAATGCTTGAGAGAATGGGAGAAACCCAGAAGACCCCACCTTGCACAGACTCCAAGGTGGAAAAATGAAAGACTTCACTTTCAAAAGAGAAGCCCAGCCTGCCACACTCCAGAATGGTGGCAGCTTAGGGAAAGTGAATCAATTCTCTGTGATTCGGTTCACGATGCTCAGCCAGCCAGGCACGCAGAGGCCTCTGCAACCACCAGCAAGGTACAAATGAGCTCAGGTACTGGTCCTGCTGGTGCTGGCAGATTTTGGTATCAGCTTCTTGGTGCTGGTTTTATATGCATGCAGAATGCAAGAATGGTAGAGATAAGAATACTTCCACCCAGATTTTGAGAGCAGGCCTGGCAGGCCAGACAGTGTGCCCCTGCGAGGGCAGTGTGTGATTGCTGTGAATGTGAAGCCAAAAGAGCAGTGGAGATCAGAAAAGGATGGAGAATCCAGGAATAGGGATGATCAGAGGAAAACCACAAAGAGCCAGCAAATCTGGCCCAAAAGAAGAGCCATGAATGCTGCAACCACTGGTGGTAATGAAGGGACAGAGCCACGCAAGCTCCTGTTTGGCCACTGACTGCCCCAGATGTTGGACCCGGCATTATAGAGATTAATATTCCTTGCTGGATTTTGGTCTTGCTCTGGTCCTATTCCTTTTTAATCCCCAATTTTCTTCTTTTGGAGTGATAATGCTTGCCATGTCCTTCTGAATGTAGGCAGTATCTAACTTTCTTTTGATTTTAGAGGAGCACACAGTTAAGAGGTTGCCTTAAATCTCAGAGACTTGGGACTTAGACTTCAGCAGTGCTGAAACTGTTAAGACTTTTGCAGCTCTTACAAAAGGCTACATGTACTTTGCATAAAGATACACATATGAGCCTCTTGGGGGCCATGGGTGGAATGTTCTAGTTTATATCTAGATGTCCCTACTGCCTGGCTCATGTGCTCTTAAGTGGGTTTGGGAAGATGATGGGATCATGTGGCTGTGATAGGCGTCAGTGTGAACTGGTCCACTGATGAGTTTGTAGCTCATATGATTTGGGAAGTGGAACCTGATGGGTATAGCTTAGAAGGGCGTGTCTCCCTCATTCCTCCCTTGATCCTGGTCTCTGTTCCCAAATGCCATGTCATAAGCAGGGCTCCTCTGCCATTCTGCCCTGTCCTGGAGCCAGCTGACTATGGACTGAAACCTCTACAAAAGTGAGCTGAGCTGGCCATGGTGGTGCACAGCTGTAATCCCAGCACTCTGGAGGCTGAGGTGGGAGAGTCACTGTAAATTCAAGGCTAGCCTGAACTACATAGCAAGACCCTGTCAATAAAAAATGAAATCAAGCCAAAATATACCTTGCCTCCTGTTGTTGTCAGGTATTGTGTCCCAGGGATAAGAATGTAACTAAAGCACTGACCTTTTCTTTTCCTTCTGAAAATGTATCTAGTGTTTCTGCACAACAGATTTGCTGTCATGCTGGAAAGAACTATTCCACTCCTGACTTAAACATCCTGTTATTGCTGTTGTTTCAAGACAGAGCCTTGTTATGCAGTTCAGGCTGGCCTTGAACTCACCACATGGCCCAGGCTCTGCTAGGCAGACACTGGATCATCCAGCTCTCCAAAGCAGTCACCCCGAAGAGAAACAGAAAATGTCGCCAATAGAAACACTTATTATAACGCAAGTGCCACAGACTATCGAATCAGCAGCACATGGGGAACAGCCCAGGAAAGCCGTAGGTCATTTAGACCTATGGTCTCCTGCTCACATCGGCTGTTTTGGAGAGTGGAAGGTGTGGAATGCCAAAGCTTCCCTGAAACTGGTCAAAGCCCAGGAGCTGCCCATCAGAACATTTAACTTTCCTGACTGAAAGGGAAGACCAGCAGCCTTCAGTGAGCATGACACAATGCCTCTGGCACGAGCAGCAGTCAATTTCTTTGGTCCCTTCTTTTGTAAACAGAACTTAGATGGCAAGGAAAAAACTGAGGACCTTAAGGAACCATTTCTTGGGCAGAAACAGAGAACTCTATCCAAGCCATAAAATGCAGAGAGCTGTGTTCCAGGTGGATCGCATAGGAAAAATTTGCAGGGATATACCGCTGTAGCACAAGTGCCTGCCTCGCAAGCACAAGGTCTTGAATTCAGTTCCTGGTAATCCCTCCCCAACCCATTGCTGCCAAAAGAATGGGAGAGAGAGAGAGAGAGAGAGAGAGAGAGAGAGAGAGAGAGAGAGAACGAGAGAACACAGGTCTTGGGTTCCAACTCTGGCTCCCTGTCCTCAATTCAAATCAACGTCACTACATCACCCACAGAGAGTGCAGTGGATGTGTGTGCTCAGCACAGCCTAATAGTGCCAAGCCCATCACAAAGAAGCCTAAATTCATTGGTTTATGTATTCATTTAGGGTTGACCCTTCCTGAGAACATAATTTTTTCTTTGGTATTCAGTATTGGTATTCCAGTATTCTTTATGCTGGATTTTACAATTTTTGCCAAGCCCCTTACAGAAGAAATATTTCCCTTTCATTGAGTACAAGAGGGCATCATTTTCACCCTCATCTGGCAGGATTTCACTGATTACAAAGCAGGATGTGGAGCAGGTGCTGCCTGTAGAGGAAAGCCCAGCTGTACATGGTTAGAAGTAGACAGCTAGCTGGTCTTAGGAAGTTCACATGAAATCAGAGGCGGTACATACCAAGAGCTTTGCACTGTCATTTTCCTGCCCAAGGGCACCATTCCAACAGGAAAACCGATGTGAGAGGCACAGGAGAGGGACATGGTGGTGTATCCCCACTTTACTTCAGATCTCCTTCTAACAAAGTTCAGAGCTTCTGCTCCTATTATCTCTTGTCATATAACAACTTTCCCCTCAGTCTGCTATATAAACCAAGTACCACTTTATTTCCCAACGTTATTTCTTTGTTGATAGGATGCACTGGAGAGCTCTCTGCTCCAGTTGATCTTGGCTGAGGCTCAAGTCATCTGGAGGCTGGATCTGGCCAGGAAGTCTGTCAGGCCTTGCTCATGTGGCTCCCTCAGGCACCCGGAGTGAGCTTGGTGGAGCCAATTAAGAGGTGGGCAGCCGGGCCTCTCCCATCTGACTGCGGGGTGCTCCACCTTCACCAGGCCTTTCTGCACAGACTTCCTGTGGTGGTCTCTATGAGGGTAGCTGGGTGGTTTGTTTTTGTTTTTGTTTTTTTGGTTCTTCAAAAGGCAGAAGAAGAAGCTACCAGGCTTCCTATGACTTAGGCCTAATACTATGTTTATTGATCCAAGCAAGTTACAGACCATCCCAGATTCTCCATGGGTAGGGAGTGTACCTGGGTAGCTGTGGTTCCTGAGGGAGAGGTTGCTGTTGTGGAGAATAACTGCCACTGGTTCTCTATGTGACGAGTCACAATCTGCTTATTTAGTAATAATGGAGGCATAAGATATAAAGTACTATGGAGCAAGATCTCAGCACTAATTCTAATACTTCTTCATTAAGGAACTGGGGAAAGCATTTATCAGATGTGGTTTAAGTAAATGTCTTTCCTCTGGCCCTTCAGTGACGCTTCCTCTGTTTCATTGGTTTACAGCAAAGGTTGAATTTCTACTTTGATTCATGTCGTCCTAGTGTAATGATCATTTCCCTTCTGGGGAAGCTCCATCTCACCACTTTTAATCACTTAAATGCCATAATTTATGTGCAGAGTCTTTGCCAAATGTCTCCCTCCCAGATGCTATTATCCTCAACGGCTTCTAAATGATGTCAAGATCCTAAGGAAGAGTGTTCTCTGGCATACACAAACTTTATTTGTAGTTGAAATACTACAAATAAACACTACAAATACAACCCTGCAAATAAAATTTCTCTGACTGATGCTTTTTGACTTTGGAATACTGAATCTTGTGAGCAATTAGAAGGTTTTAGGAGGCCCTGGATTGTTGCTCAATCAGTAACTTCCAAGGTATGTAGCATCTGAAAATCGACCCATAAATAATAGATTTTAGACTTCCCGGCCTCCAGATTTCTTTCTTTTTTTATGGTACAAAGTATACTATATTTTATTTCTTTAAGAGAATAAAAAATAGTAAAAAAAATTAGAAATGATACAGAACTTCACATAACAGGAATTCAACAATGTTTATTAGATTGCATATTGTTATCTTCAAAGTAGTTGTTCAGATTACTAGATATAAGCATACAAAATTGGTCCAAAAAGTTATAAAAATTAAAAAGGAGAGAGAGAGAGAAATGTTTTAGCATTAATTGTTCCTTGGAAGAAACCAGCAGAAATCAGCGATACAATTATCCAAGCTATTCTATGTATACACATATATTTCCTTTTTTCCTTCTTTGTTTTCTCCTTCCCCTCATCCCAGTTGTTCCTTCCCTTTGAACAGCTTCTTTCCCTTTTACAGTATCTACTATATCTTTCAGATTTTATTTACTCTTTCAAGTTCTTATACTAGCAAAACAATGCAATGTTTACACATGTGAGCCTGATTTACTTCACTTATGAGTATGGTCTCTAGTTGCATCCATTTACCTATAAAAGTCTCGAGTTCGTCTTTTTTATAGCTGAGTAATACTCCATTGTATAAAAGTATTACATCTTCTTTGTTTGTTCCTCAGTGGATGGGCATTTGTGTTGTTTCCAAGATTTAGTTAGCTATGACAAATTGTGCTGCTACAAACATAGGTATGCATGTATTGCTGTGGTATGCTGTTTTTAGTTCTTCTGAAAAAATACATAGGAGAAAAACAGCTGGGTTACATGAGACTGCTAATCCTAGTTCTCTGTGGAATCTCCACACTGATTTCCATAGCTGTTGTACCAGTCTACAATCCTACCAACAGTGGAGAAGCATTTCTTTTTCCACAGTACCTCCAGCATTTGCTATTTTTTGACTTCTTGATGATAGCCATTCTTTCTGGGGTGAGATGGAATCTCAGAGTTGTTTTAATTTGCACTTTTTGAATGACCAATGATGTTGCACATTTTTTCCCATATACTTGTTTGCCATCTACATGTTTTCATCTCCAGCCTCCAGAGCTATAAGAAACGTATTTCTGTTCTTTATAAAGCTGCTTAGCTTATGGTAGTTTGTCACTGCAGCCAAAATTGATGAAGCTGATGAGTTACTATTTGCAAAGGACTCAGGACACTGAGTTTCAATCTGTTGGTAACCATTTTGTTATCTGCCCTATCTCTTGATTTCTAATACAAAATCTGCCTGCAAAATATAAGTCCTAAAATATTAGAATATCCCAGCCATGCACTTAATCCATTTTTCTCAGAGTTTGTGAATAGAAACATTCAATATACTTATCTGTAACTACCAACATATTTAGTATTTCTGCTATCTTTAAAAATCTTTTTAATATTTTAGCTGACACATATTATTTGTACATATTTATAGGGCATGGTACAATAATTAAATACACACAATGTGTAATGATGAAAATCAGAGTAATTAGCATTTGCATCTCCTCAGACATTCCTCATTGACAAACTCTGGACTCTTCTAGTTATTTTGCAATATAAATTGCTTGAGACTATAATTACCCTACTGCTATGCAGAGCACTAGAGCTGTTTCTAGCTGGCTATACTCATAACTGTTATCAAACTTCTCTTGCCCCTCCCCACTTGCATTTCTAATCTCTAGAGACCATTATTCTACTCCTTTTTCCTATGAGGTTTTTTTTTCAACTTCCACAAATAAGTGTGCAGTTTTTGTCTTTCTGTGGCTGGTTTATTTCATTTAACATAATGTCACCCAGTTTCATCTATGCTGCTGAAAATGACAGTGTTTTATTCTTTTTATGTGTATATCTGAGCACATATCTTTTATGTGTATAGTACTGTGTATATCTGTCATGGTTTTGTCAGTCATTCATCAATGGACACTTTGGTTGATTTCATGTCCCTGCTTTTGCGAATAGTGCTGGGATAGGCGTGGAGTATAGGTTATCTCTTTGGCATACTGGTTCCATTTCTTTTGGATGTTTATCTACTAGGAGGATTCCTAGGTCATCTGGTACTTTTCTTTTTACTTTTTGGAAGCATGCCCATATTATTTTTGCTAGCAGCTGTAGTAATGTACATTCTCACCAAAGTATATGCCTTTCTTTTTTTGTAAATCTTCTCCCACATGTTGTATTGTATCTTTTTTTTATAAAAGCCATTCTAATTTGGTTGAGCTAATGTCCCACTGTAGTTTTGATTCCCATTTCCTTGGGGATTAGTGATATTGAGTATTTTCTCATATATTTGTCAGCCATTTGTATATCTTCTATTGAGAAATGTCTATTTATATGATTTGCCTATTTTTATATTTTTTGTTGTTTGAATTCCTTAAATATTCTGGATATTAATCTCTCTCTCTCTCTCTCTCTCTCTCTCTCTCTCTCTCTCTTTCTCTCTCTCTCTCTCTCTTTGTAGTACCAGGGATTGAACTCAGGACCCTGCACTTGCTAGGCAAGTGCTTATCCTACTGAGCTATCTCCCCAGGCCATTATTCTCTTGTCAGATGAATAGTTTACATATATTTTATCCCATTCTGCAGACTGGCTCTTCACTTTAATCATTTCCTTTACTGTGTATAATCCACTTGATATAATCCATTCACCTATTTTCACTTTTCTTGCTTGGGCTTTTGGGGTCTGAGACAAAAAATCTTTGTCCATAGCAGAATCATAAACATTTGGCCAGTGTTTTCTTCTATATTTCTATCATCCTTTCTGTTTCTCATTTATGTCCTCCTTGCATTTTATTTTATTTTTGTATTTTTAGGGAAGGGTCTACAGGGTGTTCAGGGTCTCACTACTAGAGATCAGACTCATAGTGATCCACCTGTTTACAGCCTCCCAAAAGCTGGGATTGCAGGTGCGCGCCATCATGCCCAGTCTCAATTGCTGGCTCAGTGCACCCCGGGGATGAGGCCAGCACTGCATGAACCCTCAACCCCTGCGTCTGCTTGCAGGTGCTTTAATCCACTAAGCTATTTGGCTGGCCCTTGCATTTTATTTTATCTACTCATTAAGTAGGTCAACTTTAACAAGTATACCTTATTAATCAAAACTGGAGTAATGTCCTACCTTTTTCCTTCATCTACAATATAGAAAGGTGGTTCCCATAGTGTAGGGGTTATCACATTCGCCTCACACAATATAGAATTAGGAAAACTTTTACTGTAATCACCCATCGCTTGACTTATGCATAATTGCATAGTTCATTTTGTTTAAATTTTTTAACTCCCAAGACTTTGTTTTTGCTGGTTTGTACAGATGTTGTTTAAATTTTAAAATTATTTTTCATTCATTTCTAAAATCTACTTGGTCAATTGTATGGCCTTTCTTCTACATCTTCAACTTCTCCTTATTCACACACATTCTGCATTTAATGATTCAGAGTCTGCACATCTAATTTTGCTGTTAATTGATTTTTGCTGACTTCTACTCCCCATGGTGTTTTGCTGGCCTTTCAATTCATGATTTGTGAGCGCTTGCTCCTGTATGTTTAAAATGACATGTGCAATTATTTGTACCCAGGCAGAAAGTAGGAAGTGAGTTCCTTCAAAGGGCAGGATTTGCAGCTGTCTCTTTGGGTGTCTGGCAGAATTACTAACCTACGAGTACTTTAAATTGCATATTTTAAAAAATGTAGTTAGTACAGAGTCTACATGGTCTCACTACGTAGATTGAACTCATAGCGATTCTCCTGTTTTCAGCCTCCCAAGCACTGGGATTACAGGCGTGCACCACCACTCCCAGTCTCAGTTGCCATCTCAGTGCACCCCATGGGTGGGGCCGGCATGGTACACCGAGGATTGAACCCTGGCTGCTGCGCTCTGCCTAAGTAGGCACTTTAGTCCACTAAGCTATCTGGCTGGCTAAGAGTACTTTAAATCAAATCTTGCTTGAAGTTTTTGTAAGCACTGTCCTATGATTTGAAAAATCAAGGGAACTTAATCAGTTCAAATTTCTAGAGCCAAGTTCAGAGGCAGATTGATTTCCTATTCACTTTTCTTTTCTTTCTTTCTTTCTTTTTTTTTTTTTTTTTTTTTTTTTGTGGTGCCGGGGACCAAACTCAGGACCTTGTGCTTCCCAGAACCACTGAGATATCTCCCCAGCCTATTCTATTCACTTTTTTAGGTGACACTATCAGGTATCATCTGTATCATCTATGCACTGAAATTTGTCTGCAGAAATTTTACCAAATTTTATTTTGGCTCCAGAGATTCAACATCATCTGTGGTGTAGTTGCTCTAGACAGACTTTCAGGCGGTACAGCCAACAGGTCAGTCCTACATTTCTGCTTGCTAATCTTCATGACTATCCAAGTAGAATTCAAGTCACATTCCTGAGATGAAGTTGCCTAGGGAGGACATCTGGACTGTAGCTCTACTGAGGGCCACAAGCTGCACCAGGACAGATCTACTGACTCCCAGCATCATGATCCTGGCTCTGCTCTATCTCTCTATCTGCTCCGTTATTCAGTTGGATTCCTTCTGTCTGCTCAAGGTTTCTACCCCTCTCCCTCTGGGAACAAGGGTACCACCATAACTGAAGGGCTCTCCTCCTTGGATCTTCCCAGTCCAAGAAGTCATCTTGAATAGTAGCCAGTTCCAGGAGCTGTTCTCTGATTGGGACTGGGCCCAGCTCATGGCCTTCTAGCCTCTGTCTACCTATGCATTGCCTCCATGATGCAAGTTAGGTAGCCTCCTCTTTTTTCATCCCATTTTTTTCCTTCCTCAAAAGCTTTCTCTCTTTCATGTTCTTGTTCATGTGTTCTAATTCAGGAAACTATGGTTATCATTGTTACATCTTTCTTGATAACAGCTCAAATCCCCACTCACATTTTTCTAATTTGGGGGTCCAGAATTGAGCTCAGATGACAGCCAAGCTCAGCAAGAACAGAATGTTCCTCTCACAATCTCCCTACATCCCTATCCAACCCTTTAATTCTCCATGATTTTTATTTTCGCTTCTGATCTAAGAATTCCAGAAGCCAACCTGGAGGTAAGACGTGAAGAAAGTCGAAGCCATGCCAATCCTGTACACTACCAAGAAGCAGATTCTGTCTCTGGGACACTTACCATCAACGTAGATGAGGAAGATGGGAGTCTTCAAGTCTGCCGTGTATGTGGGGACAAAGCCAATGGCTATCACTTCAATGTCCTGACATGTGAAGGATGCAAGGGCTTTTTCAGGTAGAGTTACCTGCCACCACTGACACACTGATTCCCTCCTAAGCAGAAGCTTCTGTCAACTCCCTGGGTATTCCAAGGGCCTCAGTGTTATCTGTCTCCCAGGTCCAGACTGGACTAGTGGTCCACCAAGTCCTCCTCATTAGCCCCAAGTGAAACACTTGTATCTCAGGGAAATCTTTCATTGTCAAATCTTCCTGGGCTTATCCAGGAAAGATTGCCTTCTATTGTGAAGGAAGGATCCTCCATGTATTCTTGAATAAAAAATCAGTAAGAGTAAAAGATTTGAAAATCTAAAGTGAAAATGTTCAAGTCAGTGTTACAGAGCAGTAGTTAAGTAAAGAATAGCATAAAAGAAATAAAACATAAAGCAAGCTGACCTAAAAACAAACAGGGGGATTCAAAAATTAAAGAGTAGAATGCTCCAAAATATTGCAAAGTGGGACTAGACAGAAGGATCTTATTGTTCAGTTGCAGAAACAGAAAGACAAAGCTAGCTCAGCAAGGTAGCCTCAGCCTAGAAAGAAGGGGAGGAGAGGCAGGAGTGACTGGGCATGCAGTGCCCAATCAAAGGCCATGCTTGGGGCTTCTGCACATTCCTAGCATACCAACTTTGTGGTCCTTTGCAGAGGTCCTCCTGGGAGCTGGACATTCCAAATGAAAGTGAACCCTAACCCAAGGTGCCACCCTACAATCTGAAAGATGGGTTGCTGGTCTGAGAGTCAGAAATGGAGGATTCAGATGTTGGCCTCAAGGATTCATAGGAAGGCTTCCCAGCCTGGCTAAGCCCAGGAGGTACTCCAGTGGCCTTTGTGTTAAGAGAGTTCAGTGTCACCAGCGTGAAGAAATCCCAACTTTAGGCAAGTTAGGGCCAAGCCTGAGCCATTGTCAGGTCCTCTGGGATTAACTCTGTCTATCGTAGGTCCAATAAATGTCTGTCACATGGGCTATCATAGGGGTGAGATCTGACACAGTCAGACTGTGTATGCCACAGAAAGTCACAGAATCACTGGCTCAAACTGGCTCAACCACAAGTAAAGTATGCCACAGTTCATAGCAAGAAATCTGAAGGCTTTCATGTTGCTGAGTCCTGCAGCTCAGGTCTTTGCCTTTTCCTCTTCCGCCATCCTACTAGAGAGCTCTCTTGGAGCCCAGGTCTTAGGTAATAACCATGATGTTTAGCCGAGCAACAAAACAGCTCATCTCTTCTTCCTCCAAGAGCAAGATAGTTGTCCTAGAGGAGCCCTTCACATCACATGGGCTACAGATGGCCCTAGCGAATGCTGTTAGCAGCAGCCACTACATTACCAAGCTGGCCTAGGCTCTGGGGCTACATGGGAGCAGGAGCACATCTGAACCACACCTAGATTCTTATAGTAAAGAGGGTGTCTGAAGTGTCATCTAAGCAGCACTGCCCAAGGTATGGGGCTCCTTGCTCTCTCCTTCCCACTCAGTGCTACTTCTGGGAGGAGGGAGGCAACATAGTGTAGCGGGAAGGAGCATAGGTTCAGTGTCTTTCAGACCTGGACTCATATTTCATCTCATTATTGGAAGACAGGTATATATCTGCTCAAAGCCTCAGCCTCAGGCATCTATGCCAGGCAAATGAGGATAAATTTTAATTTTAAAGAGTAAACTCTCAAAGCTCTGAAAAATATCTAGCTTAGAATTCACATAGCATGTCTCTAACAAATGTGGCCCCATTTCCCCCTTCTAATCTTAGTACACTTTGGAATAGTATGAGGGGTCTCTTACACAGACCAGCAGGAGAGGCGTGAGGGGGGAGTGTGGCCCCTGTGAAAAGATGTTCCCTAAGATGCCCACTTGGTGGGGAGCTCAGGCCTGGGAATTCAAACCTGTGGGTCACCAGGAGCATGGTGTGGCCTCCAGTCCAGCCCTCAAAGCCAGCTAGCAGCCTCCCTGGCTAATGGTTCCAAGCCAGCTTCATTTTCCAGGCTGTTTCATTCCCTCCAGAAGTGAAGGGAATCCAAGCTAGGGCTGCATGGGCAGGGGCTTTGGTGGGAAGTTTGTGATGCCTGGGCTGTGGGGAGAGGGTGCTTGTGTCAGTCTCCCAAAGGTATTCCCCCCACTGCCTGCCAGCTTCAGGCACTGTCTGTGGAGCAATGCCTGCCGCTCGTCTCTCATAGGCCTCTGAGCTTCATTGTCTCCTGGAGCTGTACCAAGAACCAACTCTTCAATGGGAGACCACCGTCTAGTGAAGTAGGAAAGCTTCCCCATACCTTGCAGTTTTCTCCCACTCCCTAGGCCCCCCTATCTAGAGTGACAGCTGCTCAAGGGAGGGGGGTGCTTTCCTTTCCTATGTTCTGGGGGATCAGATTCCAGCTCCTAGAAGGCATTCAGGGCTGGACTGGGGCTCAGCCGTGCACATGGTAACCCACAACTTTCAGCTAGGAGGGCTTCTCTACAAGGAACACCATTCAGTAACGAGTGTGGAGAGGAGGGGCAGGTGCTTGGGAAAGAGGCTGGGGCCTGGAGGGTGGCTCCCTTGTTCCAGAGAGGCACCATGTGCCAACAAACATCCCTGCCTGGGCAGCCCTTGCTTGGATTCCCTTCATTTCCACAGCTGGAAGGAATGAAACAGCCTGGAAAATGAGGAAGCTGGCTTGGAAACATGGCATCTGTCAGGGAGGCTGCTAGCTGGCCTCGAGGGCTGGACTGGAGGCTGGGCCATGCTCCCGGAGACCCCCTTGGTGACCTCCTCCCCTGCCCCTGCTCTTCCACCTGAGTGAAGGATTGTATGGACAAGACCACCCCTACACTTTTCCTAGACCTGGCGCCCTTCAAGGGCAAAGCCGTAGCCTCTGCCACAAAGCCCGTGCCTGAGTTCCTCATCCGCTGCTGAGTGGCTGTGAGAGAGCGGTGCTGTGGCCAGAGCCCCTGACCTAGAACCTGGCCCTGAAACCTGCCTTCCGCTTCCTCCCCTCCCAGGCGGGCCATGAAACGCAACGTGCGGCTGAGGTGCCCCTTCCGCAAGGGCGTGTGCGAGATCACGCAGAAGACCCGGCGCCAGTGCCAGGCCTGCCGTCTGCGCAAGTGCCTGGAGAGCGGCATGAAGAAGGAGAGTGAGCGGAGGGCGCTGTCTGGAGGGGTGGGCGGCGCCGGTCCTCTCAGCTGCCCCTCACCATTGCTGAGGCTCTCATCTCACTGTCCCCTGGTGGTGCCGCCTAACCAGGGAGGGCGACCTCGAGTGCGTGTGCGTGCGTGCGCGTGTGTGTGTTGGGGGACGTGTGTGGCGACCGTGCCCCGCAATGTCCCACAGTGATCATGTCTGAAGCGGCTCTGGAGCAGAGACGGGCCTTGATCAAGAAGAGGAAGCGAGAACGGGTGGAGACGCAGCTGCCCGGAGCGCAGGGGCTGACCGAGGAGCAGCAGCAGATGATCAGGGAGCTGATGGAAGCTCAGATAAAAACCTTTGACACCACCTTCTCCCATTTCAAGGACTTCCGGGTACGACCCCCCCCCCGGGGGGGGGGCTTTTCACTGCGTGGGCCTCCAGCAGGAGCCCTCACTATACCTTGGGAACTTGTGCAAAACGCAAATCCCCACCCCTCTCCTCATTAGAAACTGAGGTGGCACAAGACACCTGGTGATTCCAGTGCAGGCTCAGGTTAGAGGATCTCGGTCCTGTCCAGCAGCCCCAGCATTCACTGTGAAGTGGAGAGAAAGCCAAGATATTCTGGTCTTTCTGCTGGGTTTTAGGCCTTTATAGGACAGCGTCAGGGCTTGGGGGTGGGGCATGGCCTTTGTGGACAAGTGTTCCTTCAACGATGAGTTCTGCTCCTAATGGGTTTCCTTCCAGGATGTGCGCAGGTATCTCAGGTGACCTGCCCACCTCAGAGACCTGGATTAGAACAGAGAAGCCTTGGCTCTGTTCTTTGCCTCTGCACCTCCTTGCCCTCTCTCTGTCTTCTGAGCCAAACAGCAAGGAGCTTGGGGACAAATGGGAGGAGGACGCCACTGTCTCCACTCTAACTATGCAGAGATTGTGTGACCATTACTTCATGGGTCTAGAAAACACCACTTGATAGATGATGGCCAGACGGAAGAAATAAGCACTGTGTGTGCACACGTGTGTGGGAGTAAATGCCTAGGACTGTGCATCTTCTTAGCTGCAGGTGGCCATCTGGGCTCTGTGTGAAAGTGCTTGCTATCTGTCCTCTCTCTGCCCTCGTCCTGCATTGCAGCTGCCAGAGGTGTTTAGCAGTGGGCATGAGATGCCACAGTTTCTACAGACCCCATTGGAAGAGACGTGGAACCAGATCAAGGACGATCTGTGCACTGTGAAAATTTCTCTGCAACTTCGGGGGGAAGATGGCAGTATCTGGAACTACAAACCCCCAGATAACAGTGATGGGAAAGAGATCATTTCCCTGCTGCCCCACCTGGCTGACCTGTCAACCTACATGTTCAAAGGCATCATCAATTTTGCCAAAGACATCTCCCACTTCAGGTAGGACATGGGGCTGGGCAGATAGATATGGAAAGGAAAGTGAACAACCAATTGTGTTCAAAGGATCTGGGCAAATCTTTTTAACCTTCCTCTCTTGCTGTCTCTCAGAGCACCAGTGCCCTAGCTGCATGGCTCATTAGCTTTGAGGCTGTGGACCTATCATAATCCACTGTGCCTCAGGTCCCCATCTGGAGGTAGGAACTAATCACACCAATTATATGGGACTGTCATATGAAATAAAGCACTCAGCACATGGTGAACATTCAGATAGTAGTTCCCTTCCTGATTTCCCCCGTATGGAAATAACAAGTCAACAGTTTCAGAGCAAAGGGTGAGTTGGAAGGAAAAAGAAGGAAGTGCACACAGAAGATAGGAAGGAAAGGAATAGATGCTGGGCCCTCAGTTATCTGTAGGCAGGAGAATACTGAGTGGGCCATGGGAAGGATGAGTGGGCTTGAGAGGTCCAAAGGACCAGGTCTCCCAGACCTGGGCGTGAGAGTAAGAACCAAGACAGCTGGGGTCGATGGGAGACCTGAGACTGCTCTGGTCTAGTGGCAGCCACAGTGCTATCAGTGTAGTCTGTGAGCCCGGAGGTGGTGCTGGGGTTTTTGCCCTTGGGTTGGCCTCCTTGCCTCGCTGATCTTGATCAAGAGGGGCTGAATCACACATGCTACAAGTGCAAATTTCATTGGCAAGCAGAGGGCAGCTTATATTCCAAGAGCCCCTGGTTTTCCTATGCCCTTCTTGGTGACATTCAGGACTAACTTAATAGGGCAGAGTAGCAACAGGCTGAGGTTCAAATTGTGGTGAGTCAGGTCAAGGAACAGGAAGAGAAGTCTGCCTACTGGTGTGGACATGGGTGGCATCTGTTGATCTACCAGTGAACACCACAATGTGAGGTCTCACTGACTCTGGGTAACACTGTCACTTTCTCTCACAGGTAGAAAAATTAAGATTGACTAAGAGTAAGGAAAGCTTTCAGGTGATCAGTGGAAGAGGGCAGATTTGGAAGTACAAATTTGGAAATAAGGGACCTGAATGCCAAGATGGGTAGGTATTGACAGTCTCTGATGGTAGGAAGAGGAGAAGACCATTATGGGATTCACCAGCTGGATTATGATGAGGAGAGATTGGAGGAAACCAGGAAACAACTGCAGTCCTCAGGGCAAGCCCCCCATCTTACCTCTGTCCTGATCATCTTTGGGTGCTTCTGTGGGATCTGTCATCCCCTCACTGTGATTACTGCCAGGGACTTGCCCATCGAGGACCAGATCTCCCTACTAAAGGGGGCCACCTTTGAGATATGCCTACTGAGATGCAACACAATGTTCAACACAGAGACTGGGATCTGGGAGTGTGGTCGGCTGGCCTACTGCTTCAAAGACCCTGAAGGTGCCCAAGGGATACCTGATGGAGGGAGGGAAACACAACAGCTGTATGTGAAAGGAGCCATGCCAGGATATGCCTGGGAGTGCAAGGGAGGAAGATTGGGCGATGGAACAAAAGACCTTGGTGATAAATACTGGCCCTAAGGTCAACTTCCTGGGATCCTGTCCTCACATCCAATACCTACCCACAGGTGGCTTCCAGAAACTTCTTCTGGATCCTGTCATGAAGTTCCACTACATGCTGAAAAAGCTGCAGTTGCATAAGGAGGAGTATGTGCTGATGCAGGCTGTCTCCCTCTTCTCCCCAGGTGATGGCCTCCCCCAGGCTAATGACATCTCTGCTTGGTCTGCAGAGGTAGCAGCTCTCTCCTATCTTCCCCAGGGAAGATTTCAGTCAATAGCCTTGCTCCCTACTTACTATACAGCCAGGGTAGAATGCTAGCTGGGTTTTCCTGGAGTCAGTGGGGTGATTTGGAGTCGTAGGGTTCCCTCCCTGTCCTTCTTGAATGACTACTTTAAAATATGGTTGGTCAGAAATTCCCCTCTTGGGGGACACTGAGCTTGTCCTTGTCCCTCCTTGCCCTCACTGGAATCTGACCCTCTCCTGCCCTGCTCTACCCCAGACCGCCCAGGTGTGGTTCAGCGTGCAGTGGTGGAACAGCTGCAGGAGCGATTCGCCACCACCCTGAAGGCCTACATTGAGTGTGTCCGGTCCCAGCCTGCTCACCGGTAAGCACGACAGGGAGGTGATGTGTGAGGGTGTGATGTCCTTCTTGTGGCCCTGCCTGGCCTCCGGTCTGCCCTCCAGGTTCTACCCACACTGGCCTCTCTGGAATTGTTGTAACTGGGACAGATCATGATGTCAGAACTTTGTTCTGTGAGCTAAATGGAGGATTCCTGGTCAGGCAGCCTGAGTGCTAGCCAGGTCTCAGGAAAACCTGTGGGCCTCTAAGGCTGTGTGCCATTGAGGGAACCCTTGTCTGTTGCCAGTGCCTTCCAAACACCTGTTGGCCAGGGCCAGGAAGAGACAGATACTCTGCTTATTCTCTTTCAGGATCCTTTTGCAACGGCTGTCCATAATTGCAATGATGGTAGTGATAGCAGAGACACCAATAGTGGTGGGAATCATAGCTCTGTAATCACTACCTTATTGGGAGGTGCCAACTCTGGTGCTTAGTTTGTGTGTCTGATCTCTTTAGTTCTCCACAAAAGGGGTGGATACTGATGCCACTGTGCATGGATGGCTCAGAGCAGTTTCCCAGTGTTCCCCAGCCAGAGGGGCAGTGGTTGGTAGTGGACCCAGCCAGGCTACACTCAAAGCTCAAGCTCTTGACTACTTTTTACTAGTTTCTCAGGAAGAATACCAAGTGGTAGTAGGAAATTCTTTTTTCCTTGTTTTGGTTATGGCTCAAAACAGGAAGGCTGCTTGCTAGACAGGGGCTTTTCTAGCCTAATTTCGGGACCCTGTGACCTAGTGGGTAGTCTGATGCCCATGGGCCAATGGACAAGGGCAAATTTGGATGATAGTGAGCTGTAGATATCATAGTGTGAACTTGAAACTTAAATCCTCCCTTGGCCTGTACTTTTCAGTTCAGCATCCTGCGATGCTGTGGGGGGCCATGCTTTTATTTGCTTAGTCCTCCCCTGTGTGGAGTCAGGAAGTGTGGAGGCGCCAGATTTCTTGTCCTTAAGGGAGAAACAACAGCACATGGTATGTCCAGACTCTAGATCCAGGAAAAAATTCCATCTTATAAACTCCAACTTTCTTAGTTCAGTCCTGGCTGTTGGTATTAACCAAGACAGGGTGACTCCAAGCACTCCCAAATTAACCCATGCACTTTGTAACTGCAAGATATGGAATACCTATGTAGGTCTGCTGATGCAGAAACTTGAGTCCTATGGACAGGTGAGGGCAGGGAGACTACAGCTCTCCCACTTCAAATGCCTCTTGAGCACAGCACCCTCTACTTGGCTGACCTGAGATACCCTGAGGTTAAATTTGGGCACCCTTAGGACAGTGTGAGGGCTGCATGCTAGGAGCAAGTGGGTTGCACCCCAGCCTCTCCTCTGGTGCCTACAGGTTCCTGTTCCTGAAGATCATGGCTGCACTCACTGAGCTGCGCAGCATCACTGCCCAGCACACCCAGCGGCTACTGCGCATCCAAGACTCTCATCCCTTTGTCACCACGCCTCTCATGCGGGAACTGATGAGCAGCATGGATGACTGAATGGTGGGCCTTCGGTGGAGCCTTGATGGTGCCTTGTGATAGATACAGCTAGACCCAGAGCTCTCTGAGATGCGACTTCTGAGGCTGGCTGGATGGTGCTGATAGCCAACAAAGTCTGGGACCACAGCAGGGTGGCATTCCTTAGGTACCCCACCCTCAAGTTATCTGTAGAGAGGGAGGCCATGGATCCTGCATGAACAGTGCTCTGACCTTCAGGTCAGACCCACCAGAGAAGCAAGGATGTGTCTCTCTTAGACAAGACCCTGTGGCCTGAGAACCAATCCTGAAATCCCACTAAAATGCCCTGGTGGGAAAGGAGTAATTCAACTCAGCCCTGACAGTGCCTTTGCCATACCTGTATTCATTATCTGGAGTCTCTTCCTTGCTACCTCTAATAGTCCTGCCTCCCACTTCTCACCCACTGGGCCGCCCTCATCCTTCCTGCTGAGTTGCTGTTGGGGGTGGGTTTCCAGGCCTGTGCTCATTAGCAAGTGCACTGTCATCTGTGGCAATCTTCTAGAGAAGCCAGGAGGCATACACTATCAGAAGTTTGTGTTGACCTCATTCTGGGTCTTTGCATCCACTCAAGCATGTTACTAAGTCCGAGCATGCTGTGGGATATACACTGTTGACTCAGATGTGGACCATGATCTCAGAGCTTACTGTTAAGAAAACAATCATGGAACACAACACAGATCAAAGGGGCATATGGCATATGACATGCACCCAGGTAACATCTGTTTGGATGCTGATTGCACCAGAGGGATCTGTGGGTACTTAGGGCTGAAAGGAGGGTTCTGAGGACCTGTTTCTGGGAGGCAGCGGTGGGAACTGTATGGCTATGGCTTGGGGTGGGCAGTTCTGCTCCCCACCTGACTGGGTCCTGGCTTTGACCCTGAGGCAGAAACACTGAGGTGCTCAGTGCCATGATTGTGGTGACTGTTGTTGGTTAATAAATACGTCAGCAGAATCACTATGTGCTGTATTCCCATATGCATACCTGCTAAAGCATGTGAAAGTGTTTGCTTTGTTCATGATTGTGACTGAACATATTCTGCATTCTCACAAGTTATACTCTAGGCTTAGCAAATATGTCCCTGGGTATGTTGAATTCAAGCAAGATGACTTAACTAATGAACCGTTTTTGGCTTTCTTTTCTGGAGAAGGAAGAAATGTGTGTGTTGGGGGAGGGGGAGGAAATAGAAATAAAAAACAGCACATAATACTTTTTACCACTTATTTTATTATTGCTGTTTATCTTTCTGTAGAATGCTGGTGTCAGAACATAACAATGAATTATTTAATTTGGTTTGCTGGTAAAATAATCTACAGAAAAATTTAAAGTATACATATAACAATGAAAAATGTAATTGAATTACTCTTAAATATCTAATATTTGGTTGCAAATGAAAGCACAAGGAAAGTGAATTTTTTTGTTTTCTTTTTCATAATTTTATTGATAAACAAATAGGAATGAGACAGTTTCAAATAAAATCGCTAGGACAGTTTCAATAATTAACACACTGCATACATTCTTCTTAGTGGTTAATTGCTGTACAAGATGCGGACTTGAGATCCTATTTACAAACACCATTAGAACAAATCCTTCTATTCATTAAGAGAATGTAACTATATATCTATCCTAATCACTTTGCATACACAGATACAAAATGGACATTCATCTGTATCTCCCTTTTTTTTGTTAAGTTCTGTTATTTGAATATTATAGGTGTGTAAACTCAGCAAAATATTCTAAAAGAGTCCAGTAGCCCATAATAGCATTGGGTCTTCTGTTTAACTGGCAATGTCAGAAATTATTGACCTGAGTCCCCCTCAGCTTAACTTAACAACATGGCTTTATTTCCTATATTTCATCTTCATACTTTTCTACTGGATGGTTAAGACCAAGGTAAAGCAGGACCTGTGCAACAAGAGTTGTAGCTTTTGGGTCTGATAAGGTCAGTGAAAGCCCCTCAGGATTTATCCTGAGATCCTGTACCTCAGATTGTAGAACCTTTGTCAGTGTCAGCCATGTGGATGAGTCAAGGCCATTGCTTGGCCAATGTGCTCTCTGTGAAAGCCTGAGAGAGTGTTTTCTCTCCATGTGACTCTCCTTAGGCACTCTACATCATCGATCACTTTCCTCTTTGGCCTCATAATCTCCTTGATCAGAAAACTTGGGACACTACCGAGTTACATGACTTTACAGTAGGAAAGTGAATTTTAAGGAACAGATCATTGCAGAGCTCACCATTTTACAAGGAAGGCAAACAGGCCAAGAAATCATCAATAATATAAATTTTAAAAGTATCAAATATAAATTAAAGCAAATAAACATGTAACCCTTCAGATTTACTCATCTTTTCTGCATTAAGCCCTTACTTGTAGAAAAGAAACTGAGGGATAACTCTATATAAAGCCCAGAGAATATTCATTTTGTTCTTAGGAATTCTGCCTAATTACTTATCATTAGAAAAATGTTTGATTTAGAAATTTAAATTTCACTCAATTGTGTTCATAAATAATACAGGCAACTCCTTTTGCCCAGAGAAATAACTTTGAGAGTTCTATTCATTCTGGAGCTTGATATTATTGCTAGATAAAGGATAGGATAAAATGAGGTAGAGGTAGATTAAGATGACTTGGGGTCAATTCTCAGGCCCCAGAATTGATTATCAAAACATAGGTATTTTTCCAAACAACGAATATGTACATGACTTATACAGATTATATAAAGTGTGCTCTAGACTAAGATATAACATTAGTTGAAGAGTTTACAATGGATATTTCCCTTTAACAAGTTTGTTTGGTCTTGTTGCTAAGACCAGGAGCCAGATTCAGTTTCTCTATCTCGAACGTTTGGGTTTTGGCATTACTGCCTTCCTTGAGCTTTTTTGAGAATTAAGCATCAGTTTCTAGGTATCTCTGTGGTCCCTGTTCACTCCTATCCTGGTTGTCAGGAGGGCTGAGCTAGGCTCTAAAGCTCAGGGCAATAGGAACAATGTAACTCTTAACCAGTTAGGCATCAAATGTAGGGAGTATGTGGTCTCCCAGCATTGAGGAATGAAGCCAAAGGAAGAAGTTAGTTTTATTGTTAAAGTTTTTGTTTTTGTACTGGGACTCAAACTCAAGACCTCCCATTTGCCAGGAAGGTGCTGTCTCCATGGGCTAAATCCCTGGCCCAGGAGCTTACTGTAAATAAGAGGACCATTTTAATAGCTCCTGGATTTCCAGGGGTTCAGAATGGATGGCCACCGAGGCCTTTTGTTGGGGTAGTTTATATAACAAGGTTGGTGTGGGTAAAACAAGGTAAAAACTAGTCAACCTACAGGATTAAAAGCAGAGACTGCTTAGCTAATACTGATCCAACCGGGAAACGAGTCAATTACCAAGACTACATGGAAAGAACAAAGGCATTTTTGGGTATGGGTCTGGATGTCCAGGTACCTCATGAGGGCTGGGCCTGCTGGACTCAGTGAAACTTCAAGTTGGTGCTACTTTGCAGGCCTGGGTAGGCATCTCTGTTCTGAGCCTTTGCTTGCCTCAGATTTGCTTCTAGCCATCATTGTGATGTCTCCCATTTTTTGTGTTAGGGCCCAATCCCTCTGACTACATGTTAATTTCTACCTGTCTTAGCTGTCTATATAATAAAGGGTCAACACCTAAGCAAGCTACTTCACACCTTCTGGCTCCCGTCAGTCTCTAGTAGCCTGTTCCTGACTTGGCCTAAAGCTGTTATGATGACACAGGACATGGGGAACACATCTTCACTGGATGGACCCAGTGTTCTCTCCTTTCCAGAGAAAAGACGTAAAGAGAAGCATTTGATCAGTTAGCTCTGCCTAGCCCCAACTTGTGAGCCTCCTCCTACCATCCCACAGCAGCTGGTCTTTGTCTGCTTGTACTCCCTGTATTTACTCACAACTTTTCTAAATCTGATGATGCTAATAGGTAGATGAATTATTCCCACACTTGAGACAGGGGTGAGCATTTTTTCACTTTATCAAGGCACACACTGTCACTGTTTCCTACACATGATCCCAAAGGACTCTTTCGTCACCATTTTTTTAAAGACTCAGCAATTAGGAGGTGGGGCTAGCACAGCATGTGGTGCCAGGGATCAAACCCAGTCCTTGTGCTTGCCAGGCCAGCACTTAGACTGCTTAGCTATTTCTGTGGCCCCTTAGAAAGACTTAGAAACCAAATAGGGAGTCTTTCAGGATTCTAAATTGAAAGAACATCTTACATGACATTTAGCTCAATCCCAATTCAAATAGCACCTAAACAAGATAATACAAAATTCTAAACAAACAGACTCCAATGCCACCATGAGGCCTATATCATAAGTAACATTCCACTTCTGCTGGTCCAGGCCCCCAGTGCCTTTTGCCATTCTGTAAATGTGAATGGAATGAGATCCCACCCCACCTCAGTAAACAGGACCAGACTTTGTGGAATATAAATTTTTTATTGAAGCAGCAGTCACATGACCTTATATCTAGCCTTTAGATCAGGCCTGACAGTGAGTCAGCCCTAAAGTTTCTTTTTGCACTAAGAGACAGAACATGTTTACATACACCATCCAGTATTGGAAATGAGCAGACTCAAACACAACGTACTGGTTACCTGGGAGGTACAGTTCCCATTTGTGGTATTCATATTATTGTACAGAGACCCCCAAAGATCATTACTAATAGAATACTAAAAAAAAAATACAGCTACACCAAACTATAAGCACAGTAACCAAAGACAGCAGCTTATACATGTTTTTACACCTGTCCCTTTTAGGGCTGTTTTCTCTCTTCAAAGCAATGTCTGCAAAACTTTCTTCACATCGAATCCAAAGGTTTCCAAGCTGGAAGCTGCACCTCTTGTGGCTATAATAGCAGAGTAAGGTCATTTAAAAGAATGTGACATGGTGTTTACACCTAGCTTTTTATAACAAATATCCATGTTTCCCTAATTAGAGGAACGGAGATGGTGATTACATATTGCAGTGGCAAAAATAGGGTGAAAAAAAGAAAGATGGGTACTGAAATAAAGACCACACACTTGTGAATTTTAGTTTCATTTCCAGGCTAACCTACATTTTATTTAATGCAAATTACAGTACCAGTTAACTATTTCCAAACCAAGTCACATAGAACGAAATGTATTTACAAGGGAATGGGAAAGGGAAAAAAATTGAGCATACTTTTCACAAAAAAGTTTATATTTAAAATGAAAAAAAAATTCAGTCACAGAGGCATTCAAGTAGTAATAATGTTATACAGATTTTGCTTTTCCTTTATATCAAGACAGATTTGCACAAGTGTTTGCAATAGTTTGTATACAACCCACAGTCCATATATATATATATATATATTTGTTTTTTAGATTTGTTTTTAAGATGGAAGTGGTCACGCTAATCGGTATGTGTACAGGCCCAAGTGATCCATCGGCAACACATTTATAAATGCAAATTTTACAGGCAAGCACATTTTCATACACCTATCTGTATCTGCCTGAAGACAGATACAGTAAGGAAAAAAAAAACACCAAAAAATTAACACAAGAAGTCTACTTTGTCAAGCTAACCCCTTATGTACTGGTTGTCATTTTGCTTTTACTGTAGAGATGCAAAACGGAGCAAGAAAGTCGAATAAAACAGCATAACCCTTGTGAAAATAATCCAAACCTCAGGGATTACTTTCAAAGCCTCTCAAAGGTAGACCTTAGTCTGGGATTACTGTGCTTCTAATTGTCTCCTGTTTTCAGTGGCTCAGGTTTCTACCAGGAAAGATGGATTTTATTGTAAAACATGTTTATTTTTCTATATAGGAGAGAAAAGTGTTTGTCTCTGTGATACAATTATCACTAACATGAACAATAGGAATCAGATATGATTTTGGTTTAAAACAAAAAAACCCAAACTCCTGGGGATCTGGTATTGACCAAATTTCCTTTGGACGATTCCAAAGTTTAATCCTTTTAAAAGGAAAGGGGAAAATAAATGAAATCCCAATGTCTTTATATCCACAGGAACAGAGAATACAACAGTTCTCTCAAACCTTTGCATTGGTGTAGACAAAGACGACTGGTTAGGCACAAACTAAGAAGATGGGCCTAAAACTTAAAGAGGACTTTAAAAATGACACATATCATTGGAAAGGAGGTGCAGTCTTCTGCCTTGCTGGAATGAATGCATGATGTCTCAAAAATAGTAACCTTTGGTTTGGTATTTTCTTCTATTCAAGACATTTTATATGGAGTACTTGGAGGCAAAACAAATATTTTATATATATTTTTTCTTTTAAAAAAGGCCTACATATTGGGCACACAGTAAAAAACTGATTTTTAAAAGAAATTAAAATGACATTTCGTTGAATAGGGGTAGGCAGAGATGGTGGGAGAGAGGGAATGGGCTAAGAGTCCCCATGTTAAAAGTCCTTTATTGGCACAGAGGAACTCCATGCCATAGGCTGCCAGTAACTGTACTAGAACATTTTAGACCACTGGCACTTCAAAACTCAATACATGATGATACTTTGATTTATAAAACACTAATCATTTTTCTCTTTCTCATTTGAGAAGGAAAGGGATAGAGGGAGGGGGAAGGAGAGAAGAAGAAAGAGAGAGAGAGGTGGGGGGAGAAAGAGACTGAGACCATGGAAGGCTCGCCAATCTGCTGTTGAGGACCATGGTTAGGGCTTGTGGAAGAGATGAGCAAAATCTAATCTATTTGATATCCTCCAGCTCTAGGGCTCTCAGTACTAAATCCCTGAATGGACCACGTATGAAATGAAACTGGTCACTGCTGAAGAGGAAACATATCCAAACTAAAACAAAGCCAGGGCTTGAATGAAATGAGATCATGAGTAACGTTTCCTCTTCCCACTCCTGAGCATGGTATCACTGAAACAACTGTGGAGGGGCAAAGATACTGTTGTTACTATTTTAAAAAGGATAAGGGATGTACAGGGAGACATGGATAAAGGAAACAAATTCAAATTCTAAAAATGAAAAATAAAAAAAAAGAACAAAACAAAACAAAAAACTAAACACATGGAAGCGAAGGCACTCCAAACTATATAGATACACTATACATTGCTAGAGTTATTGTTACAATAATACAGGCCGGTACCTACTGTACAGAGTTAAAACTATATGGCTTTAAAAAGCTCGTCTACATTTTGTCTGATTATTAAACAGAATCACTCCCCTGAACAGTAACTTTTTGCTCATTCATAACAGTTCCTGGGTCCATATATTTACATACAAAACAATAAAACTTAAAAATATTGAAAAAAATATAATGTACAAGCTTGAATTTGGTGAGGAGCTTTTAATTATTATTATTATTTACAAAAAGATATTCAGAGACCTGGCTCTCACTTGTATAAAAGAGTTCTGTGATCCCGCCATGATTGAGAAGGAAAAATTGTGCATCTCAGCCACACACACACACACACACGCACGCACACAGGGGTGGAGAAAAGCGCCTTACTTTTCTCCTTCTCTTATTCCATTTGGATGTGGGGAAGTTTTCTAAAACAAGCACTATTTTTATGGACTCCAGCAAGTATACCAGGCCCTCACGAGTATCTGTATCCAAATGTCTGGCTGGGCAGTTTGATTTGAAAGCAGGTCCATTTTCTTGTCACAGCCCTGCCTGTTGCGATGCTTTACTCATCTTTCCTAAAAGTCGTCTATCAAAGCCAATCCCTTTAAAGAACTATGCTGCCAATACTTTGATTTCAAACTTCTTTCAAGGCTTAGTTCTCGGAAGCATTTTATAGAAAATAAAATTAAATTTGATTTGGTTTGACTGAGCATGTCTCCTTTCTCATGAACTGTGATATAACCAGAGGTATGAGAAACCCCTTCTGTTGCCTAAGCTTAGCTAAACAATGAGTGAGAACTAAGATGGCTCTCAGTTGTCTTTCTGGGTACTGTTCACCACTCCAACAGGCAGTAAAACTCTCTTGGAGAGTCACATACACAGGGTGAGGAAGCAGGACAGAGCGCTCGGGCCTGCATGAGGGTTGCCAAGAGGCTCTACTCCCTAACCACCTGGAAGGTGAGCCACCCTAACACAAGCTAAGGTGGCAATGACAAGGGTAGAGGGGGGGTTCCACACCACCTAGGGCTCAGCTCTTAGGTCTACAGTTATCAGCAAACCCTGGAAGGCATGTGGAGAAGGAATGGGTAGAGGGAAAGGCGGCCATCACTCAAGGGATCTTTAAATGTAAAATGTAACTGTGCCTTAAAGATTCATAGGTCAAGTAATGGCCCATAAGCACCAAGGTGACTAAGGTTCATTTTAGAGTATGTAAGGCCCACAGAGATATCAACCTTAAAAATATAAAACAAACCAGCTATGAAAATCTACTCCCCCACCTTCAATCCTCCTTGCTTTCCAAGGAATATTGCTTTTTCTTCATAAACAAGAGACTGATTCTTACACCATTCACTGAGAAAGAAACAAACAAAAAATCTTAACTGGATGGGTGAGTGGCGGACACATTCTCCTCATGCTTCAACCAGTCAATTTTGATACCATGTAGACAAAAAAGAAAAGGCAGTATTGAGTACATGTATACAGAACATATATACATACATTTATATAATCAGTTTTCCTATAAAGTCAGCAGGTACAGGTGATTATTATTTTGATGTGTGTTCCTACCATCTAAAATCATAATGGCCTATCTGACATGCATCAATAAATAAATTTAAAAAGCATGAGGTTAAAAAAGCTGAAATTAAATAGTCTAGATTTGGATTTAGAATTAGAACTGTGTAGCTGTGGCAATTCCTGCAAGCTTAGTTTTTAATTAAAAATACAAAAAAATAAAGCAGTAGACGGTTACAGTTCACATTATTTACTATAATGTCCTCTCTCAAGTGTATCTTTCCAAGGGAAGTGACTTTAGAAACAGTCTGGACAAGCTCATTCACAGTGGTGAGATGTGCCTCTGGCCTGCCACCTTCTAGCCTCATCAGTCTTTGACCTCTCCAGAGACTTCCGCCTCAACACGCTTTTCAGTGTCCAAAGCCACCAATTTAAAACTGTATGAAGACTGCAAAGAATCTTTGGTCAGGGGAACAAAGATTCACCTTGCAGTGTGCAGGCCAGAGTTCTGCTTGTCACTCCTCTTTGGCAGCCTCCTATACCAGCTTCTTCACTACTAGTATTGATTAAGAGCAAAATAAACCTTGATCAGTCAACTGAGAATCTTGTCCTCATGGCTCCAAACTTTACTGACATCACTGGGTTACATGTGATACACATTTCATTTTTGTCTGCTATCCTTGTCACCAACATGCCTTCCAATACCAGAGGATGTGGATTTTTACAAGTGACACATAAGTCCCCAGTGAGTTACACCTGCTAAGCTCCCAACCAATTTCAAGTTATGCACTATACCAAAGTCTTACACTAGACCTTCAAAGAAAACAATTGAAACAAAACAAAACAAAAAAAACCAACCCTTAGCACAGAACAAAGTTTTCTTTCTTTGTGGAAGGGGCATGAGGCAGAAGTCCTGTTTTTAAAGTATACAACAGCAGATTTTTGATTTAAAACAAACAAACAAAAAGATTGTCGTGGGAGAGAGATTATGTGTTCTAGTGCTCCGCTTTCCCCCTCCCATAAACCCTCCCACCCCTGGGTCTCCCGCAGTCTTATGAATGAAATTGTTTGTATTTATAGATATTTTACAAGGTTAAATAAGAACAATAATAAAAAAATTGAACACTAAAATGAACAAGTTTTTTTTCTCTTTTTAATTCTTTCCAAACGTGACCAGTGTTGCTGAGTGACCCTCAAGTAACTGGTGGTTCTTCCTATGCAGCTCGCTGCTCCGATTGTTCAGGTGGAGTTGGAAGCTGATGCAGAAGCAGCATTATTGGTCTGTCCACGGTCTCCAGCATTAGCATCTGCAAGTAAAAGTTCCAAGGCACAGCATGAGCAATGCTTTCACATTACAAAAAGAACAAGAACATTGCTTCCACTGCACAATGAGCTGTGTGGTCTTTCAAGCTGTATCTGGAATGCTGATTTAAATGTTACCAATAGTAGAAAATGTGAATCATTTTCTGTTTAATGAAGTACGTGCCTTGGCATGGTCTTGGCATAGGGAAGACAAGAATGTCATTAAATAAATTACAGACTCAGGAAATCAGACACCATTGCTGTCAAAGCTCTTCCTACAGCTGGGATTAGTACTACATGGAGTCTAAGTCACTTAAAAATGAATGGTGCAGAGATGGTAAAACAAAACAAAACAAAAAACAAGTGAACCATGTTAAACTATGCCATCTGTTTAGTGGGCAAATGGGTAAAAGCAATGAAAGCAATGTGGGTCAGTGTTGATAAGCAAGGTATTGTACATAAATTCGCTTTTTTTGTTTTGTTTTGTTTTCTAAGTACAGTTACTCTTCATTATTCAGAGATGGAAGAGAGAAGGCCGGAAAAAAGAAAAACCACTGCAGCACCAATTTACTTATTCAATCCAGTAAGGCATTTTGCATAGTCCAACATCTTGATACTAAGAGCTTATTTTGTCCAATAGTCTAGGAATGCCTACTTTCTACTAAGCTCTGCTCCCTTCCCCTCTTTTAAACGACTGTTATTTTGTAACAATTATAACAATGTTATTTTATTAACATTTAAGTAGACATCTGTGTCCAGATTGGCTCTCCCTTCTGGGTAGGCAATGTATTACCATTCTAGTGGCTAAGCCTGTCTCCCAAAGATTTCATGTAAAGCACTGAGTAAGAAAAACAGCTTGACTGGGATGGACAACTTCCAAGAGCTATGTCAGTCACACTGTTCTTGGCCATCGAGGCTGGTAAATAAAAAAGCAGACCTAAAAGTTTTTTTGTCTCACTAGAACTGAAGGTGTATGTAATTTCCCATGTCCTGTGATCAGAATAGCCAATGTCATGGCTGAATGCAAATATTTGGTCCTGGATCATTCTACTACTTGAATTTCTGAATTAGAGTACTCACATAAGATTCTTTTTTTTTTTTTAATTTATTTATTTTGTGTGTGTGTGTGTGGCCAGTTCAGCCCACCAGGGGGCAGGGCTGGCTGGCATGTGGTGCTGGGGGATTGAACCGTGGTTCCTGTGCTTTGCTTAGCTTAGTTTGTTCTAAGTAGGTGCTTTAGACCACTGAGCCATCTCACCAGCCCCACATAAGATTCTTAAGGACATAAAGAACTTAATATATAAACTTAAGTATTAGTGTTCAGTTTATAATTACTACAGCTGCTCCATAAAAAACACTTTTTTCTAAATTGCTAATTTTTCTGCCCCCAAAACAATTTGTCCTTAGATGCATGTATGTAACTTGGACTTGGAGAAGAGGGAACAGCTCATAAACTTGAACAGTTCAGTTAATTTTCCTCAAGACCTCTCTAGCTGCTACTAGTATTATAATGTAAGGAAATGAACATCAAACTCTTTACCATCATGTTCATATCCATGGCATGGAATCACTTTGACTTATTGTATGTGACATATGAATAGGTAGCAGGATTAAGTATGTGACAATCAGATAGCCTTTTCCAATACTCAGTAACTAAGTCTACTACTTCATTTGTGACTGCCTGGCTTTCTTCGGACATGCTCTCTACAAAGTGAGTTTTACTGTCTGTCATCCTCTAAATTCTGTCCAACAACAATTCAACATTAATTTCTGTCTATAGTAGATTCCTCCAAGCCACTCTCAGGAAAAGTATTCATTTTCATGATTTAGGCACAGGCTGCATTAAAGATGACATTCCAGAGAAAGCCTGGAAGGAGACATAGCTATTTTGGAATTACAATGTTCCTCAGAAATCCACGCTTATTCTAGCATTTCCTATGCTCTGGATGACACTCAGAACCTATGCATGACCATCATCAAATAGCACTTCAATTACTTTTAACATCAGAATGACAGAACTGTCATTTTTATCTCAAGCCAATAACCTAATGGAGGCGCCAATTACCATGATTTTATGTTTGACCACTACATATCCACACACACAGAAGTACTGTGAACAGGTCTGGTCATGGGGCTATTCCTTACACTCGGACACCAGCAAGGATGAGTTCATAAACACCTCACCTATATATATACAGCAACCTGCTCATTCATCTTAACTCTGGCAAAAATCGTATCTACCTACTAATTTTCAGATGTCCTTTAACTGGCTATAGTCTGGGAGCTTACGACACGATCCGAACATGTCTTCCTTTTCTTGAACGAATTCAAAGACAATTTGCATGATTATTTTAAAAGCATGGTCCTTTATATGCACATACAACCAGAAATGAATACCCTTTAGGAACTAACAGCATAATCTGACAGTCATATTCTTAAGGTGTGCTATTTAATGATCTTACATTTTTCTCAGAACTATTTCCAAATCATTTGATGAATAAATTTTATCAGCTAATTATTTTGACTATAAATATATTTGACTCGAAGTCACACACAAACTACTTCAAGAACTACGAAACTTTTTCTTTTTTTAAAGAAACTTGTTAAGAAACAAGTTTTGGTACATGCTGACTTTTATCCTATTTCTTTCTGTAAATTTATATTATTGAATCTGAGTATTATCCTAAAATAAAAATACTTGTTAATGTAAAATTCTTATAAATTGTCATTAGATTTTTTTTCTGTAACTTTTTTCTCAAATATCTAAATTGACTCTATAAAAGCAACAAAGTTTATTTGATATCTTACATTCACATCCTCTACATATACATAGTAAAAGTTATGCTACCTGACATAAACATGGCTTAAAGGCTAGCCTAAGGTAATTTTGATCATAAAGTATCTGATTGGTAATAATCAACTGACTCTATATAGTCTTTTGCTTTTTCTCCTGAGATGCTCTTCTGAGCTTTCATATTGATGTGCCTTTCTTAAACCTAATCCAAACATTTGATTTCTGAGAATACAGTCTTATAGTTTTTATGCCAAACACTACAAATGGAATTTGTACAAGTATTAGAAATGTTGAGGGGGCTGGGGAGAGAGCTCAGTAGAATAATTGCTTGCCTGGCAAGCACAAGGGCCTGAGTTCAATCCCCAGTTACTTACACACACACACACACACACACACACACACACACACACACACACAAAGAAAAGAAAAAAGAAATCTTGGGTGATTGGGAGGTCGAGTTTATGCCTAGGCCTCAAACTCCTGAGCTCAAATCATCTTCCTGTTTCAGCCCTCCTCGATGGAATTCTAGGACTGTGCCTGGCAAAAGCAACTGTGTTCACAGGGCTTCATGGGTTAAAACAAGACCATGAGCAACACCATATTGAAGTCAAGGGTAGAACCCTCAACTATCTAGAACTCAACTGAGTACATGAGGCTGTGATTTTTATCCTTAGATAAACTTTCATATGTAAACTTCCATATCTGGTACACATAATATTTCCTATGTCTGGATCCAAACCTCTCTTTTTCAGAGATCAGTAAACTCCACTAAACACTGGTTGGAATCACAGATTAATGGTCAGATTCTCAGTAGTGATGTAACTGACTGACCCACCTTGCTGCTGCTCAAGTCATAAATATATAAGTTCTCAACTGGATCTATTAGCAAGTCCTGTCTGTTCTCTCTCTGGGTTCAACAGGGTTCATCAAATGTGCAAATGGAAGCTGGAGGGAGAATAAATAGAAGATCTCATGCTGAAAACTGTTATTTAAGGCATTAAAAAGAGTAAAATAGGTGTGGTAGCACATGCCTATAATACCAGCATTCAGGAGCCTGAGGAAGGAGGCTGGCTGCCAGCCAGGGCTACGTAATTCAAGGCCACTCTGCACTACAAAGCAAGACCCTGTCTTCTCATCCCCAAAAAGAGATGACAACAAACATACACTGAGGTTGGGGTCCCAAAAGCTCAGTATTCTAAATTGCAGGGTCTATAAAGATAAAGCCTTCTACTTTATAGGAATGTTTACTGTATGGGCCCAGTGGCAAGTCAGTAAACATCCTGTACTCAGTATAGTATGCTAACTACTAGTTATGCAAGAGTATTTAAATTGATTGAAATTGCATAAACATTAGAATTTCATTTTTTATTTGCCCTAGAAGCACTTCAAGTTCTCAAAAGCTATAAAATTATTAACATTTTATTATTTCTATTATAAGCATACTAATTAGAAATGTCTCATGACAGGTCAACTCTTGTAAAAGATAAACATTTTAGCAGCCTGATATATATTATTAATACTTCATTCTAACTCTGGATATTACTATTTAAGCTGTTCTAGAAGCTGCTCCTCTTCTCCCTTTTTACTATAAAACTGTATTTTGCAAATCACAGCTATTTATGGCACAGGAACAAATAGGACCACTCACAAGAATCAGAGTACTGCCCAAAACTTACATTTAAATTATAATCATAATCTGTACTAATGACAAAGTTCCACCTGTAAGGAAAAGTCAATTGTCATAATGCCTACCGATCTCTGGATAACTCTGCGTGCATGTATGTGTATGATAATAAGGGAGGAGCAAAACTTCCCCAGCAATGCATGATCAGCTTTGCTTTTCATATTATTTCTAGGGAAAGATGAGGCTTCAGATACCAAAGTAGCCTTCAGCCACTGCAAAAATATAAGTAAAATTCAGATGCCTGTGAGCCACCACATCTTTCAGGATACACCAAGGGCTTATCAGTAAGAGCAGTAAGACTGCTTATACTTCATGTGGTTTGGGCAGAATGGGCTGTTTCCCGTGAAGTCAGAAGTACGGCACATTTTTAATGAAAAGATTGATTATTTAAAGCAGGGAACTGAAATTGATAGAGGTAACATTTTCTTTTTTTTAATGTCAAAATATCTAATTTGAGAAAAAACACGGTTATACTAATAGAAGCAAGTGAGAAAAACTAGAAGAATGACTACAGGGACACTGACATTTGCCAATTTAATCAAGAGACTTGAAATTATTTTTGACGAAGGGGGATATATCAAGTAACATTTTGCACAGGAAAACAATCTTCTAGAAATGATGTCCAGCAATGCTGTGATGAAAGTGATGACCTACCTAGTTTGACATTTAAGGTATTCAAATGCAAACTCATAAAGTGAACTTGACACATAAGACAGATACAATTTCACAGCTATCAGTGAGTTTGTTAAACTGGATAGTTTAAAATAGAAGTCTAAGGCAGAGCCAATAAGAGGTATAGTATGACACATAAAAAAGACACACATTTGGTTTCTGTGTTGGTAACACATACAGCCAGACATGGTGGTATATGCTTGTAATCCTAGTTACTAGCAAGGCTGAGGCAGAAGGATCACAAAGTCAAGCCCAGCCTTGGCCACATAATTGAGTCACTGCCACAAAATAAAAGGCTGGCTGGTGACATAGGTCAGTAATAAGAGAGGCCCTGGAGGTCTGATCTCTGTATTACCAAACAACAAAACTCTTGAAAGGAAGTGAGGAAAGTAGGAGGGACAGGAGAAGGAGGCAGGCAGAGAGAAAGAAGTGTATGCACACACATGCGCAGCTAGAGCTGCTGCCTGCCCTCCTGCCACCGCTCCAGGAAAATGGAAAAAGTACTTGCACTATCAGTGCAAACTGTAAAGTAGTGCAGTTTTTTGGAAGGTAGTTTAACAGTATGCAGTGATTTTGACAATATCCAAAGATTTTCATACCATTTATTTCTA
>NW_004524629.1:12986724-12988471 GCF_000260255.1 Octodon degus
GTAGGACAGTTTCAACAATCAACACACCGCATACATTCCTCTTAGTGGTTAATTGCCGTACAAGATGCGGACCTGACATCCTATTTACAAACACCATTAGAACAAATCATTCAATTCATTAACAGAATGTAACTATATATCTATCCCAACCACTTTGAATACACAGATACAAAATGGACATTCATCTGTATACCCTTTCTTTGTTAAGTTGTTATTTGAATATTATAGGTGTGTAAACTCAGCAAAATATTCTAAGAGTCCAGTATCCCATAATAGTATTGGGTCTTCCGCTTAACTGGCAATGTCAGAAATTGTTGACCTGAGTCCCCCATGGCCCATATATTATTATTTGTTATCCTTTTAGAAGAATACAGGAGATTTGTATTTTCTAAAATAATGTTTTTAGTAGAGAAAAATCCCTGCTGAAAGTCACATACTTTGATGAAATTCTACATATATTTGTATTAAGATAAAAAGAAATCAAAGGACATGATAAGGAAAGGAAAAATGAGGGGGCTTACACCATAAATTCCACAACTAGACAAGACATAAATAACTTTCTCGATGTTTCTAGGAAACCTTAAAAAGGGGCTGAGAGATGGTAATTCATATATGAAAAGTAGCTAACTTGCTGTAACTTACTCAATATTTCATCTTACAAAAATAGTTGTAACAAAGGGAGAAATTACTCAGGATTTAATTTTGTCCAACTAGAAACAATTAGCTGGTGACACACAGAAGATAATAAGAAAGCTAGAATAAAAAATAATTGTGGTAGTAAGAAAAAGGGACCATTGGTCATGGCTAAATCTGAAGGAGACTTTAGCAAAATGGACTTCAAATAGTGCAGAGAGGGCCAGGGAGATAGCTCAGTAGAATAAGCACTTGCCTGGCAAGCACAAGGGCCTGAGTTCAATCCCCAGTTCCAAACAAACAAACAAACAAACAAACAAACAAACAAGCAAATAGTGCAGAGAAGGGTTGGTCAAACAGCCCAGCGGATTAAAACGCCTGCAAGCAGGTGCAGGGACTGGGGGTTCAATCCCCGGGGCCTGCCCTGCTGGTCGCGCCCCCCAGGTTGCACTGAGATGGCAATTGAGACTGGGTGTGGTGGAGTGCACCTATAATCCCAGCTCTTGGGAGGCTGCACATAGGCATATCACTACAAGTCCGATCTAGTATTGAGACCCTGAACACCCTGTCGACCATTCCCTTTAAAAAAAAAAAAAAAAGTGCAGAGAACAAATGGCTATCTACATTTTGTAGCTACAGACTTCAGATAGAAAATTATGGACAAACTTCTGATCAAGCCATAGGAAATAATCTCACTGCAAAGTAAAGGAATAAGGACCAACTAAAAGGATTTTTGCAGATGAGTGTATATTTAAAAAGTATAAAACTTTTACATTTTTAGTTATATAGGTCTTACTTTAACATGATCTTAACCATCCAGCAGAAAAATGTAACCATGAGGTATAAAAAATAAAGCTATATTAATATGTTGAGCTATAAAAGACTCAAGTCAACAGCTTCAGACAATGGCCAGTTCTGCTGGTAACTCACTACTATCATGAACTATTGGACTATATTGGGTTATTTTGCTGAATTCAAGTAGCTACAATATTTGGACTGGCATCAAGTGAAAAGACCCTTTAAAGATTTCTCCAGATTCTTTAACAGGAATGGAACACCCATCTCTGACAAAACAAAACAAAAAAGGGGGATATAAATAATGGACCGTTTTGTA
>NW_004524629.1:12988571-12997298 GCF_000260255.1 Octodon degus
TTCTCTTAGTTCAATGAGAAGAAAGGTTTGTACTGTGTTTAGACAAGATTTCATGTCTACATTGTCTTTGAATTACTACGAAGACAATATGCAAAGAACCATTGTAACTGCCGTACTAACCTATTTTTGAAACTTTGATTGCTATTTTATCTTTTTTTTCTCATTAAAATGAATAAAATTGTTGTTTTTGTTTTTTTTTCTTTTTGCAGAACCAGGGATTGAACTCAGGCCCTTCCGCTTCCTGGCAAAATGAATAAAAAATTTTTAAGAAGTATATAACTTTAAAAAGCACACACATATTCAAAAAATAGAAAATAATAGCCTGAATCTGAAGAACAGGTTAGAACTGATTTAAATAAGGTATTAGCAAGAACTTTCTTTTCAAGGCAAGATCAAGAAATTTCAGTCCCTTACTCACTAGGTAACAGGCAGACTTAGGATTTCCTTTTCTGTGAGGTTTCAAACTGGAAAAGATGTAACAAAAATCCTAACAAAATGCAGAGAAAGGTAGGGAGTAGGAGCAATCCATACACTTTTTTTTTTTTTTTTTGCGGAACCGGGGATTGAACTCAGGCCCTTGAGCTTGCCAGGGAAGCGCTTATTCCACTGAGCCATCTCCCCGGCCCCTATATACTTTATTTTTTAAATGTATTTAGTACAGGTTTTACAGGGTCTCACCACACAGACAGGACTTGTAGTGATCCTCCTGTTTTCAGCCTACCAAGTGTTGGGATTACATGAGTACGCCACCACACCCAGTCTCAGTGTGCCCTGGGAGCGGGCCAGCATGACACCTCAGAAATCGAACCCTAATCCTTGCTAGTCCACGGAGCTAGCCCAATCTATGTATTTTAATCTGCACTCAAAAAATTCTAATTGGATTATGTAATTCACTTTACAAATATTTAGATAATAGAAATTCCTCTAAGTTTTAAGAAATAACAAAAAGAATGTTTTATTTTCCATCTTTAATAAGGGTACTCTTTTGATGGAAAAAGACTGACATTTTTCAAAGTTTCTCATAACACTGTAATATAAGGTTAGTCTATAGCTAAGCAAACAAAAGTAATTAATCATACTCTGATCACTGGAAAAATAATTCTTAGTAAGCTTTGTTTAGTTCCCTAAGTTAGTACACCACTAACCTGGGGAAATGCAAAGGATTTCTAATATACCTGGTGCTGTATTCTTTGATATATTGTTACTTGCTTGGATAGAGGTCAAAATAGGCTTGCTTATGAAATTTGCAAATGATATACAACTGTCTAGAAACCTAATGCCCTGATGCTGTAGAACATATTGAGGATTTGTATTTAAACATCATCTTTAGTCTGGAAGACATGTTACCCAAGTATAGCGAAATAAATTTCAGAGTGAGGAAGGGTACTTTCCAACAGTGAGGGTGATATAAAGACAGAATATGCTCATTCTTACAATACTGAGCCTATAGTCCCTGCATATAATCAAGAAATAGATGAATATTTCTTAGTAGATAATAATGAACTGAGATCAGTACCTTAAATTTGTTTTTATTTTTTTTTTTGGAACCAGGGATTGAACTCAGGCCCTTGCGCTTGCCAGGGAAGCGCTTATTCTGCTGAGCCATCTCCCCAGCCCCATTAAATTTGTTTGTAATAGTAGGACCACTGCACTGAAAGAAAGTTTACCCAAGGACCAACACACTAAACAGCTAAAGACAGAAAAATGTATGAATTAAAATACCCTGATATATTATATATTTAACTCATTTGATACTGGACCATCAAGTGGTCTTTGAAGTGGCCCATTATTTGACTAGTGAAACTATAATGTCTAGAGATATTACTGTACATATTACAGATAAATGCTCTTCAAAAAAGGAGTAAATGATATCAGCTGGGGGTGTAGAGAAAGTAATTTATATATGTAACTATGAAAGAAACAATATGGATTGAGAGGATTATGTGTAATTATCAAGGGGATTTTTGTATCATTCAAAACCACGATCAATTATAATACCCTCAAAGACTGAAGTATTTTAAAAACAACTTAAATGGAGTGTTAAAGTTTGGGGGAAAAAAGCTGCACTCAATATCCATACTCACCAGTTAAACAAAACTCTTAATTTTAAAAAAAATGTTTTTTAAAAAAATTTCATTTATTTACTTATTTGGTATAGGGTCTCACTATGCAGCTTGGACTCAGTGATCCTGTTTTCAGCCTCCCTAGCGCTGGGATTACAGGTGTGCACCACCATGCCTGGTTTCAGTGGCTAGCTCAGTGTGCCTGGGTTCTAGGGCTTGCACGGAATGTGGCACTGAGGATCAAACCTGGGTCCTTGCACTTGCCAGACAGGCACTTAAGACTACAGAGCTATCTCCCCAAGCTCAAAATCTTCATTTTTATATAAAGTCCCCATCCAATATGAATATACATTTTTGCATGATTTGTTCAGATTCTAAAATTTCCCTAACATAAGTCAAAACAAACGAAAGTTTCCACAAATGTATACAGAGCGCCGTAATTTTTTATGTCTACATAAAAATGAGATTCCACAATATATTAAAAACTATTTCGCACCTCTCACCTGCCAGAAGATTGGTTATCCTGTTACACATAAAATTTTGTTATTATATAATTTGCTACTATGTATTATATGATTCCTATCTGTACGTTGTTGCTTGTTTTTCTTCACTGGGTTTATCATGAAGTCAAGGACCTAAGGTGAAATTGATGAATTAAATACATAAACTCTGATGTTTACAGTTACATTCACAAATGGATCTGCAATCACTATCTGAACCTTGAAAACAAGGCAAGGAAATAGCTGAAATATCTGCAAAGCTAGTTTCCTTAGTATTAGTAGCATCAAACTTAAGGTGAGAAATTATTATGATACTTCATTGTATTAGTTTTTGAGAGGCTAGAGAAAAACAACTAATTATATATTACCAAAATAAATAACAGGATTTCACATCGTAATCTTGATAAGAAAAGCTCTATTATTTTTGCTTTTCAGAAGCAGCAATATAGAGAACTAGTGTTTCTCTCTAGGGCTGGAGAGATAACTAAGTGAACTAAGTGCCTGCTTAGGCAAGCACAGGGATTGGGGTTGGATCCCTGGCACCACATGCCATGCTGGTCTCACCCCCGGGTGCGCTGAGCCATCAACTGAGTCCAGGTGTGGTGGTACACGTGTATAATCCCAGCACTGGGGAGGCCAAAAACAGGAGGATCACTGCGAGTCCGAGCTGCATAGAGAGGCCCTGTACCAGATACTTAAAAAAAAATTTTTTTTTTTTTTTAAATTTTGTCTATAAATGTATCTGTAGGGGGCCTGCCCCTTAGCTCAGTTCGTTAAGTGGCTGCTTCAAGAAAGCAGTCAGGCTCAGGTTGCTGTGGTTATGATCCCCACAACTCAAGCCAGCCAAACCTGCCCTGAAGGCATTCGGAGCCTGCCAGAAAGGGGGGGGGGGAATGTATTTGCGACTTAATAAGACCTAAGTACCTATTAGCATTTAATAGTCTTAGCTATCAGTAACACTTGACAAAAAATCTGAAGCTTGTTTCATAATGGAGGCACTATAAGTATGGTTTATGGTATCTCTGTTAATTTGCTTTCTTCTGCTTTTATCTTGTTTTCGAACTGAGCTTGCCGTCAGGTCAACATGAAAGTGAGAAAACTCCATTCTTATTTAAGCCAGTTACACACATGACATCTCTGAAGCAGTCATATAGAAGCCTCTGTATTCTGATGACTTTGCTCTTCACCTAAACACATCTGATAAAACCTGAAATGCAATGGTGAGCATTAATAGGCCTGATATTTCAGCAGATCAGGTGGTAATTTCAGAGCTCTTCTGAATTTGTATTTCAGGGATCTACAACTATGTTCAAATGTTCAGAAGGTGAATTCTTAGATTATCAAAAATAGGCGTTATTCTTGTTGATATGGTTAAGTATAAGCAACTATGCCTCAAAAATACTATTTTGATACATGTTCTCCATTACACTGATTGATATCAAGTAAACTAATCTAGTAACTCAGAGGAGCATCTTGCAGTTCAAACTAGGGAACATTGGAATATATTACTGTGCTGTTGGAGTCATGGTAGATAATTAGAAAGTCTTACTTTTTAAATTTTGAATGTGAAATATTTCTATACTCAGACCTAAGGTCAAGAGCTTTGGAGCATAACATTTATTTCCTTTTACTCTGAAGTAGATTCAGAAATGCTTCATGAGAAAACCCTTTTCTCATGCCTGTGGGCATTCCCTTGATCATACCTGTAATGGAGATGGGATATCCACTTATTGAAGAGAGGGAATAATCACAGATATTATTATAAGAAGACTACCATCAATCCTGTCTTCCATATGAATTTTAGAAACAAAAAACAAAGTACATCTGGACCTGTCCTTACTTGGAAATAACAACAGTAAATACAGTAGAGTAAGAGTAGTTTGGGGCCGGGAGATGGCTCAATAGAATAAGTGCTTGCCTGGCAAGTTCAGGGGCCTGAGTTCAATCCCCAGTTCCGCCAAAAAAAAAAAAAGTAGTTTATTTTCACTGCCAGTAGCCAGGCAAAATACTAAACAATCTTTTTGTTTGTTTGTTTTTATTTACAGATTTGGTACAGAGTCTCGCTACACAGCTCAGACTCACAGTAATCTTCCTGTTTTTAGCCTCCCCAGAGCTGGTATTATAGGCATGCACCACCATACCTGGTTTCAGTGGCCGGTTTGGTGTGCCCAGGGCAGGGCCAGCGTGGCATACAGTACCAGGGATCGAACCTGGGTCCCTACGTTTGCCAGGCAGGTGCTTAGACTGCTGAGCTATCTCCATGGCCCTTAGCTATCTTTTATTTTTTATGTTTCACTATGTGTTGTAAGAGGTAACTATTATTCCTGTTTTGGATATGGAAATGAAGCTAAGTCAAAGGGCATGTACAGTTTAAGGTTTTACTAAAGAATATAACTCTGCTAAAGTCTCACTTAAAATATAAATACAGATGCGCTCACTTAGGACACATTGCTCAGAGCACTGGGGACACACTTGGCCTTCACTACTCTGGCTCCTTGAAAATTTTTCCTTGTGATGTTATCCATTTGGCTTAAAATAAGGAGCACATTTTAAAAAGTATCCACATAAAGTTCACTATCATATTTGTTGTTGGGATGATGATGAGAACATACACTCTCTCTTTTTCTGAGACAAGGTCTCACTGGGTAGCCTAAGCTGGTCTCAAATTTAGGGTGACCCTCCTGCCTTAGCCTCCCAAGTGCTGGGATTACAGGCGTGAACCTTCATGCTTTACACTGTCTCTTTCAGGACCCAGTCTGAGGCCCGAGAGGAGAACCCCAAGGCCAGAGGCATTGGTTCTCATTAGCCACCAATGCACTTTTAAATTAATGAATCATGGGAAATGTCCACAGGTACTTACTTTAGACACTTTGTTCTTTATTGTATCTACTGCAAAGCTCAGAGAACTCTCTGATATCCTCGTTGGAATAATATGCAAGTCTCCAATTTTAGCTCTGACATGAACTCTTTAAACCTCTATTAACTTCCTTATACCCTATTTTATTTCAACTTTGGAATAAACTATTAGAGTCAAAAAAATCCCAATTTAGTTTTTATGTTTAATACTGATGCCTACTTTTTACAGCTATAAGAATATAGAAGCAACAATTGATATTTTTCAGAAACTACTGCACTTTGTATCAAAGCAACGTAAAAAAAAAAAAAAAAAAAATCAGGTTACATCAAGCTCCTCCTCCAAGCTCCTCTAGGTTCTTCCAGGAACCTAGAACCTAAGTTATAATCATTAACTAGTTCAGTATCTTACACTATGAAAAAGCAATTCTTAGGTTTTTACTGATATACTAAAACTGAATCTAGAAATACTGTACCACTGAGCTATATCTTAGCCCTTTATATTTACTTATTTATTCTTTAAATATTGAGGCAAGGTCCCCTCCTAAGTTGCTCAGGTGGACATCTAACTTTTGATCCTCCTGCCTTCTGAACAGCAGAAATGACAGGCATGTATCACCATATTCAGCTAAGAAGTTTATTTTAAATTATGTTACTTAATTATAATCCTCTGATACCTGTGAACTAAGCAACTGCACTGAAGACAGCAATGTGTGCTTTTCATCTTTATTAACAACATTTTAAAAGACTGGATAAAAATAGACATCTCTGTTTCAAGTAACAGGACATGGATTTTGACATCTAGTGTCCAATGTTAAGAATGAGTAATGAAAGATTTTTCTCTTACACAGCATTTTCTCTTAAACAGTTCTGTTCAAGGTGACTGATGATTTAATGAAAATAAAGTCAGCATTTGCCGCCAGATTTTTTTTTGGGGGGGGCGGGGGGGGAGAGGGTACTTTACCAAATCCTGAGCCTGTAATTGTGCTACCTTACTATGTTTCTGATTTCATTTTAACAGCATTAAGCCATTTGTTCAAGAATTAGGTATTTTCAGAATCTGCAATGACAGTGATTTTTACTAAACCGGGACCCATTAAGCTGCCCAAGGGCCTAGCTGCACACTGTAGCTCTAACCTGTGAGTCCATTTGGGAATCTTTCTCTTTTTTTGGAGACAAGAATCTAGTCACTTTCTGATCTAAAACTTAGATAAATGCATTTTTCACTGGATTTTTGACCCTTTCAAATGATTAAAGTTTAGAGCAACTTATAAGAATTTGCTTTTCTAGTATAGTAATGTAATTTATATTAAGGACTAGAACTGAAGTGAATTGTTAAATAATTACATTTATACAGATTATTTTCTGCTCTAAGTACCTTATTTGATACATCATAATAAAGAAATTAAGACATTTACACCAAATATATTATGTATGAAGTGCTTCTGTTGCACTTTTTATAACTGAAGCACTTAGTTTTAACTCATTTGGATGAGTTATATTTTGATATTTAAAAGGAATTAAGTGTTTACACTCAATCACATGAAACAAAATGGAGGTAATCATATTTTTTAAAAAGAAGTGATGTATGTGTCCTCACCTGAGGCTGCTGTTGCGTTTGTAGGAGTTGAAGCAGCTGCTTGAATCCGAGCATGAGGAGGAATAAGGATGGTAGCCAGAGGTGGATTACTTGACAGTTCTAGAAAACATAAAACATGAAGATTAGAGCTTACTTTTAACTGCCTCTGAAACCACTTTATTGGTAACCATAAATAAAAGAACAAAAGATCAGGGAAAAAAAATGAAATGATAAACCTACATATAACAAACTAGGTGATGAGCTAGTAATTAATAAAGTGGAAGCTCAAAGAAATTATGTAGTATCTGCTGATATTCAGGTAAATCTGAGAACTAAATGTATTGAGGGAAAAGCAGTAGCCAAAAGGTTGAGAGTGATAGCTTTTTATCTTCTATTGATATAAATAAATCTGTCTATTTTAGCAATACTTAACCTATTGGAATTGAGGGTGAAGGTACTGCAGATGAGAATGTGAGTGTGGCTGGTATATAACTGTATGTGTAGGTGTATGGGTTAATCTACCCAACTGTTGGAGACCTATTCAGATACCACCAAAAGCAGGATTTAAGAAACATCTGTTAAGAGACTGTGTGTGGTGGCACACACCTATAATCTCATGCTGAAGAGACTGAAAACAGGAGGATCACTATGAGTCTGAACTGTGTAGTGAGGCCCTATACAAATATATTCAAAAAAAAAAGAAAGAAAATGAAAAAGAAAAACAAAACATCTGTTAAGGTTTCAGTGCTTTTTATTAAAAACAAGATATTCTATATCCAATTCTGTGTTCTATATGGGCAGGTTAGGAAATTATTTTAAGATGATACTGTACCTAATGATGTAGGTATGTAATAAGTAGTGGTGAACTTGAATATGTAAGAATTTAGTGTTAGCTTTAAGCAATATAACTCTTCTCCCACTGCCTAAGATAAACCTCATTTATGGGAACAATTCCAGCATGAACCTGTGAGTAATGACATTCACTCTAGTGTCACAGTTTAAGGAAATAATCACAGGATCATACTAGCTATAGGAAGATATCCTCCCAAGCTGCAATGTTTTTTTTTTTTTTTTTTGCTAACTTAGAGATCTGGCATTACCTTATTAATGAAGGTAAAATTCACACAGCACAAATATAGTCATTTTAAAGTGGCATTTAGCATACCCACAAGGTTGTACAACTGTCACCTCTATTTAGTTCCAAAATATTTTCATTACCCCAAAGGAAATCCCACCCATTAAGCAGTTACTCTCCATTAACTCTACCCTTAAGCCCCTTAATAAGAAAAATAAGCATTTCAATGTGGCAGTTTAAAAATAGTTTTAGGCAGCTGATTCAGGAGCAGAACATCTTGCCAGAGAGACACAAAGGGTTCAACTCTAACGGCTGCAGCAGAAAGAAGTGGAGCACAGCAGCCAGATCCAAGCAACACCCACCTTGGAGGAATCTGAACTTCGTAGATCCGGACCTGGTGTTAAGGTAATAACTCTATCCAAGCTCTTCACCAAAGGTCAGAAGACAGTGGCATACAAAATGGCAAAGAGAAGGAACAAAATGCAGTCTCAGGCCCCAGGCCCACCCAGTACAAATGCACAAGACACTAGCACTGAGGAAACTGGAAATCACATGCCAGATATCTCAGAAATAATAGCGTTGACAGTAAACAAACAACTGCAGAAAGGTATAGAAGAAATCAAATCAGAAATAATTTTGAAACTAAAAAATTTAGTG
>NW_004524629.1:12998533-13028774 GCF_000260255.1 Octodon degus
CTTGCCATTCTAGTATTTATCTTATGTTTTACTCTTAGTACTTCTTTGCTATCATGAAAACTTTTTCTTAGTTCAATTGTTTTGAAACATTTAATTTTCTGAATACTGCTTAATCTTAATTTTTGTTCTAAGATTTATACTGTATCTTTGACTTACAACTTATTTAAAAGACATTGTATGATATCTTCTCCTAGTATTAGAAACTTTAAAAAGTATATTTCCATTTCTTGTTGACTTTAAAAAAAACAGGTTTGTACCTATATTATTTATTATTTCTTGCCTATATCTTGTAATATGATAAACTACTTTGGCAGTAACAATACACAGTGTACTAACCATTGTTACTCTCCTAAAATCTTGCTTTGAGATTTTGTACCATTGTTTTTATTTTTTTTTCTTTAAAATAAAATAACTGATGTCAACAAGGAAAAAAAATAGTTTTAGGATTTATTCAACTTGGCACCTAAATATCTAAATTCTATACTAAATTAGAGTCGAAATGATACCAGGTTCTGACAAAGAAGCACAGTAAACTGATGTCAAAATTTATTTACGTGAACAAGAGGACAAGCTTAAAATAGAGAAAAAACTGCTGGGAAGCATTATACTAACTAGCAGGTTTTAGGAGATGCTGTTTTCTCAGAACCTGACTTAGTGGCTGCTTTGCTTTTCATCAAGGAACAGGAAGACCTTCTGTCATTTTTACTTCAAACAGGAAGATTCTTTGTCATTTTACTTCATTTAAAAAAAATTATCTTTTTATTTTTATTATTTTGGTCATTTTCAAAGGAAATTTCTAGTAATTGCTATGGATGATGATTTCATGGTTCTAGAAAAACAAAGTATTAATGCAGTATGTGATAGTTACTCTTCCTAAATCTAAAATAAACTTTACTATCCTAATTAAATCTAATGATAATGAGCATGAATCTGTGTTAAATCTTAGGGTAGAAAGATTAGAAAGATAATCACCTTTGTCTCATTAACACATAGAAATGGACAAATGAACAAACAAACTGGCAAGAAAGCCATTCACTCTATTAAGGATATGGCTACTTTCAAGTAAAAGTATGACTATATGCCCAATATCTGAAAGAAAACCTGAAAAAAGAAAGAACTAAATACTTTGAAACAAGATGTTTGACAAAGTTAAGACAATAGATAAAATAAACTGGTATCAGTGATCTGTGGTCATTTTCCTTATGGTCCATGCTGCTCATTTTTTCCCTTTCATTTACTCTCTCTTACCAGATCACTTATCCTGTGTACCTGCATTCCTAATTGAAGGCTACAGTAGTTTTCCATCATAGTCTGGGAAGTGGTATGTTTATATAAATGCACACATAGGTGCAGGGTTTGAAAAAAAGCTGAAAATAACCTTTATCAGACTGCCATGCTGGCCTTGGATAGGGAAAGGGATAGCTAATAATGGGAAAAAAGGAAAATATGGAGGGATGGGGAATGAAGTATTTGTGAACAATTTTCAAACAAGCATTACATAAGTTAAAAATTTTAAAATGTACAATTATTACTAAATATACATTTCTTCAATTTTTACACCCCATTGTCATACTTCTCTCCTTTAATTGTAAGTATTCCCTATGCTCCATCCCTTTCATCTGTTTGCTTTTTTCTGTATCAGAGACCTTGTAAACTGGGATAGTTTTTGCCTGTGCGATGAAGAGTCTGCTGTACTCTTGCTACAGTCCTGTTCTCTCTACAATGAATCTGTACCTTTTAAAGTGCACTTCTATGGGGCTGTCACAAGTAGTCCACAATGGCTGCAATTAATTTTTCTCTCCCAATAATTACTACTTACTTCCAGTCACTATTGTCTACCAATGCTAAAAGACAATAAAGATACAGATAGTAAGTATGGATAAAAACTAAAGCAAAAGAATATAGTAACAATGACATTTTGGAGGGAAGAAAGAGCAAAGCAAGAACACTTGCCAAGACCAGGAAGGGTATATGTACACCTGAGACTGAGGAGTGTGGAAGCGACTGAAACTTCAAAGCAAGCGCTATTTATTTATTAAATATGAGTGTGAAGCTTGACATCTGGGAGATAAGGAAGGAACAAAGGAAGTCCATAATGCTAAAGAGGGGCTCTGGAGAAGTGAAAGGAAACTAAAAGGTAGGAACGGTCAGACTGTTATCATAAAGACATGGTTAAAAACAAGAAAAGTTAATGCATGATAAGCACGTCATGAACCAATTACAGTTATGCATTAAAAAAATCTTACTAGGCAAAATTACAAATGTTTTGATGGTGCAGAAATCATTATATGCTCTATTAACAAACATCTTAATCCATAATTTTAAAAGTGACTTCAAAAATAGGCACTAGTTAGCCAAGACAAATACTGCATTACCAAGAGGTTACCTAAAAGAATTTGAATAAATTTTGCTACACTGTTAAATTTTGCTACAAGCTATAAAAGAAAAATTCTGAAGATACTAAATAAGCTCAACCATGCTTCATAAAGCAATATTGTAAAATGGTAAACAAAAATCTCAATCTTGATGGCAAAACATAAAATTTTCCTGAATTTAAAGTTTCTATTCTTTCAAGTCTAATACTCCAAAATCCATTCAAAAATTCATTGGTTAGAAAGGGCAGGCAAAAACTCTCCTAAATTTTGGGAGTGTGGTAGTTGTTTGAGTAGTGATAAAGTATTTTCTTCCTATGTGAAAGCTGAGGATAAGCTTGAGAGTGGCAGCCAACGTGTCAGTTGTAGGGAATAATTCAACCTCTCCGTTAACTACCTCAACTCCTACAGTGATTGTGGTAAATTACCTTTGAAGGTTTTCACTATTCAGATCTCCAGGAAGAAGTCATTAAAACAAATGGGCTTTTTAATTTCTTCTACAAATAGTCTAAGGTGTTCATGCATGCATGAGGCCTCTTATGTGAACATGAAAATGATCATTGTATACCTAAAACTACCTTTTCTGTCTCTACATAAAAGCTTTAAGCGACTTACTAACGGGATGCCAATTTCATCTGTGTATTCTTTGTAGACACTAATTCAAATGCTATAGTAGTGCTCTTCCATCTCACATATTACTCAATTCTAATGCTACTTCCTTGTATGTACTGTTTTAGACAATTAACCCATGTCCTTTGTGAAGATTCAAAGTGCCCAGGAAGTTCCAATTTTCTAACATTGAATACATATTTCATATTCATTTAGAAAATTAAATTTAAATTAATCAGAAAATTAATATTTAGAAGATATTGAAGGATGACTCATGAGGACTAGAGTACTTCCTAATCCCATGACTAATTTGCCATGAAACTGATCAATAAGGAGCATCACAATTTGTATCAGTCACCAAAATAAGTCTCAATGTTTTTAGTGTACTATATTTATAGTACAGGTAGATTTTAGAAGTTGCCTCACAAAATATTAGAAATTTCAAAGTTTGGTGATTAATCTAAAAACCTCATACTCCAGAACTCCTTTGTTGATTTAGTACAACAAATGAGTCACCACTGAGTCTTTATGCAACTAAAAATAATCCTTTTGGGTGCTTGAAAATACTTCTAGGCATGTGGATATAGTTCAGTGTTACAATCCCAGCCTGGCATGTGCAAGGCCCTGGGTTTGCTCTCCAGCACTGCAATAAACAGATTGGACAGATAATATTTTCAATTTTCTGTACTTATTTGTATTTGTGTATTTCCAACTCTTACTGTGGTATATACACTTTCAGCTTTACTTCTCATTTTTCCTTTTTCTTTATGGAGTTAATTCACTTTAGTAATCAGAATTTTGGTGATGGAAGTTGAGTATCTCTCAGTCCAACTATCTCATTTTTTATAATGTGATAGGCAGACTTGGTGCCCTGGATAGGGTCTATAATAACTAATAACAACTAGTCTCTAATAACTAGTTAGAGGGGAAAGATGTTCTGACTCTAACCACATACAAATTTGCATTTCATTACTGCCTCTGGCAATATCAACTACTTTTAATGTTCTGGTCTTCCTAGAAGTTTAATTTACACAGAAAACTTTCATTCATTGTACTGGGTTCCTTTATTATTTATTCCTATCTTATTCCACATTCTTCTCAGTATTGTGTCCAAAACAACAAAGTGAACCAAATAATCTTAGGAAAAATGACAATTCTCACCTACAACTGATATTTGATTATATAGCCAACATTATTTATTACGTTTCAAGGCTTAGAAGAGCACAGCTTCATTATTTAGAAATTTTACTTTTTAGATAATTTGCAGAATAATTCCTGACATTAATTCCTTCAATATGTCCTACGCTTATAAAACTGCTCCCTTCTGAGAATTTATTGCTATTGTAAATTATAAACCTAAAGACTAAAAAACTCCAGCTCAATGTTCACAATAATTTTAGAATTCAGAAAGTATTTCATTATTGCAGGTACCTGAAATACTGTGCGTATTTTAGATGTGTTTAGGATAATGAAAGCTAGAAGAAAATGTGCAGCACACAAAAAATAGGTAAGCAGATGAGTTGAACCATATTTATGTTTATCAATATTTTGACAGAAAAATAGATTTAGAAATCCTTGACATAAAGATAATGCAATGAAACATTCTACTTTCCATAAATTCAGTAGATTTTATAAATAAGTAGCCTAATGGTTTCAAATGAAATATAAACTGCTAATGAGCTGGGTTTAGAACATTTATTTTTATTCTTCATGACCAATTTGTTTTTAACTTCATCTTCATTAGTTTCTATTTTGTAACAGATTTCTACCTTTTTAAAAAATTGGATTCTCTTCCCATTTTTTTAAACTTTCTCTTAATTTCTTTTACAGTCTTTAAAAAACACACTTGCTTTCCATAATCTCCTGCTTTCTTTATCCTCCAACTCTTGACTCTTCATCATAAAACATCTAACCAGCCTCAGTCTCTTAAGCTGCTCCCTATTTTAACAATACTATTTTAAGAGTTTCCCGAGTTCCTAAATTTGCTGCTTCTGCCTGGTCAGAATGGCATTAGGCCATCTCTCCATAAAGTTATCTTTCTTGTAATATAGCTAAATGGTAAATTCTTCAAATTTAAATCACATTAAATTGTGGACAGACCTTACTGGTCTTCAGTTCTAACCTTATTTTATACTTTCAGAGGGATAATACACTTTCTATTGTTATTTATTCCTATACTAGTCCACATTTAAAACATTTTTTTTTTTTTTAGGGAAGGGTCTACAGGGTGTTCAGGATCTCACTACTAGATTTGGACTCATAGTGACCCACCTGTTTACAGCCTCCAAAGAGCTGGGCTTACAGGTGCATGCCACCATACTCAGTCTCAATCCTGTCTCAGTGTGCCCTGGGGGTAGGGCCAGCAGGGCAGGCCCACGCATTGAACCCCAGGTCCCTGGTCCTGCTTGCAGGTGCTTTAATCTGCTGAGCTATTTGGCCAGCCCTATTCCACATTCTTGAGGATAAAGACAGTTTGCTAAATTTTTTCAACTGGTAAAACTTCATATAAACTGGATAAAATACAAGGATTGGGGATGTGTGTGGAACTTGGGGTAGACTCTCCTTCAAATATAAAAGAATTTACTTCCTAATACATTCTATGGATTAAGTTAGTGAATAAGAAATAATTATCCTTACTAACTCCATCTGCTTCTTTGGGTCCATTTAGCTATGTTTATTTAAATTTTCAAATCCAAAGGGAGCAGGAAAGGGAAAGGAGGGTGCTGTGCAGACATGTGTAACAGATTTCAATGGTATCCATTGGAGGATCCCAAGCACTGGTGCTGTAATAATAAGAGAGGTATGGAGTCAAGCAGTCAGAGGATCTCAAATTTTTTTTATCTATACAATAGTGCCTTGGCTCATGTACTTAATTCTTCTTCCCACAATTCTGGTCAAAAACCAAATCAAATTCAATGGTTAGGTTCAATGCTGACCTCATGGAGAAATCTGATTTGGTTGGTGACCAATTTGGTTTGTGGCCAGGATTGAGGAAAGAATTTATTTCTACCCTTCTTCTAGGTGATCTCAAAAATATTTCTTATGATTATATAAAAGTAACACTAATTACATCTTACAGCTGGTTTTCATGGTACAGTAACAAACATCAAATTAAAATTATCTTTGTTATAAGCTGTGACACTTAAAGAGTCTGGTTCATATGACAGCTTTATTTTACCAATTAAAACAGCAATATTAACAAGTAGGAGGAATATTAGAAATGTGCAGCGAATAATGGCTGCATAAATAAATTGTTTATTTAAAGTGGTATGTGTCACTATTCAGCATTTATGAAGCATCTGCTACATGTAAGTCAGGGATTATCTTTATTTTATTTGGGGGTAGTAGTAAAGATCTCACTGAAACTTTGAGGATGAAGGTTTGTTTTATACTGCCTAGAACACAGCCTCCCTCACTACCTATCACCAATTTTTCTCCCCACAATAAACCTCTTGATTCTCCCTATCTATACTAAGTAGAGTGTTAATCATTCTTCAGTCTCCTGAATGACAGCTTTATTTTGATCATCAGTAGAAATTACTAATTAGTCCATGGATTAAAATTGCATTTGTGAAACAATTATATCTTTGCTTTAGAAAAAAAGATCACCAATTGGAAACATTGCTCCAAAATGAGAATATATATAGCATCAAACAGAATGACCTTAAACAACATCTCTTTCCTAGACAGCTGCATCCCTGTACAGAAATACTTTTTTTTTTAAAATATTTATTTATTTTTATTTATTACATTTATTTATTGTGTGTGTGTGTGGCCAGCTCAGCCCACCAGGGGGCGGGGCTGGCTGGCATGTGGTGCTGGGGATCGAACCGTGGTCCCTGTGCTTTGCCAAGCTTGATTCAAGTAGGTGCTTTAGACCACTGAGCCATCTCTCCAGCCCCTAGAAATACTTTTTAAGAACAACAGTGACACAAATATAGGGAAGAAGTACTACTATGTGATCACAGCCAGTTTTCAGAATGGCTAAGACAAAGCATTTTAAAATTAAAGGGAAAGGAGAGGTCTGACCAAATAGCTCAGCAGATTAAAGCATCTGCAAGCAGGCACAGGGGCCAGGGGTTCGATCCCAGGCCTGCCCTGCTGGCCCCACCCCCGGGGCACTGAGACTGGGTGTGGTAGCCTGCAACTGTAATCCCAGCTCTTGGGAGACTGTAAACAGGCGGATCACTATGAATCTGATCTATTAGTGAGACCATGAACACCCTGCAGACACTTCCCTAAAATACAAATTAAAAAAAAGGAGAACGATGTATCATAAAATACTTTCAACTTGATCTACTTAGCTTGATGAAAAGGATTCCCAGCATTTTTTCATCACATGGTCTACTTCAATAGATACAAACATTTATATACATTCTTTTCACTGACACCAAATCACATACTCTGGATAGCCACAGAAACTAAACTGTGTGTACACACACATACACACCCCCCCCACACACACATACCATCCAGATATAAATATACTCTTCAAGCCTTGAACAACCAATGCACACTCAGATACATATAGACTTATGTTTGATAACAGGCCCCTACACCATTTAAAGATATCTGTTTTTAAAACCTTATAAATATCACATATTCAGCTAAGTCTTTTCTTCATTTTAAACGGTACGTGGCTAAGTTGAAGTTGAGGAATTTGAACTTCAGAGATTTTTCAGGTCATTTGATTCGACTAATAACATAAAAACTACCAACTTTTAATACTTAAGACCATATCCTAAAACCTAAGTCAAACTATATATTTACCTGCTTTATGAACATAATTTTAATAGAGAGTAAACACTCATCAAGTCCTTATTTACTATACTATACTGCAATAAATTTAAGACCATAAAACAGGTCATGTTAGGGCTGGCCAAATAACTCAGGGGATTAAAGTGCCTGCAAGCAGGCCCAGGGGCCAGGGGTTTGATCACCAGGCCAGGTCTGCCCCAGCAGCCCCGCCCCTGGGGCACACTGAGAGGGCAATTGAGACTGGGCATGGTGGAGTGTGCCTATAATCCCAGCTCTTGGGAGGCTGTAAACAGGTGGATCACTGAGTACGATCTAGTAGTAAAGACCCTAAACACCCTGTAGGTCATGTCATATCTATTAGAATGGCTATTTAAAATAACAATAAGAATGGAAAATAAGTTTTGGCAAAGCTGATGAAAAAATTAGAACTCCTGTAACTTGCTGATATGGATAAAATGTGCAGCCCTATGGAAAAATGGTACAGTGGTTTCTTTAAAAATTAAACACAGAATTATCACATAATTCAGGAATATCCCAAAGAACAGAACACAAGTATTCCAATAAATACTTGTACATGAATGGTCATAGCAACACTGTTCACAATAGCAAAAAGGCAGAAACAAACCAAATACATATCCATCAACGAGTAAATGGATAAGCAAAATGTGGTTATGTCCACATTTTGAGGTATTTTTCAGTCATAAAAAGAATGAAGTACTGATACATGTTACATGGATGAACGTTTCACATTAAGTGAAAGGGGCCAGACATAAAAGGCCACATATAATTCCATTTGTATGAAATATCCAAAACAGATAAATTCATGGATACAGGAAGCAAAATAGTTGTTGTCAGTGACCAAGAGAGGGGAAAATGTTTAGTTACTATGCTTAATGGGAAAAAGAGTGGTGGAAATGTTTTGGAACTTGATAAAAGCTGTATGTGTACAACACTGTGGATGTACTAAATGTCACTGAGTTGTTTATTTCAAAAATGGCACATTTAACTGGGCATGATGGTATATGTCTATAATCCCAACACTTAGGAGACTGAGGTAGAAGGACTTTTACAAGTTCAAGACCAGCCTAAGCTATATAGCAATGTCAAGCCCAACCTGGACTATGTAGTGAGACTGTCTCAAGAAACAAAAACATCCAACAATGGCACATGTAGAAAGTGGAACTTAACTCTGAATTTTAAAGTCTGACCAACTACTCATGGGATGGCTTGAGGGGGAATCAATTAAGAGGTAAGGTGGAGATGTCCAGAACTCTTTTTGCATGCAAGATTATAGGAATCTCATGGTACAAGTCTCTTACTCCTTTAGAATACATCATTATACACTGGAAGACCTTTGATCTATACACACTGAAGAGCCGTTTAATATTTTTCTGCACGTGTACGTGGCCTATGTGACCCCTAGAGCCAAAATGGAATGCAGAGGAAAGTATCAATTATGACATTATTTCACAACTAAAGATACTGTAAAAAACAAAATGGTAAAAAAAAAAAAAAAAAGTCTTATGTTCAGATTCAGTTTGCACTAAGTCATTGTTACCTAGTTTTAAAATGTAGATGTGAGCTACAAGAGAACCAGGCCATTCAGGTGCCTAAGGCATTCACTATCCCATTACTCTTCCCTAACCTTCAGAGCCTAAGGCCTTAATCACAGCCTCATTACTGAAAGTAAGACTTCCCCTATTTGCCTTTCTAAAGGGTGGGCTTCTGGAACAGCTGTAATCCAGGCCTCAGCTATACCCATCCTTAGCTGAATTTATGCAAGGTTTTCAAGGATATCATTTAAAGAAGTAAACAGGCAATTTAGAACTTCCAGAGTTCATGTGCCTTTTTCTCTGTGCCAGATAAAGTCAGATCTTAGAAATCTTTAGATAACCCTGATAAGCATATTAAGGTCTTCAGAGGCCTCACTCAAGACTTATGAACCAGACTAGAATGATATAATGCTAATCTTAAACCAAGCTTTGACTTCTAGTAAAAGGCAGCATTACAAACTGCTATTACACTTTGAGATAAATATCATATTGTTATAAAGAGCCAAGAAATAGACAACCAGTGGAACTATCTGCTCCCAGTAGAGCCCCAAATAGTCAGACCCTTCCTGGCCTAATAGCCAGGCAGGAAACTAGCAAAGACATTTTCTTTCAAGAGTGTATTCTTGAAGGTCTAAGAACTAGAACCAAGTTTTCTAGTTATTTTAAATTTTAGCTATTTATCAACAGAAGGATGAAGCCATTCTTTGCTTAGAATCTTTGATAGAGGAACTGGTAAAGCATACTTTCCTAGATCCTAATTTAATAGAAGATAGACTATTCTTACAGATAAGTTCATTACTCAGTCAGCTCCAGATATTAGAAAAGAGCTACAAAAGATAGCTCTAGACAACTCACTTGACACTTCAGTAAAAACTGCTTCCTTAGAGTCCTATAATCTGGACTCGGAGAAAACCAGGCAAAAAAAAAGCAAAGAGATAAAACATAGTTGCCTTTGTTGCGGCCTCAAAACAGATCCTAAGTCTGATTCTCTGGGCTCCAAGAGCTCAACAACAATGAAGTTCATCATCTGCTATTGCTCTCAGAAGCCAGGCCAGCATAAGAGGGACTGCCTTAAGAGGCCCACAAGCCATGTCCTGACTGACTGCCAAGGCAGCCACTAGAAGTGAGACTGCACTCAGAGGCTGAGGCCCCAGAGCTCAGAAACAGCTTCCCAGGTGGTCCATTAGAACTAAAGGGCGCTAGGCCTGCCTCCTCCCTCTGGCCAGACTGTTCTCTCTACCTGTCATCTCCATGGTGCAGCCCTGAGTAATCATGACTATAGAGGAAAAAAAAAAAAAACAACAAACAAACAAAAAAACAAAAACCAGCCTATTGCTGGATATTGGCACAGGTCTTTTGTCCTTCTCCAACTCTGATCTTCCTTCCAGTCATCACATCTCAATAGAAACAGACTTTAGAAGATATCTTGCTTTAGCTGTAACTGAGATACTACAATATATATTCAGGTTGCTAAATAATCAAAATTATGTTAAGAGTAGTTTTTACAAATGTAATATAATTGTTGTGCATGTACAAGGACTTACAATAGCTTTGGGCCTATAGATAGAGCCAGGTCTTGTATTTGTGACATAAAACTCAAAGCCACAGTGTTAAACAGAAATTCTTCAACAGTGCCCCTTGCTTACAATGGGGTCATATCCAAAACACTGAATGGAACATTGGCTTAATCTAACTGAATGCTATATATTTCATAAGTGTATAAGTTCACCTGGTTGATTTCTGATGTAACTCAGGTATTTCATGTTTATAGTAAATACAGGTGTGACCTCTCTTCACTAAAGCTAGAGGAACTTACAGGGAACTGTCAGACTCCATAAATAAAGGGGCCTAAGAATTAGTGAGTTACAATTGCTATGCCTCAAAAAAGTTTATAAATTTACCTGTTAGCTTGAATGCTCATGCCTTTGATTATATATGCTCTAATTTCTCAGAAAATTTTTTTTCTTAGAAGATACCAAAACCCAGGTAATCATACAGGTAAAACATATAGAAAATATGCTAATTACTTTTACTGGGATCCACCTGATTTTGTCAGAGACATATTAAGGCCTTAACTAACTATATCCACCTCATACAGCCCAGCTGAGCTGAGCCCTCTCCAGGGTTTCCTGCCCCATTACAAGGAAAGCTATCTTCATGTTCCTTGGGCAGGGCTGATTGCCCTCAAAAGATGCTTCCTCTATCAGTCTAATCCTATGTCAGGAAACCCACTACAGGGGAAGTTGCCATCACATTCCTTGGGCATGGCTGCCTGCAGGAGGCCTTAAAACAAAAAATTGTATGTTGCTCAGTGGGCCCCAGGTATCTGACACAAGTTGCAGAAATTAGAAGGCTTGCAGGAATGAATTTGTCTGAGCTGAGGTGTTTCATAGAACCAAGGATACAGGATGGAATTATAGACGGAAAATGAGACTAGTGATACTAGCAGCCTACAGGAATAAACGCCAGTCGGGAAACAGGGAAAAAGTTACGTTTCCCTGGATCCAGACACAGAGAAGGGACATTTCAAGCAAAAAAAAAAAAAAAAAGTCCAAAGCTACTAGAGAGGGAAAAAAGTGTTCATGATGGAGTCAGAAGAAGTTTCAGACTGAAGTGGTCATGGGTCTTCACCTCTCAGCCTGAGGGAACCCATATTAACTGCCAATATAAGAAAGCCTATTAAACCTTGCTCATACAGATGTGTCAATGGCCAGCCAGTGGCCACACTTGCAAATTGGAAGTACTCAGTGTTTTCCCTAGGTCTATAATTCATGTGCCCCTGTAATAAGAGAGGCTAGTTTATTTGAAATGGCCGTACAAGATTAAAAAAAAAAAAAGGAATTAAACTTCATGCTTAAGAGATCTCTGCTAATGGACCTACAAACAGTTCTAGTCTTTTTATAATTACAAACTTTAAAAGGTTATTACATTCAAGATCCTTCTGCTAATGTCTCAATAGCTGTTTAAAATATTAGATATCAAATCAATGGTATGTAAAATGTTGAGGTCCCCTGGACATTATCATTTTTATGGGAAGTCATTACTCTCTACTTGGTAAAAATCATTTTTGATTGTATTCATAATTATCCTGTTGATATTATTTGGCCCATACATATTTGTTTCTTTGGCTTTGTCTCCTCCAGACTTAAAAAAACTATTCTACCTACCCAAGATAAAAATGCCTGGTGTCTATTGAAGGCCTTTAGACAGAACCTCTGGAGAACATCTCTGACTGTTGGTCAACAACTACGACCCCTTTCAGCCTGAAGAATCCAGAGTGGTCATCACCTATGTTTCCCTCACAGCAGTTTGGGTTACTTGTTCAGAGGGGGCAATTTGTAGGTAGCTAAATTAGATGGAAATATTATAGGCAGTCAGACAGGGCCAGACCCACAAGGAGATGATATGGAAGACAAGGTGATTTTGCAACTATGGACAGACACTCCTCCACTGTGGGCCAGACCTCAAGACAAAAGAGGAAACAAATACAGCTACATACTTCCCTAGGGATGGTCATCAGGGATTGATATTCTAAATAGGTATCAATCACCTTGAAAGAGCCCAAATGAATCACTAACCCAACCCCCAATAGAAAGAGACCTTGTCCAGTGTTCATGTCCGCTTGCTATCTGACTTGCTTCCCCATTTGGTACCGAGTTAATCAATTTTAATTGAGCAATGGAGCTTGTAATCTCATTGGTTGACCATAGTTTTGTCCCACCTCATGTTCACACAAGCGAGTTCCCATGTTCTGCACCACCTTACACCCACCTCATCACACGGTTTTACTCTATAAAAGTCACTGGAAGAAACAGTTTCCCGGGGAATACCTGCTTGGAGCCCCATTCCTGTCTGTCCAGTCTCTTGGACAGGAGCTTTCTTTCCCCCAATAAATATATTCTGCTCATTAAAAAAAAAAGGTCTGACCAAATAAAAAGTTGGAAGTATTATCTCACTTTTGATATATATGCATATACATAAGAACATGTACCAAGTAAGTCTGAAAAAAGAATTATCCTTCCATATCATAATTATCATACTGTATTTGGGGTGTTATCAAGTCATGTATCTAACAAAGGGTTTTTCTTGATTAATTTATTTTAAGATACAAAGCACTCTTGAAAAAACAGGGTGAAAAAAATCTCACCCTTCATTTCTGAAACTTTAAAGTCACTTGATATAAAAGTGGTAAAAAAGAGACCAATTTAACCATTACTCAGTTATTCCAAATGCTAAATAAGATATTCACAAGCGCTAGATGTCACTGTGTCCAAGTCTTTTAGAGATCACTTTAAAAAACAAGCCGGTGAACAGTTATATTGCGTAAACCATAAACATTTACCTACAGTACAAAAGAAAATAAAATTTCTGAGAGGATATTTATACTTTGCAGTGGTGTCCTCAAAGGTATTTAATGAGTGCTTGACATAAAAATTTGATGACATGATCTAAAAAATTAGTTCAAAAGTAGTTCAATTAATTACAAAGACATGGATATAAAGATGCAAATAAAAGAACTGGGAATTTTGAGCTAATAATAGAATTCCTCAATTAATATACAACCTTTTAATATATAACCAATTAATATATAACCTAAATCAGTATATAACCTTTCATAAAACATAATTTTAAATAAATTCAAGCTATCAAATCCATTTGAGATCTTAATGGAAAAATGGGAGATAATTTTATATTCAAAGATTACCACTATATGTGCCAATAATTTTGATAAAAAGTGATTAAATGCCAATAGTAACAATCTTAGAGCTGTGATTTTAATTTTCTCTATGCTTCTTTTATGTTTTCAACATTACCTTTCTCTTTTTGGCGGAACCGGGAACTCAGGCCCTTGTGCTTTCCAGGGAAGCGCTTATTCTACTGAGCCATCTCCCCGGCCCCAACATTTCCTTTCTCCTTATTTATTTATTTATTTATTTATTAGAGAGAGAGAGAGAGAGAGAGAGGTGTGTGTGTGTGTGTGGCCAGCTCAGCCCACCAGGGGGCGGGGCTGGCTGGCATGTGGTGCTGGGGGATTGAACCGTGGTCCCTAATGCTTTGCTAAGCTTGTTCTAAGTAGGTGCTTTAGACCACTGAGCCATCTCTCCAGCCCTCCTTTCTCCTCTTAAACTTTGATTGAAACAAAAGTGTAATAATTTAATAAAGCTTCTTTTTACAAAAAGTTTACAACTTGTAAGAGATAGGGTTGTGCAATCTTTGCTTTGAAAGAGGTCAACAGTCTCTTCAGTTGAACTTTTTGTCAAATCATAGTAAACTTATCTATGATAATCTAATATTATCTAGCTTTCTCCCAAACACTTCAGATTCACAGATCAGTATTTTGAAAACAATTTATCCCATTATTAGCTGAAAATTTCAGCTGTGATCTATCAATACAGTACTTTTATTTAATTTCTGCAATAGACACTTAGGTTTTTACAGTATGGGAAAATACATATGGCTCTCTAATTTCCTACTACTATTTTCAAGTTTGTAACCTGGAGAAGAACACATAGTTATGTTTTCTTCATAACACTGTCCTTGAGGTGTTTATGGTAGCTATCAAAAATACCTTACTTTTTTCTAGATCTTCAATTTTGGTTTAATATATTCCCTACCCAAAATTTGCTATTATTAAATTGGGTATAAGGGCTCCAAACAACATTCCAAATGGTTTCTGATCAGCTTTAAATAGAATAAATAGTCCCAGTATATCAGACAATCTTTTTTTTTTGAAATGCAGTTTGCCTATATAACATTGCTAGTAGTTACTATTAACAGCTTAAATTTATAGTCAACAAAACTATACAAATCTATTTTGCTATTAACTCAAGTCTTTCATATATACTGCTTACACACAAAACATCCCACATTGAATTTTAGACAAGTTTATGGGGAAAACATTCAAAATAGAATGTAATGGAATGTAATCAGAATAAATGGTGTTTTTCTTTCCTGGTCCCAAAACTCTCTTCTTCTACCTTCTACATTTTCTAGCCTTACTAAGTTTACAACACAATCAACATATCTACTACTTATTTCTACTACACGAAGTTGCAAACTTTCTGTGCTCAGTTATGGAACAAAACCATATCATCAAGGCCATATGATTAAGTCACTTGGGTCATAATAAGGGAGGAAGGCAAAGTAAACACATAAATCGTGAAGATACGGTGATTATTGCTAAGATTTTAGGAAACCATCAATGAACACACAAACCTAGTTTTCCTTTTGGTGTTCTTCAGCACCTGCAGCTGCACCCACCAACTCTGAGAGGGGACAGGAACTTCTGTATCTGTATTTCTTGCATACATTCTTAGAAAAGGTTTAAAAGACTAGTTCTTTCTCTGTTCCTAAGACAACTGAATTTACATAAATACAGGTACCAACTTATTCCTGTATTTCAAAAACAAGGTGAATCCTTGGAATCAAGAAATACTAATATTTTAAGTTTCAAATTCAAATCTAAAGGCCACACTATACATCACTGTAGTCTTATCAGTGATAAACCTCACTCATTGAAATCTCTAAATTCCTGCTGGGCCCCAAATTATTATAGTTTGCAAAAAATTAGAGAAAGTATACCTATTTGAAAAATTTTATCTGCCAATATTTCCTTTAAGATCATCTCTAAGACTGGCCTAACAACTTATGGGGTACTTCCTACCACCTAAAATACTATGTTCATTGTTGTCCTCCACAAATTTTCGTTAATAGTACATCAATGCACATTTCATGTGTAAGTTTCCCAGACTTGGTAGAAGAGCTAAATATCTGAAATTACCTTGAGTGGTAAAGTTGAAGAGTGCCGGTGTGTCTCGCCCATTTGGTAGTTTGACATTAGGGTCCCGTAATTCATCGAAAAATGAATGTGCACAAGCTTCTAGTGGTGTCAGTCGTGCAGTCGGTGTATATTCCAGCAGACGACTACATAGTGCAATTGCCTCTGGTGGAGTTCGGGGTCGGAAGACCTTAAGTATAAGGAAAGGGAAAGAATATTAATGTTTTATCATAAGAATCTAAGCAAATAACCCAGTGAGTACTTTGTTAATTCCCATCATGGATAAGAACATGGTGTATTTGGGAAAGGAGCCTTCTAGAATGAAAAGAGTTAACTGCATATGATTCACCACACTGGGGTAAGTTCCTAATTGGAGGCTATGAGAGAAATGCTCAGAGAAAAATCTACACATGCTCATCATAAAGCAGTACATTCAAACATGCATATAAAATAGGACAGACACATGACAAAGGCTTAAGTCTGGAGGCAAGCAAAACTAGAAGAATATAAAAAAATTAAAGTTTAGACGCTTAAAAAACTGCCTGTCAGTAATCATAGCAGAATAATTGTTGGCAATAAATAGCACTGTTCAAACTTGGCAATCACTATTAAAGAAGAAAAGCTATTTCTCTAGGCCTACAAATACAAATGCTTCTCAGTAAGCAGAACTTACCATCATTTGAGGAAGTTATTTATTTATTTATTTATTTATTCATTCATTCATTCATTCATTCAGTACCGGGGATCAAACTCAGGACCTTGCACTTGCCAGGCAAGCACTTATTCTACTGAGCTACCTCCCCAGCCCTCTGAAGAAGTTACTGAGTATTCTGATGTGACAAAACGTCTGACAGTGTTTTCTTAAGTAGCTATTAGCATGAATGTGGCCAAGTCACTCTTAACTAAGTGAAAATAATAAATATTCTATGATTTATGAATATAATCAGGGAAAGGGAAATGTATTTTTCATTAAGTCATAAGCAGAAAAAAGTCAAATGAAGACCATATCATAGTAAAATGTAAATAAATTAATTTTCTTGAAATAAATAGCTTTCTACTCATCTGTGTATTAAAAGCAATCAATGTACAGAACTATGGGAATATATTTCATTCTAAGTAATGCTAGTTGAAGAAATTAATGGGAAAATAGAAACAAAAGTACATAGACGAATCTTCAATACTAAAAAAGAATGAAACATTTCCTTGATAAAATAAAGGTGTGGTAGTGGAGGTAGACAGACACATAAAGGGAAGCAGACAGAATGAGCAGAGGGGAGAAAACCTGCAAGTGAGGAAGGACATGCAGACTCTGATGGGGGTGAAAGTACTCTGGGAAGCTGAGGTTTCCTTATGGCAATGGGTCACATAACATCCAGTTGTTCACTTAAGGTAAAGTCAGGAGAACTGGGCACAACAAGAGTTCATTAGGTATTTAGAAGACTAAGAGTGCTTTCTATAAAAACTAAAAACTTAAAAAAAATATACAGCTCACTACTGAAAAATTATTTCCCATGGAAACTGAGAAGCTGGTTTAAATATAATCTTTGTTTCAGAACCTAATGATGTTAGTCAATTTATTGGCTATATTAGAAAGCAAGCCCTTTGTAAGATCAAGAACTGCCTTGTATTTATGTTTTTGAGTGTTTTTAGTTGAAAAAACTTTAAAATGCTTAGATCATCATGTTTCTGGTCATTTCCCCCTTTCTGGCTTAAGGTTCATAATCAAATCCAGAATACAAAAAGAAAATAGTCCAAAAACTAAGAAAATTTATCATTAAAACATTAAATGCTTTTGATATTTTATTCCTGCATTTACTTGATATTATATGAATTTATCTGCTAGCTGATCCAATACGCTTCAACACCAATAATGGTACCACATAAGTAGAACTAAAAATAGCATCACATTCAAAATGAACATTCCTGCTACAATTCCAAGGTAGGGCTAGCTAGCTGGTGAGTGAAAGAAAGTTTCTTATTAAGGAATTTTTTATGCTAGAGGTATTAATAAACCAGTACTGTAAGTTTATTTCTGACAAACTTCTTTCTCATGTTTTACTGGCTATGATCATCCATGTTTGTACTAAGATATGTATTTGTATATTTTGTCAGAAATCCTAACTCAAATAGTTATAAAAAAATAATTTAAGAATTTACATTAAAAGTCAGGAGAGAATCTGCTTTTAAAAAAAGCTTCTGATTTTACTTTAAACCCTTGAAGTCTCTTGAGAAAAACCTTGGTTCAGTACTTTGTGGAGAAAGATAAAGTAGAAAATTATGTGGAGTTAAAACCCAACATCCCAGAGTTTAGATTTCTGACAATAAATACAGGGTGTGGTAGCATGCAACTTCCAACAATTACATTCCAAACCAAAAACTAGCTCTTCTCAGTATCTTTATATCTAAAGAGAAGGAAACCAACAACTATTGAAATACAGGTTTTAGTAAAAGAAGTTTCTGTTGCCACATCATTTCTTGCTCGGTGAAACTGCTTGATACCCAGAATGTTTGTTTTAGTAGATCTTTACCAGTATTTTATTCTTGTTAATAATTAAAAACTCCACAATTCCTAAACTTCAATCTGTATGTCAAGGATCACCTAGGAGACTGACAACCTAAATATACCATAAAAAACCTATTCCATACAACTAATGAAAGAAGAAATCACAAGTACCTACATTGTTTCTACTACTATATTTCAAGAATTATTTCAATTTTCACAAAATATTTACCCCCAAGTTTTATAGATCTGCCTTGAAATTTTGGGAAAAAAAAAAAAAAATTAAGTACATACCCGCACTCCTGAGGTGAAATGTCCTGTTCCTGACGAATCCTAAAGATGATAATGCAGTGAAATAATCCAAACAGGGGAAGTCAATCCAAAAGAGAATAGTCCAGCAAGGAAAAATATATCCAATGTTATAAGAAATTCATGGTGTAGGGGGACATAGAAAATGTTTATACAATTATAAACTTTAAACATCAGTAGCAAGTCCAGAATTTAAAAATTATTTCACCACAGTGTATGCAAAAATTTTTTTTGATTGTGCAATGGTGAGGCACAGTAAAGAAACATTTTAATTTGTTTATTATGTTCCAATGCCAGTGTATTTATTAAAAAAATATAAAACCAAAAAAAGTTAAATCAAAATGAAATCTAGAAGTAAAGTTCCCAAAGTAAAGTGGTCTTCTATGACCTGGATTCATCATCCATAGACATGGCTGGGAGGGGGCATATTAGCCTGCTTTTAAAGATGTAGGTTCCCAATATATTAATTTTTCACAATTAATATGTCCCAGTTACATAGTATAAACATTTTTGCTAAATCATTAGTGATGAGAGAAGCATATTTAATATTTTTACTTTATAGTACTATAGATTTCAAGCTAGATATTTTCAATTTGTGTGAACTAAGAACGATTAGGCCACCGCGGATTATTCTCCATTTTTGGATTGACTTCCCTGCTAAAAGATGTTTATTTGCTGACATTCTCATTATCTTAGGACTCTTCAGGAAACTGACATATCACATCAGGAGTGCGGGTATAAACTTACTTTTTCTATGTGGGCTTTGCCCCCTCATACCCTTGCACCCATTACTGAGGAAAAATATAGAACATTCTTTCCTTTTTGGAAAAATTCACTGAAAAAAAAATCTTGTATTTTTTAGCACTACAAATTCAACACAGTTCAGTCTGAAAATATGCCCAATTCACCCACCAAAAGCTAAACAAAAATTTATACAATAAACAATACAATTAAGGGACAGTCACAGTTACAGGTGACATGCATAGTAATGTATACCAACACCTAGGCACAACGGAGCCAAATATACAAGGGAGGTAGCAGGGTCTATTATGTCTAGGTATTGAGAACAAAAGAACAAAAGGCAGAACTCACCGGTAGCTGTGAACTCCCTTGGCTATTCTAAGAGAATGTAACATTCTTTAGGATAGTTTCCAGTGGGAGAATTAAATATTTTGCAAAAATAAATAATCCGCGGATTATTTTTAGTCTGCAAACTAAGATTTAGTATATGGATTAAAATCCAGCCCATAAGAATAAAAATTCTCACAGCACAACCAGGTGTACAAAAGTAGAAAACCATACTAAAAGACCTGACAGCACAAAGTAAAATTCAACTGGGCCAACTAATAATTAGTGCGCAGACTAAATATGGCCAGCCAAGTATACAGCAAGGCCAAAGAGATTTCAAAAAAAAAAACCCCTTATAAAAATCTAAAAGCAAAGGGCAAAGAAAAAAATAAATAAATAAAAGAAAAAAGAAGGAAAAAAAAAAAAAAAACCAGAAAGAAAGAAAAAAGAACAGGTCAAAAGAAAATATAGAAAGTAAAATTCAAAAGAACCAAAACACTGACATGAACTTTTAAAGTGATTTAAGTACTACCTCACCTATGCAGCAACATATTTTCTTAAATTAAAACAAACATCAGCTCTCATCACAAATGCTAGTCCATAGAAGAAACAGAAAAATACATTGTTTTCTTTTTAGCAAAAAGAAAGTCTATGGTGTCTAACAAATGCAAACAATTATTCAAAGTAAATTTGCATTTGGGTAACCCAAGACTGACACAGGTAACTCTTTTCCTGTACGTCCTAAAACAGACTTTGGCCATCCAAAGTTCAAACTGGAGCTGCTAAGACTGACTCTCAGCCCTTCAAAATGGCTGTTTATTAAAAATCTCATACCCTGACTATCAAGTCTATACTTAAGCTGCTTCAAACATCAGCTATCACCAACTCTGCTATATTATGCAGCCGATCAGAGAAATATGAAACTGATATTTTATGGCTAAAACAGTAATAATTAATTTAAAAAAAATTTAATGCATTTGGTTGTTGCAGAGTATCACTACACAGCTCGGACTCATGGTAATCCTCCTGCTTTCATCCTCCCCAGCATGTGCCCATTCTTGGACTTTGGCCAGCTCAGCCCACCAGGGGGCAGGACTGGTACAGCATGTGCTGCTAGGGATCGAGCCACAGTCCCTGTGCTTGCCTAAGCTTGCCTAAGTAGGCAATTTGGTCTGCTGAGCTATCTCACCAGCCCAGTGGTAATTAAAGAACACAGAACATGTGTTGTAATGGTTTCAAACAGCTATTTGACTTTATTATTTTTCATAATAAATTTACAACACTGACACTGTATTCTGGCCTACACAAAATACAAGCCCCCAGTATAAAAAAATGAATAAACCATAGATGTTCCTAAAGTACAATTCAACAATGGCTCTCAAATAACCTATTAATAAACTAAAATGAAAGAGTGGATCTGTTGAACAGCTAAATATTAAATAAGAAAAGAAATTATATCAAAGTTCTTACATAATAGCATATAAATCAATTAACTGGTCTACACTATAATTTAAAAACATTTTGGAGTGTTTTACATTGTTCTAATGATGCAGTGACATGAAGTGACACAACTCATTTTAATACTATCAAAAATGATTACCAGCAGCTATTCAAAATTGATTTTCAGAGAATACATGAGCCAACTAAAATAGGTATGTTTGAAGTTAGCATCTAATGTGGTAGAGAGTAAACTGAATACAGTGAAAGCTTATTCAAGGGATACATTTTTTTCTAACCTTTGAAGATAGCAGTTTTACATTTAGGTAAGGAAGGCTGAGTATAAGAATCACAAAGAATACTGTACTTTCTTTAGCTATGACAGAGTATTCAATGAATTTCAGTTGTACTAATTCAAAAACTAGTTGAGTTTTCCTAAGTTCTGTTGTACATAAGACAATATGTGTAGATATTAGTATTTAACTATGCAATATAATGTATCCTAAATCATTCACTGATGACAGGACAATACTATGGGCTTACACATTACATGTGATTTACCCAATAATATTCACTTAACATTTAATCTCTTACTGTTCACAAAATAAGTTACTGTAGTCATGCTGGCCTTCCCAAGAATACATGAATACAGCATTTCCTTTTCCCCCACAACTTCCCACTGAAGCAATATTTAACTAGGCTACCATTACTAATCTTTTCTATCTTTTTTTAAATTATAATTTTCATTCAACAGCCTACTTTCTCTGTCATCTTTAAAGAGACTTCCTTTACCCCTTTAACAGCTTCCCTAAAGATTCACTTTGTAAAACCTATTAAGAATGTGGAAAACCTTTGAACTATTACAGTATATTATCAAATATACAGTCATACAGCACTTTACATCAGTCAACACTTTGAGCTTGTCAAGGACAAGGAACTATAATTTATTTCTTGTAGTATTGGTTACATAGAGCGTACAACATTCATATTTATTTATTTATTTATTTATTATTCATTTTAGGAAAGGATCTACAGGGTGTTCAGGGGCTCACTACTAGATTAGACTCACAGTGATCTGCCTGTTCACAGCCTCCCAAGAGCTGGGATTACAGGTGTGTACCACCACGCCCAGTCTCAACTGCCATCTCAGTGGCCCCGGCATGGCAGGCCTGGGGATCAAACTTCCCATCCCTTGTGCCTGCTTGCAGACGCTTTAATCTGCTGAGCTATTTGGCCAGCCCACATGATTTAAAGAACAAGTGATAAAGGAAGGGAAATTTGAAGAACAAGTGATAAAGGAAAGGAAATTTTTATGTCAAATTTGCCTTCCTTTCCAATCTATCCCTAACCTATGTCTGTCTCCTATAAACAATTTTTAGTGGAAGTCCACTCACACAGGAAAATGGACATTAGAAAGAGGGAGAAAATGATTATTCTAGCACTAATAAAGATACATGCAGAAATTTCAGTAGACAATATAATGTAAGAATCCAGGAGATAAATGATAACGGGTTAGAGTATCCAGGGCAAAGGAGTTTGAGTAATTATATAAAACACAGGAGAAGTGGCAATCTTAGGAGCCAACAGAAATTTCCAATATGGTTTTGCGAATGAAATGAATAAGACAGAGAAACAAAAAAAGACACACATAGGAGACAGGCAAGAAAAGTTTGATAGCAATCTTTGCTTTTGTGCTTTCCAGGCTTCACTATAGGCAATTTTGGTAATGTAGTGAATATCAGTTAAAATATAAATTCTTACTTTCTGAAAAATCTTGTATATAAGGATCAGAGGAAAAAAAAGTATGAAGAAAATCTTTTTTTTTTTTTTTTTTAATTTTATTCTTTAATGTATTTGGTACAGGATCTTACTATGCAGTTCAAACTCAAGTGATCCTCCTGTTTTCAGCCTCCCTGGTGCTGGGATTACAGACATGTGCCAACCACACTGAGTCTTGATGACTAGTTTATCATGCCTGGGGGCCAGGGCCAGGGCTGCATGTGGTATGGGGGATTGAACCCCAGTCCCTGTGCTTGCTTAAGCAGGTGCTTAGTCCACTGAACTATCTTGCTGGCCCTAGAAAATCTTAAAAAGTCTATAATGATTACTTTTTTTTTTTTTTTTTTTAAGCTAAAATGGACCTTAGAATTTAATTTTCTGCCCACTCTGTTAGCCAGTTGGGAATACTAGTATTTATTCACATTAAAGCACATCATCCATGTTCTAAGAAATCAAGTAGGCAAAGATTAATTTTTGTGGATAATGCTTTCTAGTACCTGTATGTGTAACCTACACACCTGAAACTAAACAACAAACATTTAAAGGTTAATTCATACCTGTATGATGAAAAAGAAACTAGGAGCTGCTATTATATAAATAGTATGACTTAGTAGGTACTATAAGAGTTATATAATGGGAATACAGTAATCATGAAGAACTTGGAGAACAGGAAAGTATTACTTGAGATCTTCAGAAAGTTGAACAGGAAAAAAAAAAGAACATTCTAAATGGGATGGAGAACAAAATAGCAAAAGATAGAAATAAATATGGCTTTTCTGTGGTCTCTGAGACAACAGTTTGATTACCTCAGAAAATTCCACATGAGTACAATGACCTTCAATATAAACTACAAGCTGACCAACACTTATACATAGCTAGCATATTAAGTAGCCCTGTAACAGCAGGGCCCTTGAGATTCTAATCTACTTTCTTCTACAAGACGTATCACTTACGGAAGAATATACAGACATCTGTTACTTAATTGATCTCACGGCATTACTATTAGGATAAAGTGGAAATATTTATCCTACTGAAATTTAAAAAAAAAAATAGCAAAACTGGGTAAGCAAAACAAGGGGGGGGGAATCCAACACAGCCACTAATTTATAACCTGATTAGAAATTCCTAATCTATCTAAATAAAACTTGAAAATTCATTTCCTAACAATATGCATTTCTTTTTTTTTTTTTTTTTTTTTTTGCGGAACCGGGGATTGAACTCAGGCCCTTGCGCTTGCCAGGGAAGCACTTATTCCGCTGAGCCATCTCTCCGGCCCCACAATATGCATTTAAGGAGGAAGAATGTTAGAGATCTTGGTAAAGTAACTACTTTTAAGCAATGAAATATCCTAGAGAAGGTTAGCAGCAGGACAAAAATAAAATGCCCGTTTTCCTGGAAAGGAAGGATATAAAAGACAAAGAATAGAGTGACTGCCAGGTGTGATGGTGCATGCCTGTATTCCTAGCACTCTGGAGGCTGTGGTAGGAGGATTACCACAAGTTCCAGGCTAGTTTGGGCTACAAAGTGAGTTCAAGGCCATTTTGAACTGCATAGCAGCAAAACCCTGTCTCAAAAAAGACCTCCCCTGCAAAAAAAAAAAAAAAGAACAGAGTGACTGAATACCTGAAACTGGGATACTTTGAGAGTAATGAATATAGGAATTTTATAGGAATTGCAACATTCTGAACCCAGTTACCTAACCAGCCTTGTCACTGTATGTATTTTATGTCAAATTTCCCCTAAAGACTATGACAGTATCACATATTCCTTTATTTTCTTGACACAGGCTCAGCTCTCATTACATAATGCAGGCAGACTTTGAACTCACAATCTCCCTGCCTGAGCCTCCTAAATGCTGGGATTACATTCATGTGTAACGGCATCCAGCTCCCACATAGTTTTTAAAATCTAACTTTGATAGCAATGATGATGGACTGAAGTGATGTGAAACTAAAGAGGTGAAACTAGGAGGCAGCAGATTATTTTACAATTCTACTATATGACAATGTTCTAAACCAAAATTAAGAGCAATGGAGACAACAACAACAACAACAAAAAAGAGGACAAATCAGAAAATTATGTTGAGGTGTAACTTTCACATTTACTTAAAACTAAAATAGAAGTCCTTTATAAACAACCTGCATTTTCAAAAGAGCCTGAAGAAAAGTCATAGCAGATAATTACTACCTTACAAAAGAAAGAAGCTGAGGTATAAACATTAGGAGCAGCAGTGTTTATCTCCTCACTCTACTTTTTATATATTCTGTCACCTAATCCTGCCTTCACATTCTAACTGCAAAATTTAAGCTTCTTTACCTCTTCATCTCTGGCTCTACTGAATTCTCCATCTACTTTTATATAAGTTCCTTTCACTTTTACTCTGATTTTCTTTCTTGAAGTGTACCACATACACCAATGTAGAGGGCCTATGTTCTCTCATACCCAATAACAATCCCTATTTAAAACCATGACCATGTATTTCTTTCCCCACTTAAGCCACAAGTGTTTTATTAATAGATTAGGTTGCACTGCTATTCTGGAACAGTCAAGGGCAACTTAATTGATTTTTGTCATACACCATTCTGGGACCATCTCAGTTTTTTTGTATTTCTTCACTCTTTTCCAAACACCTATATCCCGTCATCTCATTATATACTTTCACAGAAGACATTTTCTCTCTTAATCTTTATTTCTGACTGCATTTTTGAGACTCAAGTTACCAATCTTGGAGATCCAGCTGCATTATACAGTAACTGAAGAAATCAAAGAGTTCATATCCATACACCCACAGCTTTGGGAAACGGAAGATGGGGGTGGAGGTTGGGGGCGGGGGGAATGGGGTAGGGAAGAAAAAGTTCTTACTTTTTGACCCCTACTTTCCAGACCCTAATGGCAAGATGTTCTACAGTCTTTACAGAGTATTGTTTTTAAAAATTATCCCTTCGGCTACTTAACATAAGACAGCATTTCTTAAGTTGCTGTCTACCCTCATAATGGGAGAAGGTAGGAAGAGGCAAATGAATCACCTCTAGGACTCTCATAAAATTTTGTATTTTCATAAAATCTGTATTTTAAAAAAATCAAAACAAGTATATTTTGATCATCGGACAAAATGGAACCATGGAATTTCTGCATACTAATTTGTGTGTGCTGAGAAGTAAACACAAACGAATGAAATGAAAACCAAATTATGTAAAAGAACACTTTGATTTGAAGTGTTCACAGTAATTTTAGCAGAAAAGGTAGAAGTAAATCATTATTCTGGCCAGGGAGATGGCTCAGTAGAATAAGTGCTTCCCTGGCAAGCACAAAAATCATTCTACACCTAGTACAGGAATGACAATGTAAAGAAGGTGAAAGAATAGTTTAAGGCACACAAATTCATCATAGCTGTTGTGCTGGCTGAATTTTAATCAATCATTCCTCACATTCCACTCTGGTTAATATTTCCAAAGTGAGGCAATAACCCAAAGGAAAAATGCCAAATATGATACATACTAATGTTAACGGCAATGCTGATTTTTTAAAAAATGAGGATGGGAACTGTTAAATAGGACTTTATGATCTTAATATCAGTCATATATACATACATAGAGGGTAATATCTGATGAATACTTCATACCATAACAAAGAAAACTATGGACATATAGATAAGACAAAACAAATTATACTCTTCTTACCCATACTTCCTTATTTACTCATAGCACAGAATTTTGAGTTATTTTCTCCTTAACCTGACTGAAGCCATAGTATACTATAAACCACTTATTTTAGCACTTTTAACTTGTTAATATCTTTAATGGATTCTAACTAAACCCAAAATAAGCTACCAGGGATTCTCTGAGTTAGAGGCAAGTGAGAGTTTATAAATATTTCCTGACTCTAGCTCAAAATAAACCTTAAGTACAAAAATCCAAGGGGCCGGGATATAGTTCAGTGGCATAAGTGCCTGCCTGGCAAATGCAAGGTCCTAAGATGATCTCTGGTACCGCAAAAAAAAAAAAAAAAAAAAACCTCCCCAAAAACCAAGAGTACTTTATTGAAGATCATTTAGTGTTTATCATAATTTTTTTTTAAAAAAGGGAAGAATATATTGGTCTCTTGGTTAAAAAGGAAATAATAGGGGCCAGGTAGATGGCTCAGCGGAATAAGTGCTTCCCTGGCAAGCACGAGGGCCTGAGTTCAATCCCCAGTTCTGCCAAAAAAATAAAAATAAAAATAAAATAATTCAGAAATTTTCTGTACTTCCGATTTGATTTGAAACTGTCTCATTGCTGTTTATCAATAAAATTTTGAAAAAAAAAAAAAAAGGAAATAATAATTAGCAATTTGATTTTCTGAAGAGAAGTAAGTACCAAAATAAAAACTATCTTTTGGTAAATTGGTAATTGTGCTGTTTAGAACTGATTCCATCTAATGTTAAGATTGGCTTTTTCCAATGGCTGGTAATACCCTTTAAAGGTATCAGCTGCTTTCCATATATAATCCCAGAAAGATTCTATCTGCTTTTTAATACTGCTCCCAAAATACCAATAAGAGGGAAAAATAAAACCACACATGAAATAAGAATATGGACAATAACGAACCTCTATGTAAATAAATTTCTGAATTTTAGGTTGCTGAACTTTATATATAAGATCCTGCTCCAATATTTTAATGATACAGGTACCTTACTATGCAAGCAAATGAAGGCCCAGGCTGGAAACCTCACAGAATTCAGTAAGAACAAAACTATATACAGGCAATGTAGCACTAAAGTACAACTACTCAATTCTATTTACATGCAGAACTGCTATTATTTGTACCCAAGTACTTATTCTGGTCTCCAAACAGTTTAAGAACAAGGAGAAATGTAAGTTTTTGATAATACGCTTTCTTAAAAAACTCATTTTCACTCACCTTTGTCCAAGGATGCGCCTTAATTTGAGGGAATTTGAATTCGGTGTAATTTGGGTTCATTTCTCTAATTTGCTCCCTTGTTGGTGTTCCAAGGACCTAGGCAAGAAAAAAAAATTACATAGTGCCATCTTTTCCCAACATTTTTACACAGTCTCAATACACTGAGTACTTTACTGCCTCTAAAGCTGCACTAAGCACTGGATAAAGTAAAAGTACAAAGACCTGGTGGTATAAGTGTCAAGAAGAAATAGTCAATACTAAAAATGAGCACTGTGAAAAAATTCTATGACCTAGAATAAAACAAATTTATTGAAATGAAATATTACACCATTTATAACTAAATGACAGCTAGCTACACAGAATAAAAGCAATGCAATATACCAAATATTTACTTTGTGGTGGCAACCAGTGAATATTCAGGGTAATTCTATAACCATTCTGGACAGGGTGAAAATTTTCATATTTTTTGTTGGTTCTAATTCTTTGGACTTCATTACCTATGAGAACTTCGTAAGAATCTTAAACAGTTTCTTCTTTAAAAGATACTCAAGAGAATGAAAAGAAAGGAAAATCAGAATTTTAAAAAATCTGATATATTTTGCAAAGTGTCTCGAATACATGGACAACACTAGCGGACATTATACTAAGTGAAATAACAGACACAGAAAGGTAAGTACTGTACCTTTTCATTTATATGTGGAAACTCAAACACTAATATCAAAAGAAGTAGCGAAGAGAACAATGATTATTAGAAACTGGGAATGGTATGGAGGTTAGAAGGAATGGAGACAGATGGGTAATGTGTATGGGGTGTAATTATTAAGGAGAAAGAGCTTCTAAATTATACAATTCAGAAGAACTACCTACAGTTGACAAGTGAGTATTTCAAAATAAGTAGTACAGAAGATCTTGAATAAATACAATATAAACGAATGATGTAACTCTTAACTGATAGGCCCATAACCATAATCATTATCCACTGCATACTTGTGTCAAAATGCCACACTATATCTCAAAATGTACAACACTATGTGTCAACCAAAACAAAAAATAAAGATATGAACAGACACTTCACCAAAAACAACATGAAGATAGTAAATGCATACATAAAAGTTTTTCAACACCATTAATTACAAGGGAAACTTTAGTTAAGTCTACAAGATACAACTACACAGTATCTTATAGCCAAAGAGCAGGGCTAAAACTAAAGGCTTTTTAGGGGTAAATGAGTTTCAGGAGATAGTATCAAAGAATCTGATTATGGGATTTGGTTGGAGGACAAACAACTTAGTTTGTAATTTTAGCAGCTGTGAAAATGTTTAGAGTATTAAGCATGAAACTGTAGACCTGGAGAAAAAACAGTATGCACGGGATGTATGGGACACAGACATATGGCAATAAGGATATTTAAAAAGAAGGCTATAATGGCTAGAAGAGGCACCACAATCAACACATGGTTAACATTTAAAAAACAGAGAGGTAAAATAAAATTCAAAATATGTTCACTGAAGTTGGCCATGAAGGTATTGGATTTAGATAATATCCATTATAGAATAAGCTGACTGTAATCACCTGAAATGAGTTCAGTGAAGATGGCAAATTAATTTTTTTCAAAAAGTACATAAGAGAAAATAGAAAGTAATTTATTAGTTTACAATGTGGTAAACTACAATACTGGCACTATGACAATTTTCTTTCTTCATTTTAAATTTTACAGATACTGCATTACTCCATTTTACACTTCAAGAAACCTAAGGATAACTGAAGCCTCAAAGTTACAGTTTGTTAGTGGCAGAAGAGACACACAAATGTTTGTGTAAATGATTCATCAGGAATAGGACATTTCACCTCAGAAGTGCGGGTATGTACTTAATTTCTCCCCCCCCCCCAATACTTTACCCAGTACTAAGGGCAGAAAAATGGGTGGTTAAAGGAAAAACAAAAACAAAAACAACAACAAAAAAAAAAACCCCACCAAAAAACATTTCCTTAAACTTCTTTGATTGTACCATTAAAAAAAAAATCCTGGGGCTGGGGAGATGGCTCAGTAGAATAAGCGCTTGCCTGGCAAGCACAAGGGCCTGAGTTCAATCCCCAGTTCCACCAAAAAATAAATAAATAAAGGAATTATGTCAGTTAAAAAAAAAAATCCTAAATTCTTTTGAACTGTAAACATATA
>NW_004524629.1:13028874-13050077 GCF_000260255.1 Octodon degus
CCCCCCCCCCCCCCCAACCAGGGATTAAACTCAGGCCCTTGTGCTTGCCAGGGAAGCGCTTATTCCACTGAGCCATCTCCCCGGTCCCCCAAGTAAGACTTTGTAATAACCTGAAAACACGCTTTAAACAAAATCTGCCCATACATATCATGGTCATTCAATTTAATAAAAATATCTTGAATTGTTAAAAACAAGTCTTAGGCAACAGAAAGACTAATATGAAATAGTTTTCTTTTTTTCTTTGAGACAGGGTCTCACTATGTAGTCCAAGCTGGTTTTGAACTTACTACATAACCCAGGCTGGGCTCAAATTCACAGCAATCCTCCTGCCTAACCCTGAGTGCTGGGATTACAGGACTGTGCCACCATACCTGACCTGAGTAGTTTTCTACCTGGCTAAGAAAGATCAAAGAGCATAACACATATAAAACTTATTTTAGGATATTTCATAAATCTATTTTATAAAAATTTTTAAGTTATCTAGCAAATTTGCTTAATCACTTTTCAGGCTTCCAAGCTGTAGAATCATACTGTAAATACCTCACTTGCTCATGATTGGGTACATTTGCAACAGCAAACACAAAATCATTAACAAACATACTAGTATGATTGCCAGTGATTTTTTTCACATGTGTGAATTTTTGACTGGAGTATGAAATGCTTTCCATGTGAATAAGCAAGTTTGAGATACACCATAACAAAGTATAGTAATTTAATTTTAATTATAATTATTTTAAATTTATGGCTTAAGTTGTATTCTGTTCCACTGGTTTATGAGTAAATTTGGATGGCTTATCATGCTGTTTAGAACATGATAGCTTTACAGTATGCTCTGAGGAGATATTGTGATCTCTCTAGCTTTGCTCTTTTTGTTCAAGATTACTCTAGCTCTTCAAGGTCTTTTGTGGTTCCCTATGAATTTTAAGACTTTTTTCTAGAAATGATCTATATCTTGGCCAGAGTAGCAGTTATATAGTTAAGTATATTTTATTTTTTATTTATTTGATACAGGGTCTTGCTATGTAGTTCAGACCTGTGCTGATTCTCCTGTCTCAGCCTCCCCAGTGCTGGGATTATAGGCGTGGGCTATTATGCCTGGTTTTGGGGCCAGCATGGCATGCTGTACTAGGACTACAGCAAACTACACCTCTATAACTTGACTTAAAAGGGAAAAAAAAGACCGTTATGTAATTTGTTACACCTTTACTATACTAAATATATACCAGATGTTTATCCTCTTTAAATGCTCCTGTAGGTTAGCTCTAACAGTATCAGACGCCTGAAAATCAGAGCTTTTTAAAAAATAATCCTTTTTTTTTTTTTTTTTTTGAACCAGGAATCAAACTTAGGACCTGCACTTTGCCAGGCAGGTGCTCATGCCACAGAGCTATATCCTCAGCTCCATACAAACTTATACCTAAATAAAAAATAATCAACAAATATTAGCAAAAAAAAAAAAAAGCACAATAATGTATCGGGTCAGGGCTGGGGAGATGGCTCAGTAGGATAAGCGCTTGACTGGCAAACGCAAGGATCTGAGTTCAATCCCCGGTTCCGCAAAAAAAAAAAAAATAATAATAATAATAATGTATCGGGTCAATGTGCTATATTGCTCTAAGGAGAGGAAAGAACTCAGCAAAAGTCCTAGAAGGAATGACAAGAGCTATTTTTACTTAAAGAATCTAGGAGGAAAGTATATTTTATGCATACTGAGTTAGCATAGAAAATAGCCTGATAACAGAGAAAAAGAACCTGACAGTGAATGGGTGAATATTAAAAGCCAAAAAGTGAGCAACTGACATATTACGAAGATCAAAAATTCCAAATAGGGGCTGGGGAGACGGCTCACTGGAATAAGTGCTTCCCTGGCAAGAGCAAGGGCCTGAGTTCAATCCCTGGTTCTGGGGAAAAAAACAAAAAACAAAAAACAAAAAACAAATGCATGATCCTCTATCTTCAACTTGTACCACAAGTAAAAAAGATTTGGATAGATCAACTGTTTCAATTGCTGGCTTTAGCTTTTACATTTTTTTTTTTTACTAGATTCAAGATATATTTCTGCCTGATTTACTCCACTGAATTATATATTTGGAATTTTTGAAATGGGATAATTAAATTTTTCATTTTGAAGAAGAAAAATACGACATGAACTTCATCATTTCAGACATAAAACATGTCTTCCATTGCTCTTGAATTTTAAGAGTTGGAATATTTATTCCTTTTGAAATTTTTAAACTGAAAACATACTTTTAAAAGTTAATACTTATTTTTTACTTCCTGAAAATTGATTCCTTCCATGATTAGGGAAACTAAACTGTATGAATGTTTTGTGTACTTTTCTATTTCACAAAGAGGAAGAGGAAATGCTAAAAATCATCACACTAATAGGAAGAGAATGCATTCTCACTCATCTAATATTAGAATCCTAACTTTTCTATTTGCCTAAAACACATCTTTTCTTTGAGGAACATCATGGGGGTGAGTGGCAAAAAGATACAAAGAGTCAGTCTGCTGTACAGTCTTCTGGTGGTACAGTCCATCCCCTCAGAATCAGTCATTTCAACTGTATCTGGTTCCACACAGGTTCCTGGAACCATCCTAGTTCCATTTCTTGCAGTATTTTTCCACTCACTTAGTCAAAAATTTATCCAGACACTAAGGAATATCAGGATAGTAAACTTTTTTTTTTTTTTTTAGTAAACTTTTAATTATCAACTTCAAAGAAATAAAACAAACCAGAGGAAGCATCTGACACTAAAATTAGGTTTCTCTTATAGGTTTGCTTTTTTATAGCTCAACACCAGGGGTCGCCAAACTTCATTCACAGAGCTGTAAGTGAAGCTCTTTAAAAGCCAAGTATGAAGTAAAATAAATTGTATTAGAAATATGTAATTCTTGTGCTTAAAATCCTACAGGAGCATCCAGACTCCTACAAAGTAATGTGATCTGGCCACTTCTCACAGCTCTAGACTTCTCTTCCCTAACAAACTCATCCTACTTTCACTAAGTACCCTTTCTAAAGAGTAAATACCTGTCCATGTTTAAGACTCACCTCAATGGTTAGCTCTCTCACAAAGTCTTTCCAGGCATCACTATTTCCAATAAAATGTTTCACCCTTTCAATTCTGTTGAAACTTCTAGGCTAATACCTGCTTGGCTCTACTGCCTTCAAGTTTTCACTGCTTTCTTTTAATTCATCTTTGAATTCCTTGAAGGCAAGGACCTATCTATATTCTAGGCTGAGAATCTAGCAACAATACATCTATACATGCATGTAGTTAAGGTTGCGTGTACCTAGAAAAACTATAAAGTGATGTAAAGGCAGGCAAATACATTAAATTAAATGAAAGCATTTAAAACAGGTGAAAAAAACCTGCTTAACACAACAATGCTCAAAAACTACTGCATGCATGGTTGAATAATTATTTGTTTTTCTTTTCTACATAAAAGAACCACATACTCAACTTGGAATATTATTAGATTGGCTGCCTATATCCTAAGCTTGACAAATGTATCTAATTTGAAAATTAGAAACCATGTATTTTATTTCAAAGTATCAGTTTTCTAATGACAATTTTTTAGTACTGGAAGACACTTGGGAAATGTCCTTTGGAACTCTACTACAATTTACATGTTTTCCTTTTATGGGGGCAGGAGGCAGCGGTGTGCTGAGGACTGAAATTAGGGTCTCATCCATCCCAGGCAAACTATCGCTGTGCTACATCTCTAGCTTTGGGCTTCTTATTTTAAACATACCATTAAGTAAAACCAATAAGCTCTCATGTATACAGATGTTATCAAATTTCTACCTCTTCTCTGACAGCAATTTTGACATATGCCATCTTGTTCTTTTCTTTTTTAATTTTATGTATTTGGTACAGGGTCTTACTATACAGCATGGCCTTGTGGTGATTCTTGTTTCAGCCTCCCCAGCGCTGGGATTACAGGCATGAACTACCATGTCCAGTCTTGCTGGGTGGCTTAGCATGCTCAGGGCGGGGCCAGCACAGCATGCAGTACTGGGGATCGAACTCAGGTCCTTGGGCTTGCCTAGACAGGCACTTAGACCACTGAGCTATGTCTAAGGCCCAAGCCACCTTGTTCTTGTGATGCACTCTTTCTCTCTCAAGAGTCACTTTACAATTTCTAAAAGCTACGTAGTAGAAGTCTATGACAACAGTAATTCATGTCATAAGGATTCAGTGAAGAAAAGAGCAGTAAGTTGTCATGTTATTTGAGTACAACTAAAGAACTTGGGTAAAGTGTTTATTCAGCATAGGGACAGTGAACTAGTATGACAATCCCTTTATATGCCAATGCTCTATTCTATTCACCCTCACTATTTGACTGTTTGTTGCTTAACTCAAGTTGTTCTCTCTTCCTCTCCTTCCCTCTTTCTCTCTTTTGAGTGCAAGGAGAGGTGGAAGGTACAAATATGAGAAGTAGTCTTGGTTCCTTGCAAAGTTTTGATCAGTTAATTGCCTTCCTTAAAACATGTTGGAAAGAGCAAACTTCAGAGGAAATTTGCCTTCTCAAAGTTTGCAATTCAGTGGCTTCAGTATATGTGCAGAGGTGTGCAGCCATCACTCTATCTATCTATCTATCTATCTATCTATCTATCTATCTATCTATCTATAACACTATATCTAGTGTTAGAATATGTCCACACCTCAAAATAAATCTGCACCCATTTCCACTCTTCCTAGTTATCTATCAACTAAAGGACTAGATTGGTAATTCAATATATAAGGGTTCCAGTTTCTCCACATTCTTACCAACTTACTGTACTTTTTATAACTTCGTATTTTTTAAAGTGTGATGTAGTAATCATTATAAGTATTAATTTGCATTTCCATGACGTCTAATGATGTTAAGCATCTTTCTGTGTGCTTAACATCCATTTTTATTATCTTCTTTGGAGAACTGTCTATACTTGGTCATTCTTCAGTTAGGCTTTTTATTGCTGAATTCTAAGAACTTATATAAATGTATATCTTAGATACCAAGTCCATATAACAGACATCTGATTTGTAAAAATGTGCTTCCATTCTGCTCTTTAAATTTTGATGGCATACTCTCAAGTATTTTGAGGACAAGAGTCTTTAATTTTGATAAAGTTTAATTTATCTTTTCTTGGGTCATTTGTGCTTTTTGCGTCAACTCTTAACAACTACTGCCTAACTGATGGTCACAAAGAGCATACCTGTTTTCTTCTAAGAGTTTTATAGTTTGGCTCTTACATCTGGGTCTTTGATCCAGTGTAAGTTCATTCTGTAAAATCAATTAACTGTGACAAATTATAGTTACATATAATTATAGGGTACAGTGATATTATATGTACACAGTATAGAATGATTAAATCAAATAAATTACCTATCATTTAGTTTTAACTGTAGCTATGTACCCTTTAATCAGTGTTTCCCCTACCATACAGCCTTTAAAAACCACTCATTCTATTCTCTATTTCTGTATGTTTCTTTTGATCAGGGAAAAACATTTTATTCATATAAAATGCTGTTATGCAGTCATCACCAGTAATTCTTTCAGTGCCTCCTTTACTCAGTTTTTAAAAATTGAAGTCATCATATTATGTATAGTTTCTGCAGGAAGTTATTGTCAGTGGTAACTGTAATTCCTCAACCTAATACAAAAATACTTAAGTTCCTTATAAGCTCTGGAAAGCCAACAATCACTGGAAATTTTAGGCACTTATGCATTTTTCCTGGGGAAAAGCATTTACTTTTTTTTTTTTTTTTTAAACTGTGTTTAGTACACGGTCTACAGGGTCTCACTTCACAGATCGCACTCATAGTAATCATTCCTGCTTTGCAGCCTCTGAAGTGCTGGGATTACAGGCACCCGCCACCATGCCCTGTCTCATTCCCATCTCAGTGTGCCCCAGGGATGGGGGCAGCACAGTACCAGGAATCCAACCCCAGTTCCCTGTGTCTGCCTAAGCAGGTGCTTTTATCCGCTATCTGGCTGGCTCATCTTTTTTTGAGACAGGGTCTTGCTTTGTAGTCTTGAACTCACTATAATCTTCCTGCCTCAGCCTCGCCAGTGCTGGGATTACAGGTTTGTGCCACCACACCTTGCTGTCAACAGGTTTTTGAAGTGCACTATGATCCAAAAACTGTTAGGAGTGGCTATCATGATTAGTATCCAGTGTAGAAAACTTAAAATAATAATAAAAGAATGAATTGAGCACCAACAAATACTGTTTATATATTTCACAAAATGTATATTACAAGTAAAAACTGAACCACAATGCACAGTAAAGTACACTTAGATTTTCTAAGAAATGAGAAAAGGAAATAAATTTAGTAACTGATCCCTGCAGTCTCTTGACAACACAAAGGTTCTGTTACAGAACAGCACAAGAAATGTCACCAAATATATAAATCTAAGTACGGTTCAAAGGGTTGGTTAGATAGCTCAGTGGATTAAGTGTCTGCTTTGACAATCGCAGGGACCAGGGTTTGATCTCTGGTTCCACATGCTACGCTGGCTCCACCCCCAGGGCGTGCTGAGCCAGCAACTGAGTCCAGGGGTGGTGGGGTACACCTGTAATCACAGTGCTGGGGAGGTTGAAAATAGGGAGGATCATTACAAGTCTGAGCTGTGTAGTAAGATCCTATACCAAATACATAAAATTTAAAAAAAAAGAAAGAAAAAGAAAACTTAGCAAAAAATAATTTTGTATTAAACTCTGATTTAGTATCTTCAACCTCTAACTGGAAAACTTTGGGACTGGAGTATATGTATACGTACTGAATAAACTGTAATTTTAGGGATAAGATACAATAATGGAAACTCCAACATGCTTTCTAAGCAAAGGTGGGGAGATAAAGTTGAACTGTAAATGAAAGCAAAGGAACTATCATCCTCTGGACTGCTTTAGCTGAAGCAAAATAAAACCTACTCTAGGAAGACCTCAAACCGACTTGACAAATTCATTACAATTTAGATTTAGGGGTCTTTTCCCTGAGTTACTGATAACAAAGTAGTAGAAGTAATAATAAATAACAGTATGACTCAATAAATTCTGGATCTCAAGTTGGAATCAAGGATTGTTCTGCTATATCCAAAGTTAACATAAGTCCATCAACAGAGCTGAACAACACTGATACAAAATTAATGAGATTCTACCATTCTAAGTGTCCTGAATACGGTGGTGGTAGTAATACACTGATGACAATGGTGATGATCCTTAAGTTTCTAGGGTTTATACAAGAATTATAAGTGGTAATAAACTTAAAAAGCAACTAGCCCAGTGCCTGGGACAAAGTAGATTCTCACTGTGTGACAGTTTTTATTATCAGCATTGGTTTCCCAATATTTGAAAAGAGAAAAATCTCAAGGTGCCAGAAATTCACTGATTTGCCTAAATGATACTACAAATGATCATTTGTCAAATTAAAAATCCATGAAAATAATTATTTAAACAAACACTTGTAACATAATGTGGTTTTAATTCTATAACTTAATTCCTTTTTTTGGGGGGGGGTCTTTTTGAGACAGAGTCTGTAGTTCAGACTGGCCTTGAGCTCACTTTGTAATCCAGGCTGGTCTTGAACTCATTAACAATCCTCCTGCCTCAGCCTTCTGAGTGCTGGGATTATAGGTGTGTGCCCCTGTGCCCAGCTTTTTATTTCCTAATAAAAGATTCCAGCATAAACAATTGAAAAGTATTTATTTTTTTCTAGTTTTTAGGACTGCAAAAAGACAAGACTGTTCAAAAAATACAAAACAAAACATCAGAGAACACTAAAAGGAAAAAAAAAAAACCCTCTTCTCTTTTTCTTATTCTTAAATTTCATTTTTCACTGGTAAAAATTTGAAAGTCCTCCTAAATACTTTCTTATTGATAAGTACCACAAGAAATGTAGCCGATCTACTTGGCTATAATACCACCATCAAAATATTTTCTTAAGAAATGAATATTCTTTTAAAAATTTCTGCAACAGGCTTTATTAGCTCTTTTTTTTTGGGGGGGTGCGGTTACTGGGAATTGAATTCAGGACTCTGCACTTGCCAGGCAGGCAACTTGTGTTGCGGAGCTCTATCCCCAGTCCTCAAGAATTCATTAGCTCCAGCCTGGGAGACAGCTTAGTGTCTAAGTGCTTGCCTGGCAATCACAAGGACCTGCGTTTGATTTCAGTACCACATGCAGCGCAGGCCTTGATACTGGTTGTGGTGAAACAAGCCTCTAATCCCAGCACTGGGGAGGCTGAGATAGGAGAATCACTACCACTTTGAACTGTGTAGTGAAACTCTGTATCAAATAAATATGTAGGGGCTGGGGAGATGGCTCAGTAGAATAAATGCTTGCCTGGCAAGCTCAAGGGCCTGAGTTCAATCCCCGGTAAAAAAAAAAAAATATGTAAATAAAAATTTAAAAAAGAAAAAGAATTCATTAGCTCTTATTGTGCAAAAGCTACCTACATAATCACATTGCATAAACTGAGAAAACTAAATAAATGCATATTTATTCTACATAAAAAACTTTAATTGCATTAAGCAAAATTTCATTAATGCAAATAATAGTAGTATGTATAATGTTAGGTTTTCCTAGAAGAAACACCAAATTTAAAGGCCAGTGCCTCAAGCTGTGGAAGTTACACTGAAATTCTGTCATGAAGAGCTGGGAATTTTGACAAAGTCTCCTGTAAAACTCTTCCATTTAAAGCAATAGTGAAACTATTAAAAGAACATGAGTACATGTTTATGGAATAAATAAAAGTATATTTCTAGGAGTATTAGTACCTTTTAAACTTTTAAAAAGTCTCCAGAAAGGTTAGTTTCTTTCAAACTTTCAGTTTTGTGACATTTTAAAACAAAAATCATACTTGGGATTAAAGCTGACCTTTCTTACTTTAAATTCCTGTCTCAAAATAGAATAAGGGAAATGGGTGGGAAAAACTATTAGTAAACCCTACAGCATTCTCAGGTCCAGGAATTCCTAGAATGCTTCAATTCCAACACCTCTAGGGAATTCTGTTTATGAAATTAAATGTAGCAAGTACTTTTCATGTTTAGAAATGATTTTTTCCTGTCATTTGGTTCTTTTCTTTCTTTTATTTTGTATTTTAGGGAAGGGTCTACAGGGTGTTCAAGGTCTCACTATTAGATTGGACTCACAGTGATCCTCCTCTTTACAGCCTCCCAAGAGCTAGGATTACAGGCGTGTGCCACCATACCCGTCTCAACTGCCTTCTCAGCACGCCCTGGGGGCAGGGCTGGCAAGGCAGGCCCAGGGATTGAACCCCCTGCCCCTGTGCCTGCTTGCAGGCACTTTAATCCGCTGAGCTATTTGGCTGGCCCTCATTTGGTTCTACTACATCTTACACTTTAAGCTTATTCTGAAGACAATGTATTCGAATTTTACCATAAATATTTGTAACTGTTTTTTCAGAAGGGGGAGAGGGAAATTAGTTAGTATTCAGTAAACTTAGGGCAATTTATAAAACTTTGTTGCCCAAGGTATAAATTACTGACATGAATATCTGAGCCAATAAACCTGAATAAAAAATATACATAACAACCACATTAACTTTTTTTACTAGATCCCAAGTGATCTCAAATTTATGAATGGGCAATGAAGACTACTTTGGTGCCCTTGGATCCTAAACACATAACAATAAAACCGCTAGCTTAGGAAGCTTATAGTTAATGGGGCAAATATACTACACCACATAAAAACCTTCATGAAACTCATTATATGACTTCCCATTTTTTGCTGAAACTTAGAAGTGTTTAATGCCAATCATCTCAAAATACTTCAAAACTGAACTGGGCAACTATGAGATCATCTTTCAATAGAAAACTCAGAATCAGTCATAAAGTCTTACCAAATTTAAACCAATTATTAGCAGAAAGTTAGATTTTAAAGACTAAATAAAAGTAGCATAGAAAAGCTCTAAGCTTAAAGATAATAAATTATATAGGTATCACAAAGATCACTGGTCATACAACACAATGGTCTTTTCAATATATATAGTTTATACATATTTATATATAAATATAAATTTCCCCCCCACCACCAGGAATCAAACTCAGGACCTTGTGCTTGCCAGGCAGATGCTACACCACTGAGCTATATCCCCAGCCCTTACATCTAGCAAAAATCATCTTTGACCAAAACAAAATATCTTTCTATATAAAGAAGTATTATGATTTTAAGATAATCTGACCATTTAACTGGTTGAAATTCACAGGGAATTATGTTTGAACATAATAAAAACTGAACTCAGACAGTGGTGCTGTATCCCAAAGTAGCAACCTTATGCTGGAAATGTTCAAGAAAACATTGGAGGGGCTGGGCATATAGCTCAGTGGCACAAGTACTTGCTTAGTAAGCACAAGGTCATCAGTTCAATTCCTGGTTCAGAAAGAAAAGAGAGGAGAGGGAAGGGGAGGAAGCAAAGAAGGAAGGATGGATGGATGGGCAGGAGGGGCAAAACACTGGAAACCCACCTGTCAGCAATATAATGAAAGTCTCTTTTGTTAGATGGAGGTCAGAACTCACAACCCCTAGAAGATTTTCAAGTTTACAAATCTAAGAAAATTCTGAGAAATCACAAAGATCCAAAAAATCCCAGTAGTGTTGCTTTGGGATTTTTCCTAAACTCAAACCTAGGAAACCAATCTAGTGATTAAGTCTAGAAGATAGATTTTTTATGTACGTATGTATTTATTTATTTTGTATTTTAGGGAAGGGTCTACAGGGTATTCAGGGTCTCACTACTAGATCAGACTTGTAGTGATCCTCCTGTTTACAGCCTCCCAAGAGCTGGGATTACAGGTTTACCTCACCACACCCAGTCTCAATTGCCTTCTCTGTGAGCCTCCGGGGCAGGGCCAGCATGGGGGATCGAACCCCCAACCCCTGCACCTGCTTGCAGTAGAAGATAGATTTTTAAACCGCTATGAAGGCCTTCTTTCAAGATCTTGAACATTAAAAACCTTTAAATAACAGCATTTAATTTTTTAAAATTTCATTTATTTGGTACAGGATCTCACTATGCAGCTCAGAACCGTAATGATCTTCCTGTCTCAGCCTCCTCAGCATTATGGTTATATATATGCCTGGTTTTGGTGGCCTGCACAGCAATGCCTTGGGTTGTGCTTGCCAGGCAGGCAATTTGACTGCAGAAGTACCTCCCTAACCTGAAATAACATTTAAACTAAAAAAAACCCTCTGCTTTACTATTGCTAAAAGTGAAAACATTAATTCTAATATTTTGAATCTGCTGTGGTTAACAATGATGTTCACAGAACCAATAAACAAAATTGTACTAAATCTGTTAAGTCAAAGTCTGCTCTTATCAGTCGTCTACCATATAAACACTTATTCTTTCATTGTCAACATTATATTCGATAAATACAAATCTCATACATGTATTCCAGATTATTAGCAGAGAGTAGGTGAACAAAACAAGTACAATTTCTGCTTTTATCCAACTTACATACACTTTAGTGATCTTATAGTCTAATTCTATTTTTAATTTTTAAGCGTGTTGAATAATGGATAAACCCTTTCTTGCATCATATCTGAAGTAGTTTTTCCAGAAACAAAAAAGCAAAAATAAGAGAAATATGACCTAGAAACCAAAGGTTGTTGGGTCCTTTTACCTTTCTAGATCACTTTACTCATTTTTAAAATTTTTTGCATGTGTTGTAATACCAAAATAGCAGCAAAATTATTTATTTTTTAATTTTTACTTATTTATTTTTTTGGCAGAACCAGGTGATTGAATTCAAGCCCTTGCGCTTGCCAGGGAAGCACTTATTCCACTGAGCCATCTCCCCAGTCCCGCAAAATTACACTTAGTTCAAAAATCCTAATTCAACTTTCTTACCTTGATAATTTCTACTAATTGATCCACACCACTGTCTCCTGGAAATATCGGCTGTCCTAGCAACAGCTCAGCCAACACACAGCCTGCAGACCACACATCTAAAAAAAAAAAAAAAAAAAAAAATGGCTTATTAATACTCTGCAATTACATTGAAAAATGTATATATTTTATACTTTTACTTTAATCACATATTAAATATCAGAAGCAAAAGATTATACAATCCAAAACAGGAAAAGTAAAAAGTAAAATCTCCCCAATACTCAGGCATGGTGGTGATACATACTCCCATCTACTACTGAAGCTGAGGCAAGAGGATTTCAAATGCAAGATTAACCTAGGCCTGTAACGGTGAACTTTTTAGAGACAAAATGCGCAAACTGCAATCCAAAACCTACTTATTATCTCAAAGTGCCAACACTGTAATTAAGCCCGAACACTAAAGTTTTAACTTAGCAAAAATAACTCACACGTTAACATCTTCTGACTTAAAAGCAAACACAATAACAAAGCTTTCAATAATATAAGCAGCTTTTTATGGAAAGGTTAAAGTTTGTTTTAGGCATGCTGGGGCAACAAGGCTTGCATGCCAATAAAGAGAGTTCTGTGTGTCCACTGTAGCATGTTTGCCATAGGTTTGCCACCACTGGCTTAGGCAATTTAAAGATCCTGTCTGAAAAACAAAATACAGTAAAATTTTCCCAATGCATTTTTAAATGTTAGATGTATTAAAGAAAAAGGCTAATATGAATATGTCAGTTAAGAAATTCAATCTGATTTTTTTCTCTGAGTAATGATAACCATGTAGACATTTATTCTGCAACTCAGACCAAGAGAATACTTGACATATTAAGAAAATTGCTAGTGAGGCAAATATAAAAGCCTATTAGAGGCTCTTTATTTAAAGCCAAAAGCAATACTACTCTTATAGACAAGTGGAAAAATGTATTTTCTCTCTAAATGTTTTAATCCAAGTTTAAAAAATCCCCACACCTAGCTAATTAGAAGGTATTATGCATCTACTTCTTTCCATTTTAATATAGAACAAGTCATCTCTGAAGACAAAGTTGGAAAAAGTATTTTTAAAAATCATTTAGGTATGCATGTATGTATGTATGTATGTATGTATGTATGTATGTATGGTCTCACTATGCAGCTCAGACTCAGTGATCCTCCAGTCTCACCCTCCCCAGTGCTGGTATTACAGGCATGCACCACCACACCTGGTTTCAGTGGTCTGCAAGGTGTGGGACTGGCACAGCATGCAGTTCCGGATTGAATCTGGGTCCTTGTGCTTACTATGCAGGTGCGTATTACACTGCTGAGCTATCTCCCCAGCACTAGAAAAATTGTAAGGAATAATTACACTGCCTTCACAGGAAAACACCAATGGGGAAATGCTCCACTTCGTATTTACCTTTCAGCTATAAATAAGCAAGACAAGGAGTAAAATATCAAGAAATACTATTAGCTAGCAGTTACAGAAGATTACCAATCAAAAGACTTAGGTTATAATTCTATTAACTGCCCTTCAATTCAAGCTAAATCAGTCAAATTACTTTAAAAAGGGTTATTTCTTATTCACCTTCTGGGAGATACCAAATTCCATTTTGATTTCGTAAGACAAAATAATAGGTTTTATAAGACAAAAGATAAGATGAAGGATTTCAAAAGACAAAATGATAAGGTCTCCAAACAGAATAAAACTTCATCTAAAAAGGTTTACCAACAGAGTAATGCTGTGGCCCAATGAACTTTAGTTACTTGGAGTTTATTTATTTTTAGTAAGGGTCTACAGGATCTCACTACTAGATGGGACTCATAGTGACCCACCTGTGTTCAGCCTCCCAGAGAGCTGGGATTACAGGTGTGCACCACCAAGCCCAGTCTCAACTGCCATCTCAGGGCATCCTGGGGGCAGGGCTCGAACCCCGGCTGTTGGGTCTGCCTAAACAGGCACTTTAATCTGCTGAGCTATTTGGCCGGCCCTAGTTACTTGGAGTTTAAAGCAAAATAAAATTCTGTTCCAAGACCATCTAGTTTAAAATACTTCACAAACCAAGAAATTACAGAAGGATAAAGTTAAATCACTTTCCTAAGGTAAACTGAGTAGCACAGCACTAGACCTGAAACTTATTCTTAATCTCTAATCGGGTATCATCATTTTTAATAACTATCTCACTTCTCAGGAAAAAACAAAAAACTTCAAGAGTCCTAGTTTAATCCCCTGCCCTAAAGAAGTCTTTTATTTTCATTATGGTATTTCTCAGTAAGAAAATATAATCAGAATCACTGACTTTTAACTATGATTATATCCAAACGACAATAATCTAGAATGTGGTTCTTTCAAACATCGTTAACTAAAAACATTTTAAGAATGTTCATATATTTGTATACTCTCAAATAACTCCGTACCCCCACATTTAGAAATCTTAAAGAGTATTAAGTGGGAAGCATTAAAGATCTAAAGAGAGATCAAATCTAGCCTGGTTAGGACTCAAAGGACCTTAAATTTCTATAAACATGCCTTAATGTTTCCGATGATATGGGTCACAACTTTTTTGATGAATTAAACTGCCTTTATTTTAATGATCCTAATACAATTCAGCCTAATATCCTGTCTGTAGATAATACCTAATATTTAAATACAATATAAAGCAATGATATTCCCAAGGACATAGGCTGAAATTTCTTCTTGGGAAATCTTAAGTTAACATATTACTAAAGAATATCATCTTACATTTTTATAATACTTTTACTAATACTTTATTCCTCACAGGCACTAAGAAAGGCAAGGCTATTAATTTCTATTTTATAACTCAGTTAAGTAGCAGTAAATATGGAAATCAAACCTGGGTCAATCCCAGGGAAGTATTCTCTGTACCATTTCTCACATTAATGTATACCATACAATGCAGACATGATAAGAATTAGTGCTGCATACACATGCAATTATAATGTGCTCTTCTCTTGTGCTCTATGTATCAAAAGTGCAGTTTGCAGCAACCTAGATTCTCTGGACATTTTTTGAGAGCCTACAGGTTAAACCTATTTTCACAGTAATATGCCTTTTTACTGGGTAAACTGCACTGATGTTACTTTGGCACATTATGTGCTTTGGCACACTGCTCTAGGACAAAATAAAAAGTAATATATATGTGTCTGTTTAAGAGGTGTCTGTTCATATCAGACAATTTTCTATTTTTATCACAAAAACAAAAAAACTGGCCAAAACTGTTTTTGGTTAAAGTATTTAGCTACTGGAGTTTTTGATTTATGTGTTTGGTAACTGTATACCTTTGTTTTTATTTCTGAACTAAGGAATTCTTTTCAGAAACAGTATGTAACTTTGTTTCTTAGCTTTCTATTCTTCTAGCATGGTCTTTCTGTTTACTCCTAACCAGAAAACTAAAATGGTAAAGAAATGACAGTCAAGGAAGACCACAACAACTCCTTCTACCACTAAGCATCTCCGGTGAGCTAGGAAAGATCTAATCTGTTTTACAATACAGATTACATGGCAAGATTTCAATAATATGGTTTCACTATCACTATCATTAATAATTTAATGAAATAACATTTCTAATGTACAAATTTTCTGGCAATCAGATTCAGAAATAAATATCTCAAAAGTATTTTTTTAAAGTCAGTAAACAAAAGATGCACTAGCTAGGATTTATTTGAAGTTTTAAGGTAAAAACAAATGTATTAACCAATCATAAAAGAACAGTTTTATAATTCTAGTAGTCCAAACACCTACAAATAGACTGGCAAGGATACCCAAAATTCTAAAGGTGGAAATTTAAAAACAAACAAAAGCCAGAAAGAAAACAACAACAAGAACAAAAAAACCTACAGAATTTTTTTACAACACTATAGGGCATATATCCTTCATTTAATGGCAGTGAAAGTACAGATAACTAAGAACAAATTACTAAAATCAAGGTGCAATCAGCAGTGATAAACATTATATTCAGATTTGGTACTTACCTATACTAGAGGTATAATCAGTGGCTCCAAAGATCAACTCTGGTGCCCTATAGTACCGAGAACAGATATAGGAAACATTGGGTTCTCCTCGGACCAGCTGCTTTGCACTGACAAAAAGAATAAATAAAAAGTAGTCTTTAAATGTAAACCTTAAAGGAAACTTTACTGTTATCACTCATAATGCCAAATATTTATCTAAGCTTCCTATGATTCCAATTATGAAACAGACAAAAATGAAAATATGAACAATAACTATCTTTGATCAAAGAGATACAAATATTAGAAACATCACTATGCAAAATAATGGCAATTTTTAGAAGAAAGAGTATGTCAACTGTTAAGGAAATAGAGTTAAAAAGTCAAAAAACAATAAATGTAGATTTTCTTCTACTTCTCTGTTCCTAGAATTAGAAGGGCAGAAAATTAAGCCCTTGGCTCACTAAAATATATGACAATGGATTAGAATATAAGAACAAATATTCCTCACTTGAAATGTTAATGAAACTGGCCACTATTTTAAAACAAATTTCTGTCTCAGAGCAATCTCAAAGTTTATAGAACTAATCTATTTTTCTTTTGGTACATTTTAGCCAATTTATTACTCAATAAACTGCTAAAAGATAACTTTCAGCTTTAGGGTAGAAATGACTGATAATCTGCCTCTGTTGTGGTATACTTATGTGCCTTATTATTAACATTTTCCTTCTAAAATACTTGGTAGCACATAGTTTACTTTTTTTGTAGCTCACTTAGCCTGCCCTGGGAATGGGGCTAGCACAGCATGTGGTGCCAGGGATCGAACTGCAGTCCCTATGGATGTCTAAGCAAGCACTTCAGACCACTGAGCTATCTCACCAGCCCCACTGGTGGCACATATTTTAAACATGAAAGTAAATTCCAATTAATATCTTTTATGTCTTCAGGTAACTAAAGACACTGAAATAAATAACTTGTGGTAGAAGCTACTTTGGGATGCAATTATATCACATGAATACAGATAACAGAGTCAGAACAGGCCAAAAAAAAAAAAGTGCCAACCATTTTTGAAGTAATGGTCCATTTATTAAAGATAAATGAGAACAGCCAAAGACTCCGAAGTCTATGCTTTCTTTTCTTCCAATTATTTGCAGTTCATGTAGATCTTATTTTCCTTTATCGTAAGTTTTTAAGTTTACTTTTAACACTTTCTCCAAGTATTAACATTGACTCATCATTCCATAAATTAAAAGTATTAATCTATTTTCAGGCTGCCTACAAATTAAGATACTTAGTTTCCAGGATAACTGATAGAAAACTCTGCTACTTTCAAAAACATACTTTTAATAACAAAACAAATTCAATTATACACTCAGAAAACTCACCACAGGTCAACTTACAGTATCAGAAGCTCTGTAGCCCATGTAACCCACCCCCCCGATACATAATCTGATGGAGATGCCTTCTTTCTCTCCTAGTATAGGAGAGGCTTGTTGCCACTCCCTGTCCAATACAGTGGCCACATACAGCCTTACTCCTTAGCCCATCTAGCCATTTTAAGTTACTTTTTCAGGGCCTCAGCTACTTCTAGGACATGTCTGAGACAAAATTACTAAGATGATAATTACTCTTATGTTTTTTATTATTTGGAATTTCTCTTTATTCATGAGAAAAGATAAGTGAAGGCAAAATAGTCCCAAAAAATAATTATGTTCTACTATTTTTCATAAAGATCTTTATTTTTGTTCTGATCTGGATCGAGTTTGTCCCCCATAGGTTCCTGTGTTGGAGACTTGGTCCTCAATGTGGCGATGTTAATGGGGCAGGGGACTGCTACTAACTTATCTTCATCATTTTTTATTTCTGCATCTGCTTCTCCCTTACCTCCTCCCACCTCTGTATCATCTCCAGCTTCCCTCTGCCTGTTTTCCCTTCTTACCTCCAAACATCTGTCGTCCTGTTCCTGACTACCTCTCCTTTATTTCAGTACTGTATTTTAGGTTCTTTATGCAAGAGCATCCATACAATATTTAACTTTCTGTGTCTGACTTATTTCACTTAGCATCATAGTCTTTCAATTTCCATTCATTTTCCTGCAAATGACATGATTTCATTCTTCTTATGGCCGAAAATGTTCCATTGTGTGTATATACCACATTTTCTTTATCCACTCCTCTGGTGACCGGTATCTAGGCTGTTTCCAGACCTAAGCTATTATAAATTGTGCTGCTATAAACATGGACATGAATATATCATGATAATATGATGTCTTTTAATTCTTTTTAGATCTAGTAGAGGTATAGGCAAATCGAATGAAAATTCTAATTATAGGTTTTTTAAGAACCTCCACACTTGGGGACCAGGGATATAGCTCAGTGCAATAAGCACCTGCTTGGCAAGTGCAAGGTCCAGAGTTCAATCCCCAGTTACCCCCCACACAAAAGAATCTCCACACTGATTTCCTTAGTGTTTGTCCAAGTTAATATTCTCATCAACAATGCAGAAAGGTTCCTTTCTTCCCACATCCTTGCCAACATATCTGCATTCTTTATGATAGTTCTTCTGGCTGAGGCAAGATGAAATCTGGAAGTTGTTTTGACTTGCATTTCCCTATGACTGTTGCAAGTAGTTTTGTTATTTTCTAGCAGTTTAACCGTTTGTTTTTATATACAGATTTTTGATCTATTTTAATTTGATAGTAGTACAGGGTGATATAGTTTAAATCTGCAAATGGATAACCAGTTTGTCTAGCACCATTTCTTAAAGAAGCTATCTTTTCTCACATATATAATTTATTTGTTTGGTACTGGGTCTCGCTATGCAGCTTGGACTCTTACTGATCCTCCTGTCTTGGCCTCCCCAGTGCTGGGATTACAGGTGTGTGTTACCATACCCCTGACCAGCATAGCATGAAGTACTAGGGATCAAACCTGAGTCCTTGTGCTTGCCAGGAAGGTGCTTAGACCACCAAGCTATCGCCCCCAGGCCCTCCATTGTACATTTCTGTATCCTTTGTCAAAAATCAGATGACTGAAGGTGCATGAGGGTTTTTGCCTCCATCTTCTGTTCTACCACATTGTTTTACAAGTCTATTTTTCTGGTAGTACCATGCTGCTCTTGTTACTATAGCTTTGTAGTCTAACTTGAAATCTAGCATTGTGATTATGCCTACTTTGTTCTTTTTGCTTAGGATTGTTTTGACTATCCTGAATCTCTTCTGGTTCTATGGGAATTAACAAAAAAATTTTTTTTCTAGCTCTGTGAAAAATATTGTTGGTATTTTAATAGGGATTGTATATAGATCTCTTTTGGTAATTAAGGTTTTTTAAACAGTATTGATTTCACTGATTGAAGAACATGGGTTGCTTTTCCATTTTATGACCTCTTCAAATTTTATTTAGTTCTCATGATAGAGCTCTTTTATCTTGTTGGTTAGGTTAATTTCTAGATATCTAAAGTTGTGACTCAAACTTTTTCTAATTTCTTGCTTGGTGATTTCATTATTGGTATACATGAATCTACTGATTTTTGTGTACTAATTTTGTATCCTAAGTAATACTGTTCTGTTCAAGCCCCTGCCAAAGCAGTATCTATGGCTTGCATCCAGCTGTCCCCATAAAGCCTCAGTAACTAAAACATTTGCCCAAACTAAATTTTTTTTTTTAAAAGGGCATCTTTGCTATCAGAGAATTTATAAAAATAAGCTACTATCACATAAGTGAAATCACTATTAAAAACTGATTAGAACAAAGATAACTTTATGTCCCAAGAAAATGGCCTGTCCCAATACTGTTTTGAAACTAACGTGTCTATAGTAACTCTAATAAACTGTTTCTTTTAATGCACCTTAGTAACTGATCATTCTCAGTAGGAGCAACATCTCATGATGTTAAATGCATTGATCTGTGCAAGTTTTCTTACAAATAATAAGTGATAGTGGTTTATTTCAAGCATCAAATAAGGATTTTGGCTTAATATTTTTTATTGATTTACAGTTCAGAGGACAAAAACCACAGCAAAGCAAATTGATACTGGAATTATTAAAATAGATATGCTATAAAAGAGGATATATTTTTGAGATTAAGAATTAATTTATGATAGAGCAGATTTGTTTTGCTTTTAAAGAATCTCTACTGTCCATGGAAAATATATCTTATAATTAAAACAAGAATCTAAGGTTGGGGAGATAGTTCAGTTACATAAATACCTGCCCAGCAAGTACAAGATCCTAAGTTCAATCCCTGGTACAAAAAGAAAAAAAAAAAAAAAAAAAAGACAGAAAGAAAAAAGAAAAAGTGTCTAAATGGTGGCTTGTTAAAAAATATTACAAAGAGGAAGGAGTAAGATACTAGGAGGTGTGGGTCAATATGTAATCTATATAGCTAAATTGAAAAATAAAAACTATTACCCAAGTTATGTAGAAACGTCTTAAGAAGAAACAGTGTTTCCCAAAAATAAGACAACCAGAAAATAAGTACTGGTTGTAACCATGGTAATGACCAGTGTTGAATAGATTACACCTCACTAGTCTCTAGCGCTATGGCTACTCTGTAATAGAAGGGAAGGGAAGGTAATTGAGGCTGAAATTTTTTTATCTCTAGTTTTCAAGGTTGATATGGTATTACTCAGGCAATTATACCTGAGAGGAAGTAGCAGGTGAACTGCTTATCCTACTTGGGAATATAGAATGACAATGTTTTTATAAATTAGATTAACACAGGCACATAATGTTGAAAACCATAGAAATGAGTAGAATGAGGCTTTATTACAAAATTAAGGCACATTATATGGAAATCAGTATAAGAAATCAACCAAGTTTTTGAACTTTACAGAAAAGAAGTTGAGTATAAAAGACTACATAATAGTAGTAAAAGAAAAAACTGGAAACTGCTACTGAACCTTCCACAAAAATTCCAGACCTGAGGTTCAATTTTAAAGGAAGGGCAATATTACATAATAGTATTTCTTAAAATTAGTTCTTACTAAAAAAGGAACATATATATACCTAATATAAATTCAAACAATACTAAAGTACAAGCGAAAAATCAAGTTTCCCAAATTAATTACAGTCCCCAAACTTTCCTTTCTAAGAGCAAACACTGTCATGGGATTATTACATTTCAGAAATAAGTGACATTATACAAGCATATATTTGAATTTAGACAAGTTCACTGTATTTTTAAAGTAAAAGGTAGCACACTATACAGTCTTGATGTTGTTTTTTCATTTACTATTTTCTAGAGAACATTTCCTTCTAGTTCATAGTGTCATTCTTTTTCATCATAGTATATAGAACATCACATTTGTATATCCCATAATATATTTGGACATGCTTATGAATGGACATTCATAAACAATGCTATGAAAAAAACTCTATAA